>NC_044303.2:201068702-201382497 GCF_007474595.2 Lynx canadensis | reverse complement strand
CAATCACGAGAGTGATATCAGAAGGTTAATGTAATGGAAACCATCTAAAAATGAGGGGCAGAAGTTTACAAAACGTACACACCTAGACACTCCATAATGAAATTTCTAGGCATCATGATAAAAACAAAAACTAGGGGCACCTGGGTGGCTCAGTTAAGCGTCCGACTTCAGCTCAGGTCACAATCTCACAGTTCGTGAGTTTGAGTCCCATGTTGGGCTCTGTGCTGACAGCTCAGAGCCTGGAACATGCTTCGGATTCTGTGTCTCCCTCTCTCTCTGCCCCTCCTCCACTTGTGCTCTGTCTCTCTCTCAAAAATAAATATTAGAAATTAAAAAAAAAAAACCCAAAACTAAAAGTTTCTCCAGAGAATAAACTAAATTATTTGTAGCGTAAGGAGGATTGCATTAGCTTCAAACTTCTCACAGCATCACTGGCTACTTCAAGATAGTGGAGAAATGCATGTAAATTTCAGAAGAAAAATGATTTTGAATATAGGCACCCATGCCCAATTATATATAAAGATAAAATAGGTGGTATTGATGTCAAAAATAGAATTGTAGGGGCGCCTGGGTGGCGCAGTCGGTTAAGCGTCCGACTTCAACCAGGTCACGATCTCGCGGTCCGTGAGTTCGAGCCCCGCGTCGGGCTCTGGGCTGATGGCTCAGAGCCTGGAGCCTGTTTCCGATTCTGTGTCTCCCTCTCTCTCTGCCCCTCCCCCGTTCATGCTCTGTCTCTCTCTGTCCCCAAAATAAATAAACGTTGAAAAAAAAAATTAAAAAAAAATAGAATTGTAGGTACAAAGCCATAAAAGTGATCGACAGGAGTAACCCATACTAATACGGTAAGCACTGACAGAGTGCTCAGAAGTCCTGATAATGTTGTAAGTATTAACTCTTTCAACATTCATAACAAAGCTATGAGGTAAAGACTGTTATTACCTTAATTCACATTTTTCAGACGAAGAAACTGAGGCACAGAGTGTTTAACTGACTTGCCCAATCACACATAACTATTCAGTGGTACAGACTTGATTAGACTTCATTCAGTTGCAGGTGGCACATGTATATCTATCTATCTATCTATATCTATATCTATATCTATATAAAATTTATGTATATATACATAAATATCTACCTAAACAGTTGCAAAAAAGCAAACCTATAAAACTTCAAGAAGCAGACAAAATCAGGGGGTGCGTTTTTAAACAATTTTCTTCAAAAATGCCTGATCTAATATATAACAACAAAAAATGTAATATGTAATTGAAGTGGTCTAGGAAGTATGTTCTGAGAATGCTGACTCTTCATCATTAGCAAACTGATAGATGACAATGAATTATTACAGGAACTTCTGGTCAGAACAGTATAACCTATTAATGTAAAGCAATGTGGTCAGAAGGAATCTTAGCACAGCATGAAGAAACAGAAATATGGTGTATTTTCATAACTCTGAGAATCAAGAAGAGTTGATTTACATGGAGAAATTATATATGAAACAAGAATTGGTAAACAAATTTGTCAAGTAATAAAATTTTAAGAAGAATATGCATAGGCAGCTTATATCTGTAAACGCAGAGAGAGATTTTTAGCTTTTAGAAGCATGGAACAGATTATTGTCTATTCAATCCTCTTATGTTTTTTTATCCACAAAAACCATCAGAAACAGAAAAGGTAAACATCATTTGTATGAAAGCAAGAAATGTATTAGTAATGGTAACTATCATTAAGACCGCCTACAAAAAAACAATTACTATAACTAACGAAGGCTTTGTTAACAATGCATGTATTTTATATTTTTAAAATAACTGGTAGCTTGAGGTAGCATGAACTTATTTTATTTTATTTTATTAATATAATAATAATGTTCTCAAGATTACATTAATATAAAAGTAGCTTCCAATTCTAGCTCACACATTTGTCATTGTTTCCCATTTTAAATTCTCTACTATTCTGTAATTATTTCTGTTCGTGCTGGGCTTCATTGTGATAGCCTCTATTTCTTTTTTTTTAAATACTTTTGAATTAATAGAGCAAAGCTCTTTCTCTGATTTGATATGTAGAATTGAGGTCACATTGTTTTTTGTTTTGTTTTGTTTTTTGTCATGCTTTCTGCTGATAGATGGAGGGCAGAAACTTGGGGCTGTGCCCCATGTTCAGGATGCACATGAATTCATTTGCTCTTTTAGCGTCTCTCATAATGTTGCCTATGTAGGATGCTAGTTTCCAAGATTCTGGTAGAAGAGGTAAAATGTCTGATGGAATAACCCCTAAAACGAAACTGTACTCCTTGAAATTGACCCTGCAGTGTGTCACGTTGCCTGTTCTATGACGTCACGAGCATAAGGAAGCCGTATTTCCTAAGTTTATAAAAATCAAATTGGTGTTCTCTGTAGTAGGTAGTGGTAGGAAAGAGAAAGCCACTAAAGCTGGGCCCCAGATTTGGTGACACTTTCTAAATAATTAAGTGGAAATGGCCAAGAACACATCTTGATGGAGGCAGGAAGGAATAGCTGGAGAATTTCAAGTTGGCTTTTGCCACAGGGTAACTATCTGAAGAAAGGACCTTTGAAAGCCTGGTGTTAACTTGGCTCAGGGTCTGAATCAATTTTACAGAAAAGCAACTCAGTTTCTGATGGAGAGGGAATATTCAAGGAGTGAAAAAGGTTGGGAAACATACATGTTTGAACACAAGTTGTTTGTTCACAAAGCCTACTCAGGAACTATCATCAGACCCCAGAGAGATGGTTTGTCAGGGCTCCTACGGTCTGTGGCTGGATAAAAGATAGAGAAAAGTGTTCTCCGGGAGAAAAACGAAAAACATAAGGAAGCTACTGAAAGATTGTTCATGTATCTGATAAAAATATAGAATCATATTACTGTAGGGAAATTTAGGATTATGGGAACTTGCCTTTCAATATAATCTAATTGTAGTTGGGAGCAACAGAATGACAGAGTACTCGTGGCCAGCTCTGACACAATAGAGCAGAAAAGCCAACTTATATCCTGATTTCAGCCCTTCAGAACACAGGAGGCAATTTAGAGTTAGGATTTCTACAAATGCAGATGAAGATTAACATCCTTTAAGGAATAAAGCAAGTGATTAAAAGCTTGCAAAAAAAAAAAATTGAAGTCCAACTGAGATTTGGAATGCTCACCAAAATGGGAGAAATTTTCTATTGTACAATGGATATCATTTTGGCTACAGTTTAGAAACTTAGAGTCTCATTGTTAGTGATTTTTTAAGAGTCTGTAATCAGTTTATTTTGGGCTGTGATCCAAGTGTTATTTGATGTTTTTAAATTACTAAGCAATTGAGACTTAGAAAGATTAATTTTCTGTATTATTTTTCTTATGGGTAGAAAATATGGTCTGTGTGATTTCTTTCTTGATAATTTATTATTAGTTTTGAGATGTACTTTTAAATAAATATTTGTCTTTTATGGATGCTGGGGGAAAAGGTTATTGTTTTGCTTACATGGAGTAAATGTATAAATATGCAAATAAGGGAAAATTTTGATATTTATTTATTTTTTAATTTATTTTTGGGACAGAGAGAGACAGAGCATGAACGGGGGAGGGGCAGAGAGAGAGGGAGACACAGAATCGGAAACAAGCTCCAGGCTCTGAGCCATCAGCCCAGAGCCTGACGCAGGGCTCGAACTCCCAGACCGCGAGATCGTGACCTAGCTGAAGTCGGACGCTTAACCGACTGCGCCACCCAGGCGCCCCGAGAAAATTTTGATATTTAAACCAATGCGTTTTTCTCCTTCCAATTTGTTTACATTAGGTCTGTGTTCATCAATTGGTCAGTAGCAAATGGTTACATACTTATTCCTTCTTGGCAGGAGTGGACAGCAGAAAAGCAACAAAATTCCACCATTGAGTTTTTGTGCATCTGATGTTGGTTTGCAGAGTCAAAGGAAATCTGGTGGTTCCATGGTGGTGTAGCTGATGGGATGGGGTTAAAGATTGCACAGCAAGATGCATGGTTTAGGTAAGTTAAAAACTCAGTGACTAAAAGCCACAACTTTGATTTATTTAAGGGGTTAGCACCTTGTTACATCCATCAGGATTTTCAAATTTCTACCACTGAATCTTCTGTAGTAAATTGAAGCCAAGATAGGGTTTTGTTAAGACTTGGGGACAACTTGTATCATACTTCAGACCTTATCTGTTAATTCAGATGACATTCCCATTAACCACAAAACCATGTAGCATCTGATGGGAGGGACAAGAATCTGGCACTGTCCCCAAGCACCAAAACTGTTCTGCTTTTAGTAGCATCTGAAAGATTCCACCACTGCCTTCACCTAGAGACACATCCGGTGTCAGTTGTCACCAGTGTAAACAAGATGGATAGCCATTCTTCACTTGATCGCTCAAAAGTCTTGTTTTGATTCATCTGGTAGATGAAACCTATACCACATGACATGTAAGGCTATAAATATAGTGATATTCTTACTCTATATAAATAACGAGACATTTGCTATACACAGACATATTTCTAATGTTGAAAGCTGTTCCAAAATGTCACGGTAGACACAAATATGAGTACCCACAAGTCTATCCCTTCATTGCCAACATCAACAAAACCTTTTTTTTTTCTATCTCTTAATATCAAGAAAAAATAGAAACAACAACAACAAAAATGTTCCCACAAAACATAAATCAATTGCATTATAAACAAAAACATTTTCTCCCAAATAAAGGAAGGTACAGTTTATAATTAAAATTGGTAAATCCAGTTATTAGTGCAAGTAGATCAATTTCTTAGATGACTTAATACAATTGTGAATTCAAACAATTTTACTTCTTTCTTTCAAATTTGTTTGCCCTTTGTTTCCCTTGCTTGCCTTTTTAGACTGGCCAGAACCTTTGATAAAAGCTTGAATGGAAGTGGGAAGAGTAAATATTTTTACCTTCTTTCCAATATTAGGGCAAAATATTCTCTATTTTGCCATTAGATATAATGCTATTGTAAATTTTAATATATTTCTCTGTCAGGTTCAGGGAGTTCTCTTCTACTTTCAGTGGCTTGAAAGTTTTATAAATGGATATCAAATCTTTTCAAACGCTTTTGCTACAACTATCAACATGACCACCTTCTTTTCCCTCTAATTTTTTGTTAACCACTGAATCATACTGATTGCTTTTGAATATCAATGTAACACTGCTTGAATATATCCCACTGCTCATGGAATAGTATCTTCTTATATGTATTTCTATTTGGTAATACTGTCTTATTGTTTTAATCCATGCAAGGATACTGTTCTATAATTTCTTTTTTCTCATTGTATCTTTGTTTTTTTTTTTTTAATATTTTTAACGTTTATTCATTTTTGAGAGACAGAGAAAGACAGCATGAGCGGGGAAGAGGCAGAGAGAGAGGGAGACACAGAATCCGAAGCAGGCTCCAGGCTTTGAGCTGTCAGCACAGGGCCTGATGTGGAGCTTGAATTCACAAACTGCGGGATCATGACCTAAGCCGAGGTCGGAAGCTCAACCGACTGAGCCACCCAGGCGCCCCTCTCATTGTATCTTTAGTTTTGGTGTTGGGATAATTTCAGCTCATAAATTGCTTGAGAAATGTTCCCACTTAAAAAAAAAAAAAGGATTTGTGGGGCGTCTGGGTGGCGCAGTCGGTTAAGCGTCCGACTTCAGCCAGGTCACGATCTCGCGGTCCGTGAGTTCGAGCCCCGCGTCGGGCTCTGGGCTGATGGCTCAGAGCCTGGAGCCTGTTTCCGATTCTGTGTCTCCCTCTCTCTCTGCCCCTCCCCTGTTCATGCTCTGTCTCTCTCTGTCCCAAAAATAAATAAACGTTGAAAAAAAAAATTAAAAAAAAAAAAGGATTTGTGTATAATTTGTGTACTATTTCTGTTTTATATGATTGATACAATTCACAAGAGAAGCCATTGGGACCTTTAATTTTCTTTGCTGAAAGCTTTTAGTTATAAATTTAATTTACTTAATGGATGTAGGGCTGTTCATATATATCTTCAATTTCTTCTTGAGTTAGTTTTGATAACTTATGTTTTTAAGAAATTTATCTTTTTCACTGAAATTGTTGAATGTACTGGCATAAAGTGGATTGTAATATTTTCTTAATTTCTTTTAATGTCTTTAGGATTTGCAGGGGTCCCTTCCGTATAATACCTGACAAATGTGCCATCCTTCATGTGTTTTGTCTCTTGGTCAGTACAGCTTTAGATTTGTTAATTTTGTTAATCTTTTAAAAACCAACACTACAAATCTCCCTCTAAACACTGCTTTATCTGTTTCTAACAAATTCAGATACTTTCTGTTTTTAGTATCATTTTGTCCAGCTGGTGACATGTATGTTATCACTGCTTTATTCATGTACTGAATTAATTCTTAGTTTTCCCTTGCTACTTTTTTGCAAGCTCCTGATCCTAAGACTTAGACAAAATTTCAGTAAACCCGGGTCAGAGAGAAATCAGCAACAGATACAGTTCTAATCTCTAAACGACATAACCTCTTAGATAATGACCCATTGTCCTTGAGTCCAACTTTAGCTCTACTCTTATGGTAAATTTTTATCCAGAAATGTCTTCAATTGACCATAAAATAGAGCTTTAGTGAGCATAACCCAGCATCCTTGCAAATGCCCAAATTCTAGACTCAAACTAAGACTTAAAAAAAAAAATAATGTTTATTTATTTTTGAGAGAGAGAGAGGGAGACACAGAATCCAAAGCAGGCTCCAGGCTCTGAGCTGTCAGCACAGAGCCCGACGTGGAGCTCAAATTCATGAACCATAAGATCATGACCTGGGCCAAAGTCAGACATTTAACCAACCGAGCCACCCAGGTGCCCCTCAAACTAAGACTTTTACCACTGCATATTCCTGTGGCAAAAAATTTAGATGGATTAGAATATAGGCATTTTCATAAATTTAGAAAGTCTAGGGATTTTGATAGAATATTATTTTATAATAAAGTAAATAAATCTTTACTTTTATTATATATTATTATTTTTACCAAAGTAAGTGACTATACTTTCACTGTTCTAAGACATATGGATATTGTAAAGTTTAATTTATTTTAAACATTTTTGGTAAATGTGAATATCTATATGTTCATGTACCCAAGACCTCTCACTCTCTTTTTTTTTTATTAGCTTTTATGAAGGATTGCAGAATTTTATAGAACAGGTATTGATTTAGTGCATCACTGAGAGTTACATGTTTTCTCTAGGTCTGTTACTGACATTCATATATGAAAGAGAGCAGACAACTTTTTATCAGATCTACTTTTAAATTTTAAGTAATTTTTTTTAATTAAATTCCTAAAGGAAGGCATACCAGGGACTAAATAATACTGTGTTAAAATGCATTCTCATTACTTTTGTGTGCAACAAACTATGGCCCTGATTCAATATGACAGAGTATTTGTGAAAGGACATTGGAAAATGTATTTGTGTAAATGTATCTTCTTTAACCCACAATCTACCTGATACAGTCTACTCAGTATCTTAATGCCTGTATGTTAATAATTCTTTGAAGAACTCAGAGGTGTTAAGTTTTACATTTGAGCCAGCTCACTCTAAGCAGTGGTAACGTGTGGGAGTTCATAGCATTCTGTATGGAGGCAGATGATCTTTAGATTTCTATAGGCCATGGTTTTGGGGATTCAAGGTAAACTTATATAGGTATCATGAGCCTAAACACCCTAAGTCATATCAGGTATAAAAGAGATAAATTAATTCTGAATATTTTTGACAAGTGGAAAAATGTGTGGTGTAAGGGGATAGTTAGAAGGATCAGGAGAGAGGGTCACTGAAAGCACGTTAAACTCAAATGCTAAAACACACATTTTTTAAAAACAGAGACTACCTGGTTCAAGGAACTGTGAAAAGTATGATCTCTATATGTGTTCTTTGCTTGGTGAGAGACTGAAAACATGAAGACATAAAGATATTATCCCCGAGCAGAGCAAAGTGTAATATGATGTTTAACTAAACCACAAAATATAATTTTTTAGTTCATCTGAAGCTCCCAAAAAGTCACTTTTGAGCTTTCGCCAACAGTTTCCAACTAGAGGGACTGATCACGAAAGTTTAAGACCACTGGCTCAAGTTATAGCTGTCCGTGACTTGGTTTCCTGCTTACAAACAATGCCAGAAGGCAACCATTGAGCGTCCTGGATAGAAAACAGTAAGTGACCATACCTACAGTTCTTCTATGGCTAATTACATTTAGAATAAATTATCTCCGATAACTAAGTGTAATCATTACATATGGGGGCGGTGGGAGGAAATGAATAGAAGCTCAGGGTTTTGAGTTGCCCCTTTGTTTAGGATTTAAAGTTGTTATTATATAATGAAAGCGATCCATCTGAAATCGATTTAAAATTTTCTTTGGAAATTACAAGTGCACCAAATAGTACATACCTAATGCACATAAGTGATGCCCTCATTTTCAAATGTTATATCATTTACAAAGCTTATGTCACTTCTTTATTTCATATATGTGTTTGAACCTAATTTGGTAACATTTAAAGAGATAGTCAAAAATATCATTCACTGCAGCCAACATATCATAGGATCCTTTCGTTATTTGACAGTTTTGACAGATATTATTGATTTGGGCAGAAACTGCAGCTAACCAGAAGGGGACAATGTGACAGTTTTATGTAACAAAAGGCACAGTGTCATGTCAACTGAACTAAATGTTGTACAAAGTGACAGCAGGACAAAAAATCCTTTCAGACTTAATTTTCTGCTTCATTTTTTTTTTCTACCATCAATACATAAGCCAGTGCAGTAGGTGACACAAATTAGCAGGATGGAGCAAAAGGTCTACCCCTGCCTCTGTGGCTATACTTGACTTCTTCCACCACAGAGTGGCAATTATTTTTCAGGTGAATGAACAAGAAGAGCAGCTTATAGTAATCAAACTACCCCTACAGGAGAAAATATATCCCTTATCAAGATGCTTTATATATTTCACCTAGGTGGCTTTTGGGGGAAAGATGAAAGAAAAAAGTCCCCATCTGCTAGGTCATGCCTACAAGACACATTCTGTCAAGTCTTAAAAGCAACAACAGCTTTGCCTGTGGGATACCTATAATTATTATGCGGAACAGCCCAATGCCTGCTGTAGTTCATTGTTCTGCTAACACAAGACCCGAATGAGAACAGTGGCTCCAGGCTGTGAGTAGATAAAGTGCAACTTTTCGATTTTGCTCTTCTAAGAATCCTGCATTGTGTGGAGTCCATGAGTGACATCTTTGGCCTTCCTTGGGGCTCAGCAGATTGAATCAGTCATGCTGAGTTAAACAATGCGTGGGGGATATAACCTTAGTGGTGCCTGTCATTTTTTCCTCCTAATTCAATCTACATTTAATCAATGAAAGTAATTTCTTGTTTGTTTAAGTTTTATATCCAATGGACCTTGAGGATTTTGAAGTAGTACACCTTCACCTTGACCTTCTCTGCCTTTTGAACTTCAACTACTGTATCAGAACTGGGATCCACAAAAATGGTAGACAGCACTAGTACACTGCCACTATTTCTTCTGTGATTTCCCTGATTTGTGCTTTTAGTGGAGTTGGGGGAATAAAGTCATCTAAATGATAAGCTGGAGAAAATATTTTAAATAGAAAAAAAGAAAAGCAGGGACAACAGCCAAGAATGGCATAATTTAAATTTCTACAACACTGACATAGGTGTACAAACTTGAAACAACAGGAGAAAAAAAATATTTTGTCAAGTTATCTGTTGTTCATTCCGTGTTAATGGTTTCAGGATTCACTTCTAGGCTATCACCATTATTGTGAATAGCCAGTAGTAACTTATGCAAATTCAAGGACTTTATTGATTGGTTTAGCTGGTCTTAATCAAAATTTGTCATCATTTCCACTCATAGTGATCAAATAAGTCTGAAAGAGCTTAACACTGAGTCTCTGACTTTTTGTGAGTTCGCAAAAATTGCTGACCTAAACATTTTATTACCTGTCAATTATCACACTTGAAAGTAAACTGGAAGATAAAATTTTAAAGAAATGGATTTTCTTGAATATACACAATTAATTAAATGCCAGGACAAAGAAGAACAATTACCATAGTATTAAAAATAGAGAAAAAGGTTTTAGTATTTTTGTTTTCTTTCAAGCTTATTATTATTGAAATGTGAAATAAGAGGGAAAAAAAACTACGCAAAAAATGTAAGAATGTAAAAGAAAGTCAAGTATATGGGATAATATTACGGTGGAACCAGGACTGCATTGAAAGAGATCTGGAAAGCTTTGGCATTTATGAATTCTTAAGAGAAAAAAAAAACATGTAAGTAAGGAGAGTTAACCCTCTCATAAGAATGTTTGTTTGATACTTTTTCGTAAAAATAAAAATAAACTAAGGTTTTTTAAATAACCTTAGAAAAATCTGGAATATTGGAAACTTTGACTTAAATTTTAAAAATAATTTCAAAATGTAATTTTCTAGTGCTGCTCTGTGAACCTAAGGGAGAATAATATAAGCCTTTGGTAACAGCTGAATTTGTAAAAGTTGCATAAAATTTGACTAAACATTTAATCTACATGGTATCTAAATGAATGAATTTATTTAAGAAGTAAGATTTTTGTTCAACTTTCTTCATTCTTTGATCTTTCACTTGGCATTCACTGATCTCCTATAGTGTATTGAGCATTGTGATAAATGATAAGACAGTTTTTTTAATATATAAAATGTCTATGTGAACTATGTTGGATGTGCTTTATCATTTAAAGAAATAAATTTTCATCATCATAAAATGCTTTAAAATTTTTGGCTAAATTATGGTTAGTATCAAAGGCTGAATCAATTTTCTGGCACCCAGGCTCACAGGGTGAGCTCCACACAAAAATACCTGTCTGAAACCCAAATAATTTGCTGTATCTTGGGCCTCCCCACCTGATACAGGTCTGTAAGACTAAAATGAAGCCTTAGCAGAGACAAGATGTATTCAAAATCAAAATAACAGAAGTCCATGGCCATGTATGAAGCCCACAGGAAAAGCCAGTGGGATAATTCAGAAGTATACTATAGCAAGGTAGCTATATCTCACAATGGAGATGGGCATTCTAAAATTGGGGGTAGCAGTCTGTGAGACAGGGTGAGAACGTATGAAAAGAGAGCTGAGGGTGACTGTTGAAGCCATGTGCTATTTACAGTATGTTTTTATATGCCAGACAGGAAAAGTTAAATCACAAAAGCCATTGAAACTGCTGTGGGGTTTAGCATCCACTTCATTGCCTGATTCCTTTCTTGCCTCTTCTTTCCTTTTTAGGTTAAAATCCTGACAACTCCCAGACAGTCTCTCCATTCTTGGTTGTGAAATTTTTCCTGATTCAACTGTGTCCAAGCTTAGGAAACAAATGTTTCTTCCCATTTTTTAGAGCTGATCATGAACTGAGAAGTTTGGGGTTCTGTCTTGCTCAGCTCTCTCATGTCAGACTGGGAACTTACGTCAGTTGACATTGTCAAGCTTTTTGTTACTTTTCAGTCAGTTAAATACCTGCACACTTGTCTTCGTAGTTGTGTGTGTATGTGGATTTCTGGTTTGTCAGTGTGTGTCCCCTTTGTTAAATATTAAAAGTGACTACACCATGAATGAGTGAATTGTTAGAAACTGAATAGCCTAAACCTTATCATATTGATACTTAGTTCAAAGTAATCAAATTAATCAAAATTGGGTTTATATATCTCAAGTATAAAGGTATACCCATTTTGAAAAAGCATATCATCTTTAGGTACCAAAATATATTTCAGGAATGATTGTTCTATTATCCAGAAGTTCAAATTAATTTTTTAAAAATCTCGGTAATTGATTCTGATTATATCTGATTTTATGCTCTTCACTTTTTTAAAGCTATCTAAGAATAGTTGATTCTGATAGGTTGAGCTCTTCTGGAGGCAGAGGTGCAGTAGCCTAGATTATCAGTCAGTTCGCTCAGACAGATCATGAGCAAGCTGGAGCCTTAAGTCTCCTCAGCAGGATGCATTACTGACTTCTCTCAGCGGATATAATTGTAAAGTGAACCCCTTCTGTGACCTTGGTACCTGAACCAATCAGCATTGTCATTTTCACCTATCCAAACCACTTCAGTGTTGAAATATGAATGGTTTCATGAAATAGAGTGGGTTATTGACCCCAGGTGGGTGGTTTCTCTTATTTTCAGACAGATTGTTGGTTGGCCCTAGTTTCTTCCATATTCCAAAGAGCAACAGGGAGTTTCGAGACTAATCAGAAAGTACTCCAAGAGAATCAAAATCTGGGGACTATATTCATTGGGAAAGGAAAAATAGATGAATCCATCAGATAAAAGTAAACTAATTTTTACCATTAGTAACAGATTTCTAGGCAACGCTTCTCAAAGATAGTAAAGTAGGGTAAGAGTGAGAAATTTATATGCTAATTTGAGGCATCTTCTTGCTACAGACTCATTCATTTATTCAGTGCACCATCACTGATCACCTACTAGTTGCCAGGCACTTTACTTACTGACAGAAATGCAATGGTAAATAGGGATAATTCCTGTCCTCAATAAAAAATAACAAAAATTAATCTCAAGTTATTAAAATAAAGATATTGATGCCATTAAAAATACCACAGAATCTTTTTCCTTTAGAATATGAATTTTGGCATCTATACAATGTAAATATTTAGAACAAAATAGCTGAAAAGCATTAGAAAATAGCTCTAAATCCTAACACTATTAGAGTTTGGGTGAGCATTCTCACACATCTGTATCCATAGTTATAGGTATCTCTATCAAGATACATTTAGAAATATAAAAGTAAATAGAGATATAGATGAGAATATTTTTAAAGAGTGTGCATATGTACATATGCATATATATACACACACATATACAGTCTGTATATATAATTTGCATACAAAGTGCTCCTTCGTACCATATATATGTTTTATATGCCACATTTGTATATGTTACATATACATATATGTTTTTATATATGCGTGTTAATATATTTGCATATATGCACATATATGTATACATGATATGTATTTTATATGTATTTTTCTCCAGACACACACAAACACGTAAACCTTTTCATGTGTCTGTTGGCCCTCTTTGCATGTCTACTTTGGAAAAATGTCTATTCATGTCTTCTGCCCATTTTTAATTAGACTATTAATTTTGGGGGTGTTGAGTTTGATAACTTTTTATATATTTTGGATACTTTTTTTATCAGATATGTTTTTTATCAGATATTTTTTTTACCAGATATGTCATTTGCTTCTGGAATTTAAGTTATATTACAAAGCTGTAGTAATCAAAACAGTATGGTACCAACACAAAAGTAGACACACAAATCAATAGAACAGAATAGAAATCCCAGAAATGAACCCATAACTATATGGTCAATTAATCTTTGACAAAGGAGGTAAGAATATCCAATGGGAAAAAGAATGTCTCTTCAGCAAATGGTGTTGAGAAAACCAGACAGAAACATGCTAAATAATGAAACCGAGACACTTTCTTAGACCATATTAAAAAATAAATTCAAAATGGATTAAAGACCTAAATATGAGACTTGAAACCATTAAAATCCTAGAAGAGAACACAGGCAAAAACTTCCTTGACATTGACTGTAGCAACTTATTTCCAGATATCTTTCCTGATGTAAGGGGAACAAAGGCAAAAATAAACTACTGGGACTACATCAAAATAAAAAGCTTCTGCACAGCAACCAACAAAACTGAAAGAATATCCTAATGTATTTTTGGAATAAGCATCCAGAAATCAAATATCTGCACTCCAATGAATCTAAGATTTTTATTTCCATATTACTCTCTAATTTACACTAACATCAGCAGTTTATGCCACTATATATTTTTCCATTTCCATAAGGAAAATGGGTATGATTAAGCAATTGAAAGCTTGTCAGTCAAATACATAATAAAGAATGTAAATGCTTTAGCTTATAAATGTCAGGATAGAACATATTTTATATCATTAGTAATACTTAACATTGTTTCTTTTAGAATTCTTTTCTCTTCTTATACTATGCCCATTTTTATATTATGGTGATGAACATTTCTTATTGATATCATTTACTAAAAATTGTAGTGAGCCAGCCCATATTCTAGGTCCTGGAAACACATTATTAAATTAGATAAAAACAACTGCCCTCTTAGCACTTACATTGTTATTAGATGAAGAGAATAATAAAAAAATCAATTATGAAGAATGACATAAGATGTATTATTAACAATAAAACAAGGAAGAGGAATGAGTGTTTGCAAATATTCAAGGAATACTAATCATTTTCTAGTCATTGTATATTAATGATTGCCCCATTTGTAATTTTTTAAATTAGCTTATGAATTACTTTCCTATAGAAGTTTTTTAAAAGTACAGATTCCTACTTACGAAGTTTTCATAATTTTCCTCCTGATTTCTTATTGTATTACATACTTTGAAAAGGTATGAACACATTTCCATTTGTTTCATCTGGTACTCTTGTCATTTTGTTTTCATGGTTTTTTCTTTCATTTAAATATTACTAAGTTGAATTTAAGAGAGGTAGAAATCTAACTATAGATAAAAGCTTTTCCTAAATGGAGAGTCAGTTGTCTCAATAATGTGTTAAAATATATACATTGATTACCAATGTCAATTTCCCCTCACATTAAATCCTGTACCTATATCTACATGTACCTTTGTGCTCCATTGAGCTGTTGGTCCATTCATAAACTAATGCAGTGTATATTACACTGTCTTAAAATTGTTATTTAAAACAATTTTGGATAGCTGATAACAAAACTTCCAGTTTTTTCCCAAAGATTTCTAATCATTCTTAACCATTTAAAAAATAATCCATAAGACTTTTATTTATCATAATATAAATATATATGAATGATTGAATCAAATATCTCACTGGAGTTTTGTTAGGGATTGGACTCTGTTTTCTTGGTAATTGAGGGAATACTAATATCTTTGTTCTGTGGAGGTGTAGAATAGACTAAAACCTCCATGTATTCATGAATTTATCACTGTTGTTATTATACCATAACATATAGAGAAGTTGAATCACTGTGTTGTACACTTGAAACTAATGGAACATTTTGTGTCAACCATACTCAACAACAACAACAACAACAACAAATTAAGAAAATAATGCCAGTTTGCGTCTCATTGATTCTCTTACACACTCACTGAAAAGAGAATTACTGGCTTCCTCTAATATGTCAGTCAATACAATGAGTGAAATGATAAAAAATAAAAATAAGAATTAATGTAATAAGAACCCACCAAACAAAAATATATATTGTATCAAAGCAACCAAATGATAGTTCTTTGGAAAAACCCTATTGAAGTAGAAAAGCATTGGTTAGATTAAAATGAAAAGTGAAGGGGCGCCTGGGTGGCTCAGTCATTTAAGCATCTGACTTCAGCTCAGGTCATGATCTCAGGGTCTGTGAGTTTGAGCCCCGCATGGGGGTTTGTGCTGACAGCTCAGACCTGGAGCCTGTTTCGGATTCTGTGTCTCCCTCTCTACCCCTCCCACGCTCGCATTCTGTCTGTCTCTCTGTCTCTCTGTCTCTCTCTCAAAAATAAATAAACATTAAAAAGAAAATTTTTAAATGAAAAGTAAAAAAATGGTATAATGTAACTATAATAATAAAAGACATATCTGTAGTATAAAGTACAGAATAAAATAAATATATAGTATTGTGAATTAAATGCACTAATACATGTAAAAATCATATAAAATGGATAATTTTCTAAGGAAAATCCATCTATTCTCTCAAAAAATACAAGAAACTTGAATATAAACAGTAAATATTAAAGAGACGGATTTTGTCTTTAAAAGTCTATGCTAACAAAAGTACAGAAGTTCAAATAGCACTACAAGTGAGTTTTAACAAAAATCTTCAAAACAAAATTATAATCATAGGTAACTTTTTTCTTGAAACCAATTAGGTACACACTCTAAGTTATTTTTTACGGCAATTATAATCATGACATGAAAACTAGGCAAAAAATGTATATTAAGGAAACATTTTTAAACCACTATCTTATAAAAATGTTTTTCAAAATCCTAATTGAGATTTTTTAAAAATTCAGCAAAGCTTTAAACATTAATTCACAATGAGCAAATTGAATTTTTCATAGCATGCAAAGGTTATTTAAAGTTAGGAAATATTTTAATATAATCCATTACAATAAGAAATTATTGGAGAAAAACATATAGCTATCTCAGTAGATGCAGGAAATCACACAAAATTGTAAGGTCTCTAAAAATTTTAATAATATGATACAGAATCTAGTAAAAATCTATGGGAAACATGATGCTTAATTATAAGCTATTAGTAATATTCTCTTTAATATCTAGGAAGCCAATTTTAACAGCTTTTGTTCTACTTTGTCCTTATGGTCTTTTTATGTATAGTAAGTCGATGAAAAAACAGATTTTCATAAAAATTAGAAAGGAAATTATAAGCTCTCGTTCACTATCATTTGACTGACCATGTAAAAAATATATAAACAATGAAAACCAAAATAAGAGGACAAAATTTTGTTGAATATAAAATCAATTTTAAATAACACTTTTTTTTAATATCAACAATAATTGCAAAATGCAATTAGAAAATACATATAAGGTTCAACAATGATAAATACAAGGTGCTCAGGAGTAATTATAATATGACATACAATAAACTATGAGAAAACTACAAAATGCAATTGAAATACTTAGGTAAGATTCAGCTAAATTGGTTGTAAGGCTGTGTACTATTATATAATTTTCCACAAATTAACCTACAAAGTCTATTTGTAATTATAATATGACATACAATAAACTATGAGAAAACTACAAAATGCAATTGAAATACTTAGGTAAGATTCAGCTAAATTGGTTGTAAGGCTGTGTACTATTATATAATTTTCCTACAAATTAACCTATTTAAAAGGATGAGCTTCTTTTTGTGTTATTTTAGAAATTGAAGAGCAAATTTTGATATTCATCTTAAAGAAGAAAAGGCCAACATAATATTAAACAAAGAACATTTTAGATCCTTTCGGCATCATATAAAAATTATACTTTTAAAACAAGAGTATTTAAATTGTGTGAATCTGGATCAGAACTATGTAATGGGAAGCCAATAGAAAGATTAGAAAAATATATGAAAAAATCTTAAACAACATAACAGTCATTACAAAATTATTATATGATGTATTTAACAAGTAATGCTGAACAAATTGTTTAAATTTGTTTAAATTAATTTTTTACTTGTATCTCATCACAAGTAAATATAAATTCTATATGATTTCAGGGACTAAAAGTAAAGAGTAAAATTGAATAATAGATAAAGAAGATATGATATAGATAGATAGATAGATAGATAGATATACAATGGAACATTACTCAGCCATAAAAAAAAAGAATGAAATCTTGCCATTTGCAGTGGTGTGGATGGAGGTAGAGAGTACTATGTTGAGTGAAATAAGTCAGTCAGATAAAGACAAATACCATATGACTTCACTTATATGTGAAATTTAAGAAACAAAACTTTATAATTTTTAAAGGAGAATATTTTGTTGTGGTAATACTGGAGTAACCTGTATTGGACTAACTCTCTTGTAGGTAACATTTATAAGGCCTGGGATTTTTTTTAAACAACTGTTTGAAAGCACCTGAAAGTGACCAAAATAGACTGAATTTGGAAATAATGCAACTTCTCAAAGAAGGAAATTACACAGGATGAAACACGTTTATTCACCTTTCCACTAAGGGAAAAGTCCCAGTAACACTGAGACGTTATAATGTAAGAAGAAAACCATGATTATGTAGGGTTAGAAGTTATAGGACAGAACTTAGGACTACAAGAATAACTGGTCATTGAAGGGAGGTCTATGTAAAGAAGATATTACAAAATGTGCATAAAATTAATCAAATCCTTGGCTGACCCTTAAATGGTACATGAATGGGTTAAATGTCAAGGAGCCAAGAGGAAACAACTAGAATACTGAAAGAGCTAAATAGATTTTGAGCTTTTACTTAACACAAGGAACACAGAGATTGGAAATTTTGTTATACAAAATTGTGAGGTCTCCTAAGTACCTTAGACTTCCATCGAAACTTCAGAAGGACCATGCCTTAGTAGTAATGACTACAAACTAGGATTAAGAACTATGCCCTGGATCAAAAGACAAAGCAAAAATAAACCTTTCCCCCAAAAAATATAAAACCAAGTCTCTACACTTCTAAACATTCCCTCAGTAAAGTACCTAACTGCTAGGGAAAAAAAACAAAAAACAAAAAACAACAACTTAAGTCTTTGGGAAAGATAGCATAATCCAGTATCTCTAAAATATATCAATCACAATGTCCCATATCTAATAAAAATTACTAGGCATGAAAAAACAAAACAATTAGCAAAGGTCAGAAAAAAATATTGATTGATAGATACAGAACTATTTATAGTGACTGTAGAAAAAATAGAAAATCATACCTAAAATGTTGTAAATTATTGAATAAAATTAACAGCAGATGGGATTCCCAAAGAAGGACAGGTGAAGACATCAAAAATTATTTAAATTTAATTAAAATGAAAACATTTAAAATTTCACAAAGCATCCTTATCTGTGAGATAATTATAGAACATAGAGTTCTAGGTGGAATGAAGAAAGTGAATGAAGAAGAAAAAAATCAAGAAATTTGCTCATTATTTTCTGAATTTATTCAAAAGCAGCAACCCATAAAGCCAGTAAATTAAATGATCCTGACCGATAAATAAAATAAATTTATATTTATACACATCATAGAAAAGCAACAGAAAACCAAGCATAGAGATTAGGGAGCTGGAGTCATCATAACAATATAAGACAAAATAGATCTTAAAAGAAAAAAAAATGTCACCAGAGACAAAAAGAGACATTTTATTATGATAAAGGATCAATACATTAAGAATATAAAACAATTGCATGTGTACCTAACAATGGAACTTCAAAATACAAGAAACAAGAAATGAAAGACAGAAGAGACAGACAATGTACCAATCATTGTTTGGAGACTCAATATTCCTAATTCAATAACAGATTGAATAACTAGGCAGATATCAACAAGAATATAAAAGGTTTGAACAACACTATAAAACAACTAGACTTAAGAAATGTCCATAAAATATTTTACCAACAAGAGCATAATACATATTGTTCTCCAGCACATGTGAACAGTTCCTCAGAATAGACCAAACTTTAAGCTATAAAACAACTCTCAATATATTTGAAAGGATTAAAATTATATAATGCACATTTCCAACCTCAATGGAATTAAATTAGTGATCAATAGCAAAAGTGAACTTGATAAATCACAAATATGTGGAAATTAAAAAGCTTACTCCTAAATAACCAATGGATCCAACAGGAGTTAGAAAATTCTATGTGATGAATGAAAATGAAGGGGTGCCTGGGTGGCTCAGTCAGTTGGGTGTGCAACTTCAGCTCAGGTCAAGATCTCATGGTTTGTGGGCTTGAGACCCGTGTTGGGCTCTGTGCTGACAGCTCAGAGCCTGGAACCTGCTTCAGATTCTGTGTCTCCCTCTCTCTGTGCCCCCTCCCCTGCTCATGCTCTGTCTCTCTCTCTCAAAAATCAATAAACATTAAAAAAAATTTTTTTAACATGTTTAAAACAAAAAAAAAAAAAAAGAAGAAAATGAAAACACAATGTACCAAAACTTACGGGCGATAGCTCAAGCAGTACTCAGAGGGAAGTCTAGAGTTGTAAGCATCTACATTGAAAAAGAAAGATCGCAAATTAATAACATAAGCTCCCACCTTAAGGAACTAGATGAAGACCAAACTTAAGCTTACGCAAGCAAAGGGAAGAACCTGAAGGTTAGAGTGGCACCAAGTGAAGTAGATAGAAAGACAACAGAGAAAGGTCAAAGAAACCCAAAGAAACCCAAAGATGACTCTGAAAAGATCAACATAATTGAAAAAGTTTTAGTTGGATTCATAAAAGAGAGAGAGAGAGAGAGAGAAGCTCAAATTACTCAAATCGGGAATGAAAGAGGGGCCATCATTTTTGTATTCATGTAAATACAAATACATTTTGTATTAAGTAAATACAAGAATTATAAGAGGGCACTTTGAGCAGCTCTTTGCCAACAAATTAATTAAATAACTTAGATGAAATGGAAAAATTCCTAGAAAGACACACACCACTGTAGTTTACAAAAAAAAAATATGAAGAGACCTATAATGAGAGAGAGAGAGAGAGAGAGAGAGAGAGAGAGAGAGAGAGATTGAATTAGTAATTTAAAGGTTGGCAGTAGAAAAGCACAGACCCACATGCCTTCACTGATAAATTCTACAAAATGTTTAAAAAATAATTAAACCCAATCCGACCCTTCTCAAATCTATCCAAATGAGAGTAGAGGAGGGAGTTCTTTCCAACTCATTCTATGAGGCACTGTTCCTCATTCTATGAGTTCTTTCCAACTCATTCAATCAATGTTACATTGATTCTGTATTCAGACAAAGATATCACAAGATAACTTCAGATCAATACCTCTGAAGAATACAGATCCATTTTGAGTTTATTTTTTGTGTATGGTGTAAGAAAGTGGTCCAGTTTCATTCTTCATGTTGCTGTCCAATTCTCCCAGCACCATTTCCTGAAGATACGGTCTTTTTTCCATTGGATATTCTTTCCTGCTTTGTCAAAGATTAGTTGGCCATACATTTATGGGTCCAATGCTGGGTTCTCTATTCTATTCCATTGGTCTATGTGTCTGTTTTTGTGCCAATACCATACGGTCTTGATGATTACAGCTTTGTAGTACAGGCTAAAATCCGGGATTGTGATGCCTCCAGCTTTGGTTATCTTTTTCAACATTACTTTTGCTATTCAGGGTCTTTTGTGGTTCCATACAAATTTTAGGATTGTTTTTTCTAGCTCTGAGAAGAATGCTGGTGCAATTTTTATTGGGAGTGCTTTGAATGTGTAGATTGCTTTGGGTAGTATTGACATTTTAACAATATTTGTTCTTCTCATCCATGAGTATGTAATGTTTTTTCATTTCTTTGTGTTTTCTTCAATTTATTTCATAAGTTTTCTATAGTTTTCAGCATACAGATGTTTTACATATTTGGTTAGGTTTATTCCTAGGTATTTTATGGTTCTTGGTGCAATTGTAAATGGAGTTGATTTCTTGATTTCTCTTTCTGTTGCTTCATTATTGGTGTATAGAAATGCAACCAATTTCTGTACATTGATTTTATATCCTGTGACTTTGCTGGATTCATGTATCAGTTATAGCAGCTTTTTGGTGGGGTCTTTCGGGTGTTCCATGTAGAGTATCATGTCATCTGCAAAAAGTGAAAGTTTGACTTCTACTTTGCTAATTTAGATGCCCTTTATTTCATTTTGTTGTCTGTTTGCTGAGGCTAGGATTTCCAACACTATGTTAAACAACAGTGGTGAGATGGACATCCCTGTCATGTTCTCGATCTCAGGGGGAAAGCTCTCAGTTTTTCCCCATTGAAGATGACATTAGCTGTGGGCCTTTCATACATGGCTTTTATGATGTTAAGTTATGTTCCTTCTACCTCGACTTTCTTGAGGGGTTTTTTTTTTTTCAACGTTTATTTATTTTTGGGACAGAGAGAGACAGAGCATGAATGGGGGAGGGGCAGAGAGAGAGGGAGACACAGAATCGGAAGCAGGCTCCAGGCTCTGAGCCATCAGCCCAGAGCCTGACGCGGGGCTCGAACTCACGGACCGCGAGATCGTGACCTGGCTGAAGTCGGACGCTTAACCGACTGCGCCACCCAGGCGCCCCTCTTGAGGGTTTTTATTAGGAAAGATGATGTATTTTGTCAAATGCTTTTTCTGCATCTATGGACGGGATCATATGGTTCTTATCCTTTCTTCTATGAATGTGATGTATCACATTGATTGATTTGCGAATATGAACCAGCCCTGCAGCCCAAGAATGAATCCCATTTGATCATGGTGAATAATTCTTTTAATATACTGTTGAATTCGATTTGCTAGTATCTTGTTGAAAATTTTTGCATTCATGTTAATCAGGGATATTGGCCTGTAATTCTCCTTTTTAGTGGGGTCTCTGTCTAGTTTGGAAATCAAGGTAATGCTGGCTTCATAGAATAAGTCTGGAAGCTTTCCTTTCATTTCTATTTTTTAGAACAGCTTGAGAAAGATAGGTATTAACTCTGCTTTAAATGTCTAGTAGAAATCACCTGGAAAGCCATTTGTACTAAGACTCTTATTTGTTGGGAGATTTTTGATAACTGATTCAATTTCTTTGCTGGTTATGGGTCTGTTCAAATTTTGTATTTCTTCCTGTTGGAGTTTTGGTAGTGTATGTGTGTCTAGGAATTTGTCCATTTCTTCCAGGTTGTCCAGTTTGTTGGCATACATGAAAGATTTAAATGTGAGATAGCAAACCATCAAAACCCTAGAGGAGAAGACAGGCATCAATCTCTTTGGCCCCAACCACAGCAACTTCTTACTCAACATGTCCCTGAAGGCAAGGGAAATAAAAGCAAAAATGAACTATTGGGACCTCATCAAGATAAAAATCTGCAGTGCAAAGTAAACAATCAACAAAACTAAAAGGCACTGATGGAATGGGAGAAGATATTTGCAAATGACATATCATATAGAGGGTTAGTATTCAAAATCTATAAAGAATTTACCAAACTCAACACCTGAAAAACAAATAATTCAGTGAAGAAATAGGCAAAAGACATGAATAGACACTTTTCCAAAGATGATATCCACATTCCCAACAGACACATGAAAAGATGTTCAACATCACTCATCATCAGGAAAATACAAACTAAAACACATTGAGATACCACTTCACACTGGTCAGAGTGGCTAAAATGAACAACTCAGGAAACAACAGATACTGGCGAGGATGTAGAGAAATAGGAACCCTCTTGCACCGTTGGTGGGAATACGAGCTGGTGCAGCCACTCTGGAAAACAGTGTGGAGGTTCCTCAAAAAATTAAAAATAGAACAGCCCTATGACCCAGCAATAGCACTATTAAGAATTTATCCAAAGGTTACAGGAGTGCTGATTCACTGGGCACATGTACCTCCAATGTTTATAGCAGTGCTATCAACAATAGACACATTATGGAAAGAGCCCAAATTTGCATCAACTGATGAATGGATAAAGAAGATGTAGTTTATATATATGATGGAATACTATTTGGCAATGAGAAAGAATGAAATCTTACCATTTGCAACAACATGGATGGAACTGGAGGGTATTATGTTAAGTGAAATAGGTCAGTCAGAGAAAGACAGATATCGTATGTTTTCACTTATGTGTAGAATTTGAGAAACTTAACAGAAGACCATGGGGGAAGGGAAGGGGAAAAATAGTTTCAAACAGCAGGGGAGGCAAATCATAAGAGGCTCATAAATACAGAGAAGAAACTGAGGGTTGATGGGGGAATGGGGGAGAGGGGAAAATGGGTGATGGGCATGGAGGATGGCACTTTGTTGGGATGAGCACTGGGTGTTGCATGTAAGCGATGAATCATGGGAATCTACTCCTGAAACCAAGAGCACAATGTACACACTGTATGTTAGCTAACTTGACAATAAATTATATTTAAAGAAAAAAAATTAAAAATAATTTATCAAAGTTCAAAAAAAAAAACAAAACAAAAAATAAGAATATAGAACAAAAAATCCTCAACAAGGGGCGCCTGGGTGGCTCAGTTGGTTAAGCAGCCAACTTTGGCTCAGGTCATGATCTCACAGTTCATGAGTTCTAGCCCAGCATCGGGCTCTATGCTGACAGCTCAGAAGCCTGGAGCCTGACTCAGATTCTGTGTCTCCCTCTCCTTCTGCCCCTCCCTGACTCATACTCTCTCTCTCTCTCTCTCTCTCTCTCTCTCTCTCTCTCTCTTTCAAAAATAAATAAACATGTCTTTAAAAATCCTCAACAAAATATTAGCAAACCAAAATGATCAACATGTAAAGAGGAGTACACACTGTGACCAAAGAATTTATGCCAAGCATGCAAAGTAGTGAAGATATGAAGTATGGAATAAATACCTGGAACTTCCCCTTCTATTTAATTCCCAAAGCACATGAATGGAGACTATGTATACAAAGTTGGACTATAGCACTATGAAGTTTTCTAGAATTTAATATTCATTTAAAATCCCCTAATTCCTAGATTGAAAAACCATTTAACTGGAGTACTCATCATCTATGTGTGATTTGGATATGCACATTTTTATTTTCTATATTTTCCGTGATCATTATATAATCCTGCTAGTTGAGACAAGGGTTAATTATTAGAATTGTATTATTTAAAAATATATGGCCCCAGAGGAAACACATTTCTTCAGGTATCATGCATGTTGCTGGTAGGATATCATAATACAAAAAATGATATACAGTATACATATGTTCCAAATTCCTTCTTTCAAATTTAGAGTGACAACAGTATGCAGATACATTACTAAGAAAATTGTTCCTCGGAGAAAGATGCTGTGTGAACCTGCTCCAGTCAGATGAAAACTGTAGCACTCAAAATTCTTTAGAATTAATATTTGGACACCCTCCCCCCCAGTTAGAAAATTGAATTTTAGGAACCAGGATGTTAATAATAGAAGCATCAAAATGTCTTTTTCACTTTTAACAGATTGGAAACATTTCAATCAGCTAAAATCCTTAGATGTCAAAAAATTCAATCAAATCAAAATATGAAAGAGGGTATATGCTTTATATTGAGTGATGGTGTAAAACCAATCCCACAAAACTTTCTATTTTAAGACTTAAGAGGGACCCAGGTACCAAATGTTGAGATTCAAAGTAGAGATAACAATCCTTAGTCATTAAAGCTGAAATTGTTTGAAAAAGCAACATCTCTGTGAAATTCTGCTGTTGCCACTAAAATAGAAAATGTTTAGGGGTACCTGGGTGGCTCAGTAGATTAAGCGTCTGGCCCTTGGTTTCAGCTCAGGTCATGATCTTGCAGTTCGGTTCATGAGATAGAGCCTCGCATTGGGCTCTGCGCTAACAGTGTGGAGACTGCTTGGAATTTTGTCTCTCCTTCCCTGACCCTCCCCCACACATTCTCTCTGTCTCTCTCTGTCTCTGTCTCTCTCTCTCTCTTCCTCTTCCTCTTTCAAAATACATAAACCTTAAAAAAAAGAAAAACGCTTCATTTTCAGAAATGCATATCCAAAATTTTCAGCTCAATTTCTGTAATTAAGTAATAATCAGGAGAGTTTTCTAGTGAATTTTTGAAGGGTGAAGTGTATTTCACTGTGTTGGTTTTCAATCAAGTATCCACTGCCTCTCCTTAATTGAATATGCAGTGTTTCTTAGATTATGAAATCTCATACTGAATTTTATAGCATGTATCAACACAATAAAAGACTCAACAGCTTTTTTGCCTTCTGTTTCTACATGTCTGTTTCTAACATTACGCTCAGCTAAGTGTTGTAAAAACTAAGTATGAATATGTCATGAAGGGCTTCCTAGTGAAAAATATTTAAATTTAACCCAAAAATTATGCTAAAATGATCTATATGAAGGCTGTAGAAAATTTATATATTTTTAAATTTTTATTTATTCTTGAGAGTGAGAGAGACAGAGCACCAGCAGGGAAGAGGGCAGAGTGAGAGAAGGGCACAGAATCTGAAGCAGGCTCCAGGCTCTGAGCTGTCAGCACAGAGCCCAACACAGGGCTTGAACTCATGAACTGTGAGATCATGACCTGAGCAGAAGTTGGATGCTCAACTGACTGAGCCACCCAGGTGCCTTGAAAAATTTATATTTAATTCATCATTTCCTTCCATTTCCCCTTTGTCTACCTCAACTACTCTCCACACTGAAGCTATACTGTTTTGTCTGTCAGGTAAACCCAGTTTTATCACTTTGCTGCTGACAAGCTTGCATATTTCCTCATTGAGCCATAGATTCCTAATTAAGAATGTGCTGGGCTCCCAGGATCTTTTTCTCTCCCTCTCCCCACCGCGCCCCCCGCCCAGAGCTAAGCTCCTACCATTATGAACTACTTACACTTTCTTAAAACTATGTGTAACTATTCTATTCCAGGGCTTTCTGCAATTGATAAATACTTCCTGGAATAATTTTCATCCTCCTCTTAACCTAATTCCTATTTGTCACCCAGTCAAAAAAGCCTCCTCCTACCCCTTCATTTAGCTTGCATCTTTCTTATAGCACTCATTCTTTGTCATATTTTTATTGAGTGCCTGCCACGTGCAAGGTACCGTCCTAAGTATTGGGGGTTCGGCTGTGAACATGACAACACCCCTGCCCTTATGATTCTTATATTCTGGAATAAAGTCATGACTATACCCTTAACATAATCCTTATCTCCATCATATTCTAATTGCCCTGGTTCTAACTGGCTATATTCTAATCTCTCCCCAGTAGACAATAAGCTTCTTGAAAATATAGGCTGTGTCTAACTTGTCATTTTTTCTCATAGCATTTATCTCAGTAACTGGCACATAGGGGAACTCATTAAATGTTGTGAATGAATCAATGAATATCTCAACACTTCCCTACAGGTACAGTGAGATAACAGTCTTCTGCAAAATTAGAAATACAAGGGTCTAGTGATAAGAAGAACAGGACATTGTGAAGTCACTAATCTTCACAGTGCACAAGTCTATTTGTCAGAAAGTTCTCCTGATGTTGGACCTAGTATACCTCAAATCTGTCTTGGTATATATTAATAGCAGTAGTAGTAAAAAGTAACATTCTAACTAAAAATTATTAAACATTCACCATAGGTAAGTGACAAATGTTTAACATGTACGATTCACTTGATTCTTGTGAGAATCCTAGGAAGTAGGCAGGTGATGATCATTTTTTTTAAATAGATGGTAAAGCTGAGGCCAAGATAGGTCAAGTGACTTGCCTAAGTTACACATTAAGTAAGTGCTGGAGCTGGCCAACAGCCTAACAGACACGGCTGCCCTGATAACCAACTAATTTAATCAGATATTAGAGATGGAGCTTCACAGTGAGTGATAAAATACGTTGCCACTTGCTAGCTGGATGAATGAGTTGACTTCATGCCTAATTTCTCCATCTGCACATGGGTATGGTATGGAAATTAAATGATATGATCGACTGAAAATTCCCAAATAGTAAAATCCTCAATGTATTGCAATGTTGTTGTGCATTATTAAACTTACGAGTAATAGTTTCCACCACAAAGGATCAGCTCGATTCCTCCTCGCATGAGTCATTTGAATGTAATTGTTTAAAAACATATACAGAACTCTGAATTAAAGTGAACCTCTTGAAAGAAACAACCTTCTTTAGTCACTGTTTACTGCATCTACCATATTCCACCAGCCTCTCACAGTGGCTTGTGCAAAGTAGCTGTAATTAAGTGCTTCTAGGACTGGAGAAGTAGCACAAGTATAGATCCTTACTCAAACTCAGAATTCATCTAAGTCTACTATCAATGTACCTTAATCATTTACATAAATCCTGGAAAGAAGGGAAGCGGTAAAACTTACAGGAAATAACTACTATTGCTAAATGACAATTATTTGTGCTCTTGTTCCAGTGCCAGTAAATTGGAAATGTATTCTGAAACAAATTATACCAAAGCATGCCATGAAATCTATCAAATGTAACATGACTAAAAGGCACATCCTCTGAGCAGCTGCCTTTGGGAGTAGGTTAGTTGACAGCATTATCTATTGTACTTCTGGAGACAATCATGTCACTGGCCAAAGGGTTATTTATTTTTATCCTTATCAAAATGAGGGGATGTAATTCCCAATAAAATAAAATAAGTGTAGTGACTTTCTAATTTTCACACTTTGTCAGAAAATAGGACATATGTACATTAAGTGCTCAGAGTGGGGAGCACTCAAAGCTATCCCTGGGTTAAATTAGGCAGCCAGCATTTTAGAGATATTGGTGGAGGCAAACAACGTCCATTGCAAGAATAGCTATTTATGTAAAGAATTAAAAAAATAGCTTAATACAGAGTGTGAAATCTCTAATTTTAGGAGGGTACTATCCAAATGCAAAGTGTCATGAGACAAGACCAATAGTCTCTTCAGATTCTGTACATTCCCATTTCCTGCTTTTACTACTTAGGGACACTTGCCTCCTCATAATTTCTCTGAAAAGAAATTTTATTTAATTAATTATTTTTTTAATGTTTATTTATCTTTCAGAGAGAAAGCATGAGTGGGGGAGGGGCAGAGAGAGAGAGAGAGAGAGAGAGAGAGGGAGACACAGAATGTGAAGCAGGCTGCAAGCTCTGAGCTGTCAGCACAGAGCCCAACACAGGGCTCGAACTCAGGAATGAGAGATCATGACCTACGCTGAAGTCAGACACTCAACCAACCGAGCCACCCAAGTGCCTCCTGAAAAGGAATTCTAAAATCAATACTTCTCTTCGTGTTTGGATTTCTCATTGTAGATCATGCTCTATAATCAAATTTTTCATCTAAATTCAAGAAACCTTACATCAAGATTCAAGAAATCCTTGTTGTGGATACATAAATGGGACAGATAAACCTAACTCTGTCACTGTCAATCTTAGGTACAGAGAACAGAGTTATTGTACTTTGCAGGAAAGGCACAGGCAGCACTAATGTTACAGAGAAGAAGGAAGTAGACAGTCAAAAGCAGGAAAGGCAAATGAAGTAAGTGCAAGAACATTGGACTGAGCAGAAGTGCAGGATGAAATGTGTGCAAAGGAGAGCTACACACAACACATGAAGATGTAAATGTTTGCTGCTAAGAAAAGAAGTGGAGTGGAACTGGGTGGCTCAGTCAGTTAAGCGTGTGACTTCGGTTCAGGTCATGATCTCGCAGTCATGAGTTCGAGCCTGGAGCCTGCTTCAGATTCTGTGTCTCCCCCTCTCTCTGCCCCTCCCCCACTCATGCTCTGTCTCTCTCTCTCTCTCTCTCTGTCAACAATAAATAAACATTAAAAAATTAAAAAAAATAAGTGTAGTTATAAATAGACTGTGTGAGAGCGGATTCAGCCTACTAGAGAGAAACACTGTATTGATGGTTATAGTTAGCTAGATCCAAAATAATCAAAATTATGCATGGATTTGGCAGTGTGACAACAACACAACTAGTAACAGTGAGAATGAGGAGATTTGGAATAAATTTTAGTTCTGTTTTTCCATATTGGAATGGTGTCAAAACCATGACGTTTAAGGTGTTTGTATATTCAGAAAAGTCTTAGATTAATGAGAAAGAAGAGTCTCAGACAGAACTCATAATGATTTGAGTCAGTTAAGGTGATCTCAAGGATACTGGTAATAATTCTGGATAGTGCATTCTAGTAAACAGAGAAGGAGCTAGTAGAAAACAACTAAGGACTTCTGGTAAATCGGCCAGAGTGAGGTAGTGCAGATCTCCCAGATCTTCTGAACTGTTAAATGCATAGAAATACTGGATACAATATGATGACAAAATTGAATATAGCTGAATTCAAGAGCAAAAAATGAAACATCCCAGGAACCAAAAAACAAAACAAACCACGAAAACCGAAGGCCAAAAGTCAGACCGAAATTGAATTTGATATAGGAATTGGAGCTGAAGCCAAACACTTCTTTGTGCATTGGAACAACATATTGGGTTTAAAAGAGCTTTGAAAATTGAGATGAGGACTATGTCTTTGAGAGACAAGCTGAAAATCTGCTATATGCATAAAGCCAGGATCTAGAAAGGTTGGTTGTCCAACCAAAAAACAAGAATTAGAAAATCTCTACTGACCAGTTTAGGAAAGCTCTAGAATGTGCATCTGGAACAGTGGGTAGAAACTAGAAACTAAGCTTGTATCTTCTAGTGGTATAGCCTTCAGATTTTTACTAACTATGAAGCAAAAGAGAAAATCACAAAATTGCTCCTGACTCAGAAACATCTATGAAGACCCAGCAGAAACAAACAAAATATCGCTTGGTAGGAACATGGTAATCAAATAAGGAAATGAATGAAGTTTAAATTTTAAAGTAAATCAAGAAAAATCTGGTCTCAGACAAATAATAGAGAATGGTGTTAAAGATGAAGGACTCATTAGAGTAGTGGGATTCAATTATCCATGGCAAGGGAGTCCCTGGAGGAAAACAACCTTTGATGAACTCAAAATAAAATAACATTAAAAAAATTAAAAGATATGAACAGCAGTGGGAGGGAGATAATAGGAGAAACCAACATGATCATATATGCAGAAAGAACAAAAATGTGAAATTATTTGGAAGAAAATTTCCAAAAATTCATTTGAAAATATTCAAACAGTAGAAAAAGAATAGACTGTAAAGGAAGAAAAAAAAACAGGCAGATTTGAAAACATAAACAAATGAGTAGATTTGATAACACAAACACATAGAAATTCCTGAAATGAAAAGAGCAGACAGACCTAAAATTTAACAGCTCAAAGATCCGGTCAAGAAGAGAGAATTAATGAATTGAAAAATACTTCTTAACAGCATTAACATGAAGAGCATGAATTCTAAAGAAGAGAATAGAAAGAACAAAGATGAATCAATATTGACTGGAGATTTTTTTTGAGGGACATATCATGTCCAGAATGGCAAAATAAAACACATTTAGACTTCGATTGGACAGTGAAGCTATAAAAACTTAAAGCAAAATATGAAATCCTCAGTGAGATACTAGAGAGAAGATATATTGTGTACAAAAGAGTAACAATCAGACTGAAAGCAGACCTCTTGTTAGCAGCAAATGACAAAGAGATAATTGTGTATCTTTCAAACACAGCAGAGAAATAATCTTAAAACTAAGATTATAAACCCAGAAACTGTATCATTCAATTATGAGAGTAAAATAAATACATTCTTAAACATACAAAGACTGTAAATTTGCTACTTGATGACAAAGGATGCATTTTGGCCAAAATGAAATTAAATCTGGAATGCAGGAGGAGGTTGAGGTGCAACAATAATGGAGATCAGAGTGGCGAATATATTAGTAAACCCAAAGACATATTTATTGAAAAGTATGGCTATCTTGGAATGACAGAGAAGTTAAAAACAAGGTTGAAATCAAATAGTCAAAATTAAAAAAAAAATGTGCGGGAAGAAAGGGTGTGTTTAGTGTTAAGGTCTTCTAAGATATGGATAGAATTTAAATAGAAAAAGTGAATAAAAGAAGAAACCAGTCTTGAGGAATGTGCAACAATATAAATATTTGTGGAATGTGTCAACATGCTTGAAAGGAACATGGGGAAGACAATCAGGTAGAGACCATTTCTAAGGTAGAGACCATTTCTAAGAGGTCTGAAATACCATGTCCTATTATGAGAAGGTTTATGGTATTTTAATCAGAATAATCATGGCTTGAGGAATATCTCCAATCAACCTGTGTACAATGTTGTTCTCTTAGTAAGACAGAGCTCATGCACTTCTTCAAGTGTGGCACTTGTCTTATGATAGAAATATGAGAAGAACAGGTAAGAATAGGCTCTGAAAAGTGGAAATGCTTGGTTATTTTGTAAATATAATAACTAGTTATTTCTTGTAAGCCACAGACACACCCTTACTTCACTTAACAAAATATGCACTTTTTAAATTCATGACTTAGAACTTGGAAAAAACAGAAAGCTAACTTATTATGGTAAATGCCTATAATTAGTTCACAAAGACAACATTTGCTGTCTAAAATGGGACTGAATACAGAAGCCCACATATTTTCCTGAGGCAAAATTCCCCATTTTCACGATGAAATTCAACTTGAAAGAAAATAGTTCCTTTTGTGTGCAATTGCTTTTTCCTTTGTGGCAAATCCCTTCACTGGGTTTGATTGTGAGAAATGATACATGAAACACTCAGTACTTCAACACCTTGAAAATAAGCATTCTTTATTGGGATTTAAAAGATGGAAAGGTAACATTTTGCCAGTGTTGAGAGTTCTGATTATAATCAACATGAACAATAGATATTTAAGAGACAGACCTAGGATTTTCATATAGAAAAGGCTACATTAAATAAAATGTATGCCTGGATTACAACTTCTCTAAACAGTGGGAAATGCTTTCAAGGTATAAATTAATACAATGCGCTTGCACAGTGTAGTGACCATTTACCATGCTCTGGCTGAACAATGCCTGACTGACACAAGAGCCTTCCTGAGTCTGTCTGTCTGTCTGTGTCTCTAATGAAAGGCATCACCAAGCAAAATCAGGCAATTATCCTTAATCCCACCCACTTACTCTTCCCCTATTTTGAATTCATGACTAAACCTTTAGATACTTTATCATCCCATTCATTCAGATTCCTTTCATGGACTGATGCAAATTATGTCTATTTTTCCTGATTGAATATTGTTCACCCTTCGTTAATTCAAGAAATAGTTACTGGGACTGTCTTAGTTCAAACTACTGTAACAAAATACCATAAAGTAAGTGGCTTATACAATTTATTTCTTACAGTTTTGGATGCTTCAAATCTGAGCTCAGGGAACCAGTATAGATAGCCACGTTCTGGTGAGAGCCCTCTTCCAGATCGCAGATTGCCAATTTATGCAGAGAGCAGAGAGGAAGCAAACTATATCCTGATTTACAAAGGCACTAATCCCATTCATGGGGGCTTCCCTTTTATAATCTCATCTAATCCTAATGACCTCCCCAAAGATTCTGTCTCCTTATACCATAATATTGGGGGATGGGGTTTCAACGTAAGACTTTTAGGGGAACACAGATATTCAGTCCATAACAGGGGCATTCATTATGTGCCTGTCATTGTTCTAAGTATAGGGGACACAGTATTGAACAGAATAGACAAAAAATCCCTGCCTTCATAGACCCATGTCCTAATGGGGCAAACACAAAATAAATAAGAAATGTTAGTAAAATATTTATAGGTTAGATAATTAAAAGTGCTAAGAAGGAAAAAAAAAGTATAGAAGGGGAATGAGAAATTGTGGTGCTCAATTTTTAATCAGGTAGAGGGAGATGGCTTTACTGGGAGTTTGACATTTGACTACGCAATAAAGTTCAGGGTGAACTATGAAAGCTGGGAGGAAAGAGTTCCAGGCAAAGAGAAATACCCTACAACACGTAAGAGTTATGTTTAAATAGATTCAGAGACTTCCTATTTCTGAAGAAGAGCATGTTAATAAATTTTATACAATATTCTAAAGGCCCTCCAAGATGTGGTTTCTAGACCTGGTATCTCCTCCCCCTGAGTGTTCCCTGTGCCCTTAGTTCTTAGAAAGTGCCAGGCACTTTATCACCTCAGGCCCTTGCTCCAGCTTTTTCACCTTTTCCTCTTTTGCCCACTTTTGTGTCTGACTAGTTTTCAGGGTTTTTGTTGTTGTTGTTGTTGTTGTTGTTGTTGTTGTTTAGGACAAGTTTAAATGCTATCTTTTCAAAGAAGACCTCCTGGAACATCCTGTTATCTGGGATAAGCAATTATTCACCATTGCCTGCCTCCCTAGAGAAGCGTCCTGATTCTTTCCTAACACAATCTGGGTGTCTTTTTTTCTTTTTTTCATTTCTTTATGCATCATTTTACTGTATGCTTGTGTCCTTATAAAGAAATAGGAAGGCAGAGACCTCCTGTACTGTTTTTCCTCCTTCTGGAATGGACTTTTCCCAGCTCATTCCATAGTTTAGGCATTGTTATTCCTTACTTCTCAGATCTAATGCCATCTCCTCAAAGATGAGCCTTCCCCAAAGCAGCTTTCTTCAATTAGCTGTTCCCCAAATACAATGCCTTAAGAGACAGGCACACAATCTGAGGGTTAAGTGGCCTAGTGTAGGCGATATAGACAATACAGAGGAAAGGCTTTTATACGGAGGAAAAAAAATACATGTTATACACACACACACACACACACACACATATGTGTGTGTGTGTGTGTGTGTGTGTGTGTGTGTCACTTAGAGAGTTAACACCTATAATGTATATAAATCTCCTAAATTAATTAAGAAGCAAACATTTCAGAGCAAAATTTGCAAATCATTTGACTATGAAACTCAGAAAATTCATCAAAATTACAATATAAAAAGACACTAACTTTTTTAAGGAAAAAACAAATTTCAAACACAATACTATAAGCTCCATGTGGGGAGGAATTTGCATTTTTTGCTTTACCATTATATCTCTAGTCCTAATGTAAAATCTGACATCTGACACTGTGTGTGTGTGTGTTACTGTGTGTGTGTGTAATTAGCTATCATTTGTTCCTAAGAGATTCAAGAACACGAATATAGTTATGTAGTGTTGTGAATGTGTGGAAAAACAGACACTATTTTTAGGACTGGTGATTTGGGAATATCAAAATTGGAATTGTGTGTACTCTTAACCCACTTTTTAATTCTAATAATTTATCTTACAACATGCCAAACGTATGTAACAGAATGTTCACTTAAGCTCATTTGGTAACAGCAAATAATTTAAAAAAAAAGTAAATTCACACAAACTGAGAAATGGTTAATGGGATTCTTCTGGGAATCCCAATGTAAGTTTTATATTTTGTCCAAAGAGGAAGCTGTCATATTTCTTCTTGTTTGAGCACCTATGGGATAAAATTTTCTTGTTCATTCTTGTTTCCTTGCTAATATTTTGATCTGTAAATTTTGTACATACTTTTTAAAAATTTTTTTAATGTTTATTTATTTTTGAGAGAGAAGGGGAGAGAGAGAGAGAGAGAAAGAGAAGAGGGGAGGGGCAGAGAGAGAAGGAGACACAGAATCTGAAGCAGGCTCTGCGCGGTCAGCATAGAGCCTGATGCAGGGTTCAAACTCATGAACCACGAGACCATGACCTGAGCTGAAGTTGGACACTTAACCGACTGAGCCACCCAGGCGTCCCTTGTACATACTTTTTAATAAGCTGCTCCCTCTTTCATTTTTTTTCTATTACATGCAATTGTTTTTTGTTATTTCAAGGCCTAGTTAGAACTATGGCCATTCATTCATAGTCAACAGATATTTATGGAATGCCCACTATATGGAAGGTATTAGACCAAACAATGATTCATACTATTTTGACAGAATATTTCTATGTCCTCATTTATGTACTCAAAGTGGTAGATAAATCTGAATATTTTTATGAGGATAGTGAAACATTTATAGTATAATGAAATTAAGGCTGTAAAAAGACCAGTGAGAGATTTACTTCCTTTTGGCAATGCTAGGCATTCTAGAAAACAATAAAACACTAAAATTGGTGAATTTCTATTGGGCTGTCTTATCAAATATCATCACATCATTTGGAGCTATTGGAGTATCTAAAATAATCTTGTATAATACTTTTCATTATTATATCAGTAATTTTCAACCAGGATGACTTTGCCTCCCAAAGGCATTTGGCAAAGTCTGGAGACATTTTTTGATTATCATGACTGGGGTGTTGGGTCTTATAGTGAATAGAGGGCCAGGGATACCGTTAAATATCCTTCAAGGCATACAACAAAAGACATATTGAATCCCAAATATCAATAGTACCGATGTTAAGAAACCTTGATTTATATGGTTAATATAAATGTTCTATGCCCTTTGACTCTTCAAATAATCTACAGAAGAAAAAGTGGATATGCTACACGGGATATTTTCATAAGAAATTAGACCAAAGAAGATAGAATCATTATTTTGTACATTTAATAAAAAGTGTATAATATTTATTCACATTTTTCTTTGATTTGTAACAGTTTGATTAAATTACAATTGCAATCAGTTAAAACCATTAAGTGCAAACCTGGCTGGTTTCTCAAGTATCTAAGGATACACAGCTGGAATGAAAACAGATGGAAGGTGTAAATGAGAAGATTCAATTAACATTTTTCCATCTAGTACATGTTTCACAAAGAAAATCCCCTGAGATTGAAAATGAGACCTTAATTCAAGAAATATGGTGCCTTTTTTGCCATGTTAAGAATAAAAATCCTTTAACATCTTTTTATGTCATTTGGTGTTCAGACCAAATCTATGTCCTTAAGGTCAAGACACAAATGTGATAACAAAGAAATTCTAAGCTAAGAGCTACAAAATTACTATACATTAGAACACTAACCAATTTAGTGGCAGCCTATTTTTTTCAGGAGTCTTTCTCTACTCCTAATAGCATTATAATTGTTATTATAAGATTAGATTTGACACGATGATTCCTAAGAATGAACATAATAAAAACACACCATTTATTATAGTGCTAGCAATTATCTTGCTGTGCCTTCATCAACATCTACAGGGATCAATGAAATGTAGTTAATCAGATCTGTTTGAAACATCCTTATTTTGAAAGTTTAATGCCTCTTTCAATGCTAATTTAAACTATACTGAAAACTGAGTTTGGCCATTCATAAGGCTGAGATTGCTTTTCAAATGTCTCTTAGGGATCAACAAATAATTGTCAAAAGATTAGCTGGTGGACAGAGGCAAGGTTATGTATATATTCACTTCAATTATTTCAACTGCTCAAAGTGTTGTAGATTTTTTTTCAGAATAAAACATTGTAATTTTATGTCCAGTATTTAGCAGGGCTCTTTCAGATTTCAAGAAAAAGATGGATGTTCGACTTACTGTGGGATGAACTGGAGGAATACATGTGGATGCAAGGAAATAGAGACTCCTAGGCAGCAACTGTGTCCCACAGGCCAACCTACTACACCGTTCTCATGGACCAGCTTTTCTTTGTTGATGCTTCTACCTCCACTGCAATTTACTGCTACCATTTCCACCACCATTTCCTCCTGAGAGCTTCTGCTTGTGGGTTTCCATGCATCTTATCCTTTCTGTTCTACTTTAACGTAGACTACTTCTCTGTGTGATTCATATCCAGACTCCCCAACAAGAAGGTTCTGTTTAAGCTGGAAATTTACTAACCAGAAGGAAGAATTCCTGGTGGTCAGTTTTCCGTGGTCAGACCTCTACACAGGCAATTGGTTCCTCATGTCAATTCCATAGATGGCTGTCAATTCCTTACCCGATGAGTTTGCCTAGGATTGCAGGTTAATGGGCATTGAGCATAGTAATGACACGGAAGATGAGGAACAATTGCAGCCCTCTTTCAGACATGAGCTGCTATTGTGATACGCACCTGGAGTTCCATGGACTTCTTTTGAGTTTATCCAGTTATCAATAATTGGGGTAATTTATATTCCTGATATCACAGTTAGACATTTTATCTTGAAGAAACGAAATCTTACCTCAAACAAAATGTAAACAAGATGAAATTAAAAAAAAAAAGATATTGTAAATATTTGTAAGTACTTCATAAAGCAGCCATCATTAGACCTTCTCCCTGAAGTTGGGACAACTGGAATACCATACAATATTTCACTAAACATCAAAAAACCAATCAAAAAACAAACATATAACTCAGATTATCCAGGGCAGAGAATGCAAGTGTGTAAGTACTTATAGGGGTAGATCTTGATATGAGCAGGCAAACAAAGAAACAAACAAAAAAATCCTTTATCATGGAAAAATAATGACAGGTAAGAGATTAAGTAATGGGATGCTTTTGTCACAGAAAAATAATGGATAGTGACAAATGAGATATTTTTAAAATACAAACTAGGGACAAGTTTCACGAAATATCAGCATAACAGGGTTATTTGGTGGTGCAACATACATTTGGCCAATAAATAATAAAGAAAAATAAAAACTATGCTTTTGAGCTTGTAAAATGGTATGAGATAAAAGTACAAATGCCTGACAAAAGCATGAATAAGCCTATGAAAAATAGGCACACAATAGGTCATTTATATCCTTTTAGTTTTTCTGAGACATCAACTTTTCAAAGTGATAGTAGGATAGATAATTTTCAACCCAATAATAATGTATTTTTGCTGAATTCAAATAGACTATTGATTTAAAAGGTCCATGTAACATTATTTAACATGGCATTCCCTCTCTTTTTTTTTTTTTTAATTTTTTTTTCAACGTTTATTTATTTTTGGGACAGAGAGAGACAGAGCATGAACGGGGGAGGGGCAGAGAGAGAGGGAGACACAGAATCGGAAACAGGCTCCAGGCTCTGAGCCATTAGCCCAGAGCCTGACGCGGGGCTCGAACTCATCACGGACCGCGAGATCGTGACCTGGCTGAAGTCGGACGCTTAACCGACTGCGCCACCCAGGCGCCCTTTCCCTCTCTTTTTTTACTACACAACTCACTTTCTTCAGAATACATGTTAAATTTGGAGAAATGCTAACATTTCATAAAATACTCTTTGGAAAACTTTTTTCTTCATTCTTTGTATACAGGCAGATTTTATGTTTGGCAATATAATGTTAGACTTTACTTTGCACCACTATTAATTATATGAATGTAATTAAATCAATGACCTAATATATACTCTAAGGTTATACTACAATGTATTAAAAATAACAGAGTGAATTTCCTTTCAAATTTAGACTGTTCCTTTTTTGTACCTTCGGAAAAATAATGCCTATTTCCAAAATTGACAAGACAAATAAACTTTTAAAAATTCTTTAAAAGACACAAGTGCCACTATGACTATATTGCATGTGTTAATTAATCTTAATTGTTATAAATTAGAATTAAGAATAAAAATAGTTGCTGAAAAATACAAAATATATCAACGTTGTAGGTAGCCTATAAAGAAAAGTATCATATAATAGCTGATATCAAATCAACTTCTCCACATTTAATTGAGAGAATAGTCACTCAGAATTATAAGGGATAATTTTGAATTGAGTTATTTGACCTGTAATTTAAAAAACTCAAACTACTCTATTAATCCCTGGTTATCAAACCTTCCTTAGTAGCCAGGAAAAATCCTTAAATTTTAAAAGTAACACAATGATTTATATAAAAACTTATCAATTACACATATTTAAATTTTTTTCCATGATAACTCATGTATGCAAACACAACAATATTTACTTATAATGTAATGGGAAAACATTTAGAAGAGCCTCCATTTTTAACAACATGGCATTGAATGAGTAAAATATCAGAAGTTCGTATGACAGGATACTATTAATCCCCACATCAAATTTACCCAATCAGCTCCCCAAGGGTAGTTCAGGGGTCTGTTAATTATTGATGTTCTGATGGTCACCAGAAGAAACCATCATTATTAGACAAGATTTTTAATGACTTTAAGACAAAGTCACAGTGTATTATTCTGCAAAAATGCAAGTTAAAATGTTCACAAGGTGAGCTAATTTCCGTGTAAAACCTTCACTTAAGTATGTGTACCCACACACACATGCGTATGCACATACACACATACACACTTATACACACACTTTATAATAAAAAGTTATTATTTTTTTTTAATTTTTTTTCAACGTTTATTTATTTTTGGGACAGAGAGAAACAGAGCATGAACAGGGGAGGGGCAGAGAGAGAGGGAGACACAGAATCGGAAACAGGCTCCAGGCTCTGAGCCATCAGCCCAGAGCCCGACGCGGGGCTCGAACTCACGGACCGCGAGATCGTGACCTGGCTGAAGTCGGACGCTTAACCGACTGCGCCACCCAGGCGCCCCAAAAGTTATTTTTAAAATAGAAGATGATCTTCCAAACACAGTGGTTGGCAATTGGATACAGGAGAAAGTTCAGACCAAGTGGAAAAAGAGCAGAATCCAAAAAGCTTGATTGTATACACTGATTACAGCCATGACAACTGATGAGAATTGGAAGCAAATTTAAAGACATATAACTAGGAGGACTTTGATGTGTTCAGGCTGGTTTAAAACTGCTCAAGCACTTACTTAAAAAAAAATTTAATGTTCATTTATTCTTGAGAGAGTCAGAGCATGAGCGGGGGAGGGAGAGAGACACATACACAACCAGAATGAGAAGCAGGCTCCAGGCTCTGAGCAGTCAGCACAGAGCCCCATATGGGGCTCAGACTCATGAACGATGAGATCATGACCATGAGATCATGACCTGAGCAGAACTCGGACAGTTAACCAACTGAGCCACCCAGGCACCCCTCAAGCACTTACTTTTAAAAAGTAACAGTAATAAGTGGTGCTGTTGGCATAAAGTTAAACCTGGATTCATTAAAAAACAAAACAACAAAAAATGTGTGGGAATGTTATGGTTAGCAAGCAGCAGCAATCTTTAAGTTAGTGTTACAGGTGCAGGCAGAGAAGTCTGAGATGGATCATAGAAAGCAGGTGAGGCCTGGGCGCTTGGGTGCCTTAGTCGGTTAAGTGTCTGACTCTTGATATCTGCTCAGCTCATGATCTCAGCATTCATGAGTTTGAGCCCCACATCAAGCCAAGCTGATCTCTCCCTCTCTCTGCCCCTCCCTTGCTTATGCTCGCTCACTCTCGCTCTCTCAAAATAAATAAAACTTGAAAGAAAGAAGGAAAGAAGGAAGGAAGGAAGGAAGGAAGGAAGGAAGGAAGGAAGGAAGGAAGGAAGGAAGGAAAGAAAGAAAGAAAGAAAGAAAGAAAGAAAGAAAGAAAGAAAGAAAGAAAGAAAGAAAGAGAAGAGAAGCCAGGGGATTCCCAGGCAGGCTCCTTTCAGGAAAATGGGGTAATGAGGAGAGGACGAGGGACTTCGGGCCCCAAAGAGAGGTGGGAAGTAGACAGTTCTTCTAAGCCCAGTCCTCCAGCTCAGAGCCTGCTGCCTTACTATCACCATTTACAGTGAGAGTCTATGCAAAGAGAGGAGTTGGAGATGGAGGACATCAGACCTGCTGTTAGGGAGGGTGATAAGCATCCTCAGTTGGAGTGAAGTAAAATCAGGCTCCCTGCCCACAGCCTGCAATCTCTAACCAAACATAAGGAAAGATATGTGAAGCCCAGAAACCAGCAACCTGATAACCCACCTGCCAGACTATTAATGCGTCTCCTGGATCCTTCCTGGGACCCTGATATGTATTACCCATTGATGCCCCAATTTCCTGTTTGGCTTTTTAAACATTTCGTCTTTACTGAGGTATTATTGACATATAAAAATATAGGATAGTTAAAGTGTACCTAGTGATTATTTGATGTCCATAAACACGTTGTGAAAGGATTTCCCACACATGATAATTAACACATCCATCAACGCCTGACATGTCTATCTTTGTGTGAGAAAATTTAAGTTCTACTCTCTTAGTAAATTTCAATTACACAATATAGTGTTAACTATAGTCAGCATGTGTTATACATTAGATCCTCAGACTTTATTCATCTTATAGCTGAAAGTTTGTACCCTTTTATCAACCTCTCCCTGTTTCTCCCACTGCCCCCTCCAACCTGTGCTTGACAACCATTTTTCTACTTTTTCTAGGAGATTCTGCCTTTTTTTTTTATAATTTTTTTTCAACGTTTATTTATTTTTGGGACAGAGAGAGACAGAGCATGAACGGGGGAGGGGCAGAGAGAGAGGGAGACACAGAATCGGAAACAGGCTCCAGGCTCTGAGCCATCAGCCCAGAGCCCGACACGGGGCTCGAACTCACGGACCGTGAGATCGTGACCTGGCTGAAGTCGGACGCTTAACCGACTGCGCCACCCAGGCGCCCCTCTGCCTTTTTTTTTTAAAGATTCCACACATACATGATACCATGCAGTATTTGCCTTTGTCTGGCTTACTTTAGTTAACACAATACCCTCAAGTTCCATCCATTGGAAACAGCAGGATTTCCCTCTTTCTCATGGTTGAATAATATTCCATTATAATATTATTATATGTAATGGGATATTATTATTGTTATTACTAGAATAATATTGCATATATCATATCTTCTTTATCCATTCATCCACTGATGGATTTTTATGTAGTCTCCATGTCTTGTTTATTGTGAATATTGCTGCAAGAAACATGGGTGTGCGGATATCTCTTTAAGATCCTGTTTTCATTTCCTTCAGATATATACCCAGAAGAGGGACCACTGGATCGTATGGTAGTTCTATTTTTTGAGGAACCTCCATGTTGTTTTCCATAGTGGCTGTACCAATTTACATTCTCCGTATGTTTTTAACTTTAAAGGGTATTGCTTTTACATTATATAATTTTTAGAAAGATCAACTCATTAATCTGTTGACTTCAAAACAAGAAGATAATGATTTCCATATTAATTATCATTTTTAAGACAAATTGTGTTAGTTTCTTACACACTGCTCTTAACAAATAACCATGAACTTAATGGCTTAAAATACTACAAATTTATTCTCTAACTGTTCTAGAGGTCAGAAGCCCAAAATGGTCTCAGTGGGCTGAAACCAAGGTGTTGGTATGGCTGCACTCTAGCCAGTGGATCTAGAGGAGAATCAGTTACCTTGGTTTTTTGAAGTCTTACTCTTTGGCTCATGGCCCCTTCTTCCATTTTCAAAGCCAACAGCATCTTCACATCTCTTTCTGCTTTCATTCTCACATAGCCTTCTTCAACTTCTGCTTGTGTGTAATCTCTCTCTGCCTTTCCTTTGTAAGGACATTTATGATTCCATTTAGGGCCCATCCAAGTAGCCCAGGAAAGTATCCCCATCTCAAGATCTTGAACTTAATCACATGTGCAATGATAACTTTTTCAAACATAGAAGGTAATGTTTACAGTTTCACACTCACAGAACAAGTCTCAGATATATTAGCAACAATGGATGGCACTCCTTCCTTAGAGTCTAAGGTCTAGGTCCTTTGGTCCTACCTCTGACATCCTTGAGATACTGGCACCAATTTAACTATGTGCTCTCTGCAGCTCAACTCTGCAGAACCTTTGCTCAAGCTTCTAAGTTCTGATAACCCTAACTTCTTCCCTTTCCCCCCAGTCCAATAGCTGGTAGCTGCCTGTTGTAGTTATTATCTCTGATACCTACATGTTTTATTTTTGCCTTTGTAGTGTAAAACCTAGTTAAGTCATTTCCTATGTTATATTCTCTTTGATAAAAAAGAAAAGTGTGGTATGTGTTGATATGAGTTCATACTCATATCAGTTTTATTCTGAGTACTTCAACCTCAACTGTAAAATGTTATTATAATATAAAGTACAAAATTATTCATGAGACAGCCACATACACACACAGGCACAATGGTAATTATAAGCAAGAGCTAAACATTTCTTCATGTCAATTTCCTAACCTGTAAATTGCACCAGATAAAAATAGCAAGCACTAAGTCCCAAAACTTGTGCAATGTATCATTCACAGTGAACACAGGGAAATTTATAGATATATGTGAACCTATAACTGAATACAAGCAAAATACAGAACAAATATATATGATTATGTTAAAGGGTTTTCTAAAAATCAATAAGTTCAATGTATATTTATGATGAAACATATCTGAAAACTGAATTAAAATAAATATACTTAATCTGCTAAAGGGTGTCTATAAAACACCTACAATTTATCCTATAAAACACTTACAATTTAAGAATCAAAATTCTTCCTCTTCAGGTTGGAAAAAAAAAAAACAGAATAATGTGCACCATAAGCACATCTATTATATAGTGCTGGAAGTTCTGGACCAAATAAAAAGACTGTAAAAAAACATATAAATATTGAACAAGGAGTAAAATTTTCATTATTTTCAGGAGACACAATTGTGTGATGTATAAAATCTCAAAGAATCTACAATCTTTTTTAATTAAAAAGGATTTTTAGTGGCTTAGCCACAACAATTTCTTACTTGACACATCTCCAAAGGCAAGGGAATTAAAAGCAAAAACGAACTATTGGGACCTCATGAAGATAAAAAGCTTCTGCACTTCAAAGGAAACAATCAACAAAACTAAAAGGCAACCAACGGAATGGGAAAAGATATTTGCAAATGACATATTGTACCAAGGGCTAGTATCCAAAATTTATAAAGAACTCACAAAACTCCACACCCGAAAAACAAATAACCCAGTGAAGAAATGGGCAGAAAACATGAATAGACACTTCTCTAAAGAAGACATCCGGATGGCCAACAGGCACATGAAAAGATGCTCAACGTCACTCCTCATCATGGAAATACAAATCAAAACCACACTGAGATACCACCTCACGCCAGTCAGAGTGGCTAAAATGAACAAATGAGGAGACTATAGATGCTGGCAAGGATGTGGAGAAACAGACACCATCTTGCACTGTTGGTGGGAATGTAAACTGGTGCAGCCAATATGGAAAACAGTGTGGAAGTTTCTCAGAAAATTAAAAATAGATCTACCCTATGACCCAGCAATAGCACTGCTAGGATTTACCAAAGGGATACAGGAGTGGTGATGCATAGGGGCACTTGTACCCCAATGTTTATAGCAGCACTTTCAACAATAGCCAAATTATAGAAAGAGCCTAAATGTCCATCAGCTGATGAATGGATAAAGAAATTGTGGTTTATATACACAATGGAATACTACGTGGCAATGAGAAAAAATGAAATATGGCCTTTTGTAGCAACATGGATGGAACTGGAGTGTTATGCTAAGTGAAATAAGCCATACAGAGAAAGACAGATAACATATGGTTTCACTCTTATGTGGATCCTGAGAAACTTAACAGAAGGAGGTGAAGGAAAAAAAAAAAGAGAGTGGGGGGAGCCAAATCATAAGAGACTCTTAAAAACTGAGAATAAACTGAGGGTTGATGGGGGGTGGAAGGGAGGGGAAAGTGGGTGATGGGCATTGAGGAGGGCACCTGTTGGGATGAGCACTGGGTGTTGTATGGAAACCAATTTGACAATAAATTTCGTAAAAAAAAAAAGAACAAGGGAAAGACCATATTGGTACACCTGACCCATCTACAGGTGCAGGTAAAAATAATAATAATAAAATAAAAAGGATTTTTAGCAAAGTTGCTGGGGATTTCAGCATAATGTATTTCTATACGTTAGCAATCAACAGAAAACATATTTAAAAATCATGTCATTAATAATACTATAAAAAAGTAAACATACTAATCTGAGGAAATATATGCAATCTATTATGCTAAAGACTAAGCAATATAGATGAGGGCAATTAGAGAAGTCATAATCAGTGGAAACATCATTCTGGAAGAGTCAATATTTTTAATGTATCGATTCACCCCAGACTGAAATGCTGTGTGAATTAAACCCAATGCTAATCAAAATGTGTACATGTATGTACATACATAATATGTACATGTGGATGTTGAAAAGTTCTTTCTGAAATGTATATGGAGATGCAAGGCAATTTTGAAGAACGTAGAAGATCTAAATTATCAGTCATCAAGTTTGCCATGGAACTACTTTATGTAAAGACAGGGTGAGATTATTAGAAGATGAGAAAAACAAATAAATGATACAGAATAGAGAGCCTGGAAGGAGAGTCACACATATATGGTCACCTGAATTATGACAAATACAACATGATACAATGGGAGCAAGGGTGGTCACTTCAAATGATGGTGATGAATCATTTGGAGAAAAAAAAGAATATAAAAATAAATCTTGAAAAATGAACTTTGACCTCAACTCACCATATATAAAATTTAAGGAAGATTACAAATTTAAATGTGAAAGTTCAAACAACAAAATGTCTGTAAAAACAAAGAAGTATACCTCTGTGACCTTAGAGTAGGAAAATATTTCTTAAATTTTTTTTTTAATTTTTTATTTTTGAGAGAGAGCCAATGAGACAAAGTGTGAGAGGGGGAAGAACAGATAGAGAGGGAGACACAGAATCTAAAGTGGGATCCAGGTTCTGAACTGTCAGCACAGAGCCGACTCAGGGCTTGAACTCATGAACCCTGTGATCATGACCTGAGCCAAAGATGGACGCTTAACTGACTGAGCCATCCAGGTGCTCTGGAAAATATTTCTTATAGGAGACTAAAGAAATAACCATAAAAACAAAGATTACTACCTTTGGCTTTGTCAATATTGAAGACAGTTTTCACTCTTTTTGTTTGTTTGTTTGTTTACTTATTTTGAGAGAGGGAGACAGAACACAGGAGTGTGAGAGGGGCAGAGAGAGAGGGTGAGAGAGAGAATCCTAAGCAGGCTCAGCACTGTCAGCATGGAGCCCAATGCGGAGCTGGAACTCATGAACACTGAGATCATGACCTGGGCTGAAATCAAGATTCCGACACTTAATGACTGAGGCACCCAGCTGCCCCTAAGATAGTTTTTACTTTTAAGGGATCATTTTTTAATGATCTGAAAGGCAAGCCATTGACTGAGGCGATATATGTGCAAAATGAATTCATATTCAGAGTAGAAAAAGAACCCCTCTGTATCAAAAAGAAAAGAACAGAAAAATCAAAAATCAAAGGGGCAAAAATCTGATCAGACACCTCACTAAAAAAGATATCCAAATAAACAATAAATATATTTGATTTTCTTTAGAATTTGATGTTTATCAAGTCTTCAGTCTTCCTGTCTAACTGAAATGCAAATTAAAACCCCCTTCAGATGTCACTCCACTTGTATTAGAGCAGCTAGAATTAGAGACTATCAATCCAGGTTTTGATGAGACTGTGGAAAAACTGGAACATTCAAGTAGGTAAACTGGAAGTTTCTGACGAAAACTAACACATGCGTAGTGTATGGCCCAGTAGGTTTAACAGAATTTGCTATATGTTGGGTGAAATATAATGCTTTTGCCACAAACTACATGTAAAAGTGTGTTTATAGCAACTTTGTTCATAATAGATGAGAATTACAAATACCATAGAGGCCCATCAACATTAGAATGGGTAAAAAACAACAATAACAACAACAACAACAACAACAACAAAACTGTGATAATCTATGCTGTGAAAAGCTATGAAATCATGAGATGAATGACTTCTCTCCTTGCTGCAGAAAGGAAGGATCTCACGGAAGAAAAATTGAGCACAAGTAACCAACACCCAAAGAGTCAATACCATGAGATTTAATTTACGTGAAGATTCAACAGGCAAGACTCAACTATAGTGATGATAGATCAGAATAGTAGTTTCCTTTCTGGGGGAGAGTATTGACTGGGAAGGAGAATAAGGAGGTTTCTGGGATACAAGAAATATTTTATATGCTGATTTCAGTATTTTAGTACATACATCTGTAAAAACTCGTCAAGTTGTGTACTTGAGATTGGTATAGTATAGTGTACAAAAGTCATATGTTATACTGAAATAAATATTTGAAAATATAGCAATAAAAATAGCAACACTCAAAGCTCACTTCTCTGAACCAGGCATTGTTCTAAGCACTATATACATATTAACTCACTCAATCTTCACATCAGTTCTCTTTTATGGTTAAGTTCATCCCTGTTGTTTTTTTTTTTTTTTGCCTCTTTGAGGCATAGGGAGAACATATAACTTGCCCAAGTTTACCCAGTGAAGCAGTGAATTCTGCACTCAAAACTAGGCAAGATTTCCTGAGTCTGGACTCAAACGCTATATGACAGCCTACTTTATTGAAAGTCATTGGGAGTTATAAAGTACAGTTATACGTAACTGTAGGTTTCCTGAGCATGACTTAATCACAAAATGCTTTTATTTGTGACTCTCAGCCTTGCATTAATTTCATTCAGAGGGGTCCCATTACTTTCCTAGTCACTCATGAGTAACAAAAAATGTTCATTTATTTTACATTGCATAATAGAGATTTAATTCAGTAATTAAAATGCCCAATCTCGGGTAAAAATAAGAACTCAAAATTTGATTTGAGGCTTCTTCCCTCCACCCCAGTCAGGCCTAACACAGTTTGGCTGTCAGCTGTGTGGGGCGTGGCTAGCCATTTTCTTCTTTCTCTACCTTCTGTTCCCAGTCTGCAGAGGTTGATTTCAAGATCCATACAGAATTGGAGCAGGAAAGGAGGGCAGATCATACTTGGTTGGTAATGCCATGGCAATCTAGACACCTTGATCTCTGAGCTTGACAGAAGTTGATAACTGTCTCTTCCTGGGTCTGTCTCCTGCACAACAGTGCACTTCCTTGTATGAGCAAGAGATGAAACAGAGCCCAGAAGTCAACTGCTGACTCTCCAGGTAAGAATCCAAATGGGGCCAGATAACATATTTTTAAACATTTAAGGTTATATAAAAAAACTAATTGTTAAATAAATGCAGTTTATCAGTCAAACTTAGAAGACAGCCCCCCAAATGCGCAAAACTATCTTTTTTATAGGATCCAGGATATTATTAAAAAGGATCTAGGTTAATTATTCTTGTCCAGATCTGGGTAAGCTTTTACTTCTGGAAATGTTTAGATGAGAATTAAAATAAAGCCACATAGTTCATTAGTTAGCATATTTTCCATAAAATGCATTGTATTTAATTAATTTCAATGCAAATATGTTGTTTCATTAAAATTTTCACATACTCTGCATTCTTTTGAAATAACAACTTAAAACAGAGTCAGCAAAATTCTTCTGTAAAATGCCAGAGAAAATATATTTTTTCCTTGAACAGTCAGAGTGACTCAACTTTGCTATTTTAACACAAAAATAGCCATCAACAAAAAGTAAACCAAGAAAGAAGCTATGTTCCAATAAAACTTTATTTACCAAAACAGGCAGCAAGTCATAGTTTGTCAAACCCTAAGGTATTAAAAACTGGAAAGGTGATTATATTAAAAAAAAATTATGAGTTTTTATGCACTGTCAAAAATAATTTAGTAAACATAAGTAATTTTTTATATTTTTCATATATGTTCGCTAATGAGTTCTAATATTCAATATCACTCTAGTTGCCAATGTAAAGAAACAGCATTACATCTCACACTGGACCTAAGCACATACAAATGTAATATGAATTATTTTTTATTGTAAAATTCCTCAGACATCATGTGTGATTTTACACATTCTAATTGGTAGGTGCCCTCTTAAACAAGGAATCAGAACATAAAAAGATGCAAGAAAATGGAAATGGTATTTCATTATGCAAGTTTCTATTGAGTTTATGTTCTTTGAAAGGAAATGATTGGACACATTAATAAGCTTATCTGTTGTCCCACCCAAGCTCTTCTGCCATTCTGGTCCCCCCTGCACTCTGAAGTGGTATCCGCCTCTGATGTTGGCAGCTGCAAAACTCACAGGCCTCTGTAGATGGCATTTGGATGCAGTTGCCTTTTGTTTTGAGTGCTGGGGCAAGAGATGCGGGGAAGCCCTGGAGCCCTAGCCGTGCTGAGTGGTTCCGAGTAGGGCTGTCCTGTGCCGGGGCCGGATGCTGCAAATGAGCCAGAGGGAAGGGGACATAGCCACTTAGAAGTATATTGGGAACTTAGAGTTAGCTTCAAAGGCCAGTTGTTTTACCTTACACTAGTCCTTCCCAAATCTCAAAACTACCTTTGCATACAATAATCATCTGGGAAGCTTAACATAAACCAAATTTAACATATGTATGTGTACACACACAAATTGCTTTGTCACTGAGTCGTGCTATATAACAGGTCTCCAAGGGACAGTTGGGATGTGTGTGCAAGAGTCTTCTTACAAACGTTTCTCCAGACGATTCTACTGTAAGCCAAGTTTGGGAACCACCCATCTAGAACATGTAAGAAAGAGAATTGATGGATCTCTTAAAACTATGATATTGCCCTGATTTACACAAGATCATTTCTTTAAGGAAAGCTTTGTTACCTTGATTATAGTACTGTATTTGTCATTCGAGGGCTTTTCAGCCAAATTCCAGCATCCTGCCTCCCAGCTGTAGTACTAAGAGAGTGGTTCTGAGAGTGGTTTAATAAGATGCACTGACAAGCTGCTTAGGCCTTAAAAACTTTTTAAAAAGCTAAAAAATACACTGTAGTGAGACCAGACAACTTTAGCACATACTGGGACCTCTTGGGGGCTATTGCTTCTCCCCTTGGGGGAAACCCCATGACGCTGCTCTTGGCACAATACAGGTACTTATAGCTCTGGAATCTGCTTACCCAAGAAGACATCTTGATGTCTTAACAATCAAACCAGTGGTTTAATATGGCATCCTGTATTTCTCTGATGATTTTTTCTATTAGGTTTTATAGCTATGATCTCAATTCTATGCCCTCATTTGTGTATACATTTCTGGAGAGTAGAGATTTTGCCTAATTATCCATCATATTCTTAGTATACAGCACATTGCCTAATAGGTGCTCAAAAAATTTAAATCAAATTAGTATTTAATAAATATGTACACTCTCAATGCGAAGCAATTTTACTCAATGCTGCTGAGATAGCTCTTCACACAAGAGAAGGAAAAGAGAGATCTTTCCTCCCCCCTGCTGGTTAGCTTTCACCTGAAGGAGGCAGCCATTTGGAAACACAGATAGAATGTTTATATTGGGAGAATCTTTACTGTTCTAAACTATTATCTGAACAGAAGATTGAAATCAAGGGCATTTCTATATAAGGTTCCTTCTCTTTTCTATCTGAGATCCCATAAGAAAAATTGCTAGTTTGGCATGGGATATTTTGGGGTTCGACTATAAATAAATAAATGAATAAATAAATAAATAAATAAATAGGTTTATAACTTAGTTTTCTGTTTCCTGTCAATATATGTAAATCTATTGATTATAGAGTTACACTATTTTGAAAAATGTACTGGGCTATTTTAAAATGTGGACCATAAACTATGTGTTTCTTTGTACCCAGGTCACAGGCTTCTGCGGTGATGGAGTGCTACTGGGAGGAAAGGCAAAAGTTCCGTGCAGGCTTCTGCCATTGGAGCCCTCAATAGCTGCAAATGTACTTAAAACTGGGATCTTGAATTACATTAGATTGTTATTGAAAATTGTTACAGAACATTCGCTTCTTTGTACGTATTTTATTCTGTCATTAAATTCAGATTGAAAAGCCTCCCTGAGTCTCCTTCTTTAGGCACCCCTCGCCCTCTTCACCTCCAGCCACTCCACCACTTTCTCTGTCTCCTATGTTTTACCTGCCATCTGGAACCACTTCCCTGCCTCTTTGGACTTAATTGACTCTTTTCAAATCGCATCTCTAGCCCCCATCGCTCCAGTCCGCCTTATGACTCCTAACCTTACAGAAACAATCAGCCTCTTCTCTGGGAGCCTGGCTCCTTCTGCTAAAGTTCTTCTTGTCCTATCCAGCCTTTCCCACTCTTCTCCACTTAAGTGGCTCTCGGTAATCTCTGTGCTGTTGCTTGTTCCTTTTTTAAAGCTATTTAAAGAAGCAACTGCAAATGTCGCGGCATTGTTCCAGATACACGTGTACACGTGTGCAAAGCGCACAGAAGCGTATTTAATTGTGTTGCATCTTACATAATCAGTATGAGTCACTGAAGTAAAACCCATTAAGGAAAAATTATTCTCTAAGGAGTTAGAATATTGCGCTTGGGTGGCTTCTTCTTGGTCAGGAAGCAGAGCCGCATTTCTTAATTCATAATTGGCTTAAAAAGCTCAGAGAGGACATCTCAGTAGCGTAGTCGTAATATGTGCAAAGCCTTACAGAAACACTCAGAATCAGCATTACACTCCCAACAAAAAAAATAGAGATTTTTTCTACTTTGATTTCAAATTAAATCTAGTGATTAAAATATAAAAGCAAAAAGTGTTTATAAGTTAAAACAGTTCTTAAAATCTATCATGTATAAAAATATCAAGTGAACAAAATAATTCAATATTAATGTTGAAAGAATACAATCTCTTTATGAAGCTTTGATATGAGAGAGAATGTTAGTGTAGAAATTCAGATGCTGAGATGCTACCCTAATTTTAAATCCTTAAACATCTTGTTTGGCAATTAAAATATCAATATAGTTTGAAAATGCATAATGCAGTTTTACATGCTTTTAACAATCTACAGAAAATAATTTCGTCTTCATTTTAGGTTCTTTATCAGTGTGAAAGACAGCTGAAATAAGACTTAATGTTTCCTGGAATTTTGTATTCTTAAAAACTCACAAAATCCACTTTTACAAGGTCAGTTTTGACAAGAACATTTCTCATATTGTTGGAAGCTACAAACAGATGATTTGTGCATTCTGACTCAGAATATCATGCTCTTTGCCTCCTCACAGAAACCCAAATTAGTAGTAGCAAGAACATTACAAAGAGAGACGGATTTGAATAAAATTAAATCTTTACTAGATTTTGCTTTCAGTTTTCCAGTAAAATAAAAGAAAATCTTTTTAGATTACTTCTATTGGCTTTTTGATGAACAAGATGATTAGACTCATTTAATAAATACTTATTGGCAAGCATAATGGTAGTGACCAGAGCTTTCTAAAACTCCCTTCTAGCCTCAAAGGTATCTCATTCTATCCAGCAAGGGAAAGCTGCATGGCTCCTAGCAAATAAAGCCAGGTGTGTAAGAGGTGATATGCCAAGAGGTGACAACATTCAGAAAACCAATATATAAGTTTAAATTCCTGAGGTCAGTTTCTACCATTGATCAATCTGTTACGCATAATATTTACAAATCAGTTTACAGCAGCTCTTTAGCGATAGCTCAGTCAGTGCCTAGCTGAAATGAGGTGTTATCCCTGAAAAGTGATAGAGTAGTGCTCCTTAGGATGTATCAGGTTTGTTTTATTTCCATCCTTTCTGTGGTCTTATCCAAGATGACACTCTTTGCCCTTTACCTTCATGGATTACATTGAAGGAAAACTATGATTTTATTCGTTTGGGTAGCTCTTCACGTACAGATGGCTACATCCTCATCTGCTGGCAGTAGCTCTATTTGTGAAAGAAATTACCCCAAGTTGTTTTTTTGTTTTTTTTTTTTTAAGCGGTAGGCTTGTTACAGGATTAAGACAGAGCACTGTCATCAACTCTCATCCCAATGAAGCAGATGTTCCGTGTGTAATCCTCACCTGCAGTACACGGACCCCCCTGATTGCAGGACTCACAGTCAAGAGGTCCTAATGCTCTCTGTCACTTGTGCTCTCTGAAAGTTTAGCACCTATTGTTCTTTGCTTTCGATAGTCACATTAACGGAAAACAGTGTATGAATGCCAAATAAAAGAAAAACAACTAAAATCAGTAGACACGCCTTTGTTAAGAAGCTAGATTTAAGCTGCATATTTAGTGCCTTAGTTTTCATTCGAAATGTATGACAGACCCTTACAGAGATAAATAATTGCACTGACAAGACCCTCTGGGACACTAAACCATTATTTATAATTATTGTTCAAGTGCGTTTTTCAAAATGAAGGTCTACTTGTACCTGCCAAGAAACTATTTTCGAAGAACTTAATTAATTACATTCATGTTCGTGTATTAAAGAAATTCTATAGAATAAATTATAAACGAAAATAGGATCAAAAATTGCTGATAAAAAATACCAGAACTGATTTTGTAAAATTTGAATAAACTGAAAGGGTAACTTTAATCAGGACAAATATTGTTTTGCAGATACTGTTTATAATCTTTTGTAATTGAGGAAAATTATCTTTCTAGCTTTAATTGCTACCTTAAATTCTTTCTTTCGACTCAATTTCCAGTTTAGTGTTAAATAAAAAAATATTAACTGTTAGGATCCCTGAAAGAAAAAACTGAAAAAAGGAAAAATAAATTGGACATTCAGAAATTGGAGAGTTCAATATAAAACTTAGCTATAAAAATATCAATGCATTTTTATTATATTATTCCTCATATTATAAATAAACCATTTCCCTATTTGAGAAACTTTTTGATAATGTTATAACAAGCCCATTCAGTGGGCTTGAATGGGATGGGTCTAATTTGATTTTGATTTGTAATTAATCTACTTTATTATGTATTGTCAAAATATCTACTTGATGGAACTCACGTCTTTGGAGTAAAATTTTTATTTGTAAACAAATATGTGAATAAAAAAAAGAAATGCACATTAGTCCATTTGCTAATGGTATGGAATGTTATCCGAAACAAATATGGTTTGTGCAAATGGAAAATAAATTACACATAATAAATATATAGGTATAACAAGCAAAATCTAAATTTGTTAAATTATGCTCTAAAATATCCACACTTGAATAGTTTTGATACATTTCAATTTTCTTATTAAGCATGTAATTATTTCCCTTAAAAACAGTCAAGTATTTTCTCATCTTTATTTAAATAGCATTCAGTTTAAGATACCATAATTCAATCTAAACTTTAAAATGAGTAGAAAAAATTTTTCCTTCAGTTTAAGATACCATAATTCAATCTAAACTTTAAAATGAGTAGAAAAAATTTAAAACCCACATTAAATCTAACAGTTAAAAAGAACAACATCATTGACTTTTGACCATGATGCAAGTGATCACTACGAAAATTCACTTCCCAGTCTTATTTAACCAAGTGATTAATTAAATATTTAATTGATATGGGATATAAAGATAAATAATATAATTCTATTTCAAAAGTACTATGAACTGGTGTTTTCTGTAGGTCATTTCATTACAAGCTTGTTTGTAAAAAATTTTTTAAAGATTTTACTTTTCACCTGGAGAAATGTCTTGAAAATGGAAAATATAATTTGACTAATTCTCCTTTGTGGCAAATTAGTAAGTTAAATTTTATTATGTAATATATTATATACATAAAATATAAAGAATTTTATGAATATGCTTTCTGCTGTTTAATGACTATAAAATTGTACATATAGCAAGAAAAAGTCAAGAATAAAGTTAAAGAAACAACAGCTGGATACATCCATCATTATAGAATAATAAAACAACTTAACTTTGTTCCTTATTATCATGAAACAATTTGGTGTAACTTTTTTTTTGGCTTAGAGTTGAAAAAATAACTATATAAGTATATATCTCAACTCTCTCGGTATATAAAAAAAAGTTTTATGTGCATGCATGTTTGTGTATGCACTGAGCATGAGTAGTTATAAAAGGTTTGAAAATGGCATATTTCTTTGTGAAATTAAAAGTATTCTGAAAGTTGCAAACAGATACAAACACAGACCTAGTTGTTGTTGTTGCTTTTTAATATGCCAAGGCAGAAAGTCAGCATGATATTTAATATGCTTTCACTTATGCCATCTCGGGACATCACTCTATATGTGATTAATAACAGATTGGCTAAAATCTGTTGCTACAAGATAGAATTTAAAGAGTTAAATTGAAATGACTTGTTTAGGTAAAATAAGGCCAAACACATTGACTTTATGGCTTCAGAATATGTGAGAAATCCCAATAGTAGCAAGGATAGAAACTAAAATTATTGATGAAAGACCAAGAAGTTTATGACTCAGTAGGTGATGTGAGAGTCATTCATAATAAAAAGGAATATTAACCTTCGTACAAGAAAATGGCTAATGTTCAGCACAGTCAAGAGAAATGAAGACAAATCATCAGTCTCATGTTAGAAAAGAGAGTAGGAAATTCCATCAAAAAGAACAGACTATATCAACATATTTCATGTCTCAGACTCTTCTGATAATCATCCTACTTATGCTTGCTGAAACAAGTTTAAGGAAAGAAACTGGGTACTGGGTTTTTATTCAGTAAATTAATCAATCATGCCAAGGAAATACAATAACCCAGAGAAATGTTGAAAAATGCCTGAGCACATAAACAGTAAATGGGGATGGAAAGGTATTATGGAGGGACTATGAACATAAGCTGGCTGTGGTTTAAAGGTATGAGAATACATGGAGAAATCTGCTTGCCTGACATGAAGTAGAGGCCAAGAAAGCCATTAAATATTTGAAAATGCATGGGACAGTCCCCACAACAATTTTTCTGGTTCAAATGTCAATACTGCAGAGATTGTATCACATAGGTAATTCATAAATCTGGAATGCAAATTAGTTTGGTAGCATCTCTATGAAAAGAAATGCATTGAGTAGTGCGGTGGATAGACACATGAGAGGAAAGAATTATTCATGCCACAAATAATTGATGAGAACCTTATATGTGCAGATATTGTTCTAGGTTCTGTGGATAAAATGTTGAACAAGACAGAAGAGATGTCTGCTCTTGGGAAAGTTACATTCTGTTGGAGGACATAGATAATACCCAAGACAATGAATAAATAAACAAAGACTATCAGTACATTATATAATATATGAATAAAATGCAAACAGGTCGAGTGATAGAGTGATCTTTGATCTGATGATGATGCTTTAGGTGAGCCCTAAATATTAGAAAGTCTCAATCAAGATCAGGATTAGTTTAAATATCAAGCTTGTTTGGCTACATAATTTGGAATTCAGTACATAGGTCAGGCCTGCCAGATACAATTTGTACATATTTTCAGAATTAGTGGAACTGGCAAATGAAAAAAAAAATCCATGACACATAACGAAGCAGGTAAATTACAAAGCAACCCCCGGTAAGGTGGGTGGGGGGTGGGCTAAATAAATGAAGGATATTAAGGAGGGCACTTGTAAATGAACATTGGGTGTTGTATGTAAGTGATGAATCACTAAATTCTGCTCCTGAAACTAATATTACACTATATGTTAACTAGCTGTAATTTAAGTTAAAATTTGAAACACACACACAAAAAAAAATAAAATTAAATTAAAAAGAAGAAAAAAAAGGCAACACCCTCAACTTATAGAGTAGTTCTATGTGCATTCAAATAATCTGATGAACAATTTCCAACTTTTGTCCAAATAACATAACTTTGGCTTGGGGGAACTCAGCCTGGGAGAAAGATATTTGCCTGGCAGTTATTATCAAAAGAGAATTTCTTCTGTGGAAGTCAATGGTGGCCAGAATTTAATTCACTATGTGAATCTGTATATACACTCAGTTAAATATCATTGATAGAATGGAAAGACAACTTTATAAAATGATTCCAAGTTAACACTTAGTATTGCATAAAATGAATGTAATTCAAAAATCTATACAGGTGGGTGGGGGGATGAGCTAAATGGGTGATAGGCATTAAGGACGGCACTTGTTGGGAAGAGCACTGGGTGTTATATGTAACTGATTAATCATTGGGTACCACAATGAGGTACTTCCCACCTGTCAGAATGGCTAAAATTAACAACACAAGAAACAACACGTGTTGGCAAGAATGTGTGGAAAGGGGAACCCTATTACAGTGTTGGTGGGAATCTAAACTGGTGCAGCCACTCTGGAAAACAGTATAGAGGTTCCTCAAAAAGTGAAAAATAGAAATATCTGATGATCCAGCAATTGCACTACTAGGTATTTATCCAAAGAATACAAAAATACAGATTCAAAGGGGTACGTGCACCCCAATATTTATGTCAGCATTGTCAACGATAGCCAAACTATGGAAAAAGCCCAAATTTCCATCAACTGATGGACAGATAAAGAAGATGCAGTATATATAGATAATGGAGTATTACCCAGCCATCAAAAATAAGGCAGCCAGAGAAAGACAAATACCATATGATTTCACTAATATGTGAAAGTTAAGAAACAAACCAGATGAACATACAGGAAAGGGGGGAAAAAAAGAGGGAGGGAAATAAACCATAAGAGACTCTTAACAATAGAGAACAAACTGAAGGTTGATGGAGGGAAGTGGATGGAGGATGGGCTAGACGGGTGATGGGCATTAAGGAGGGCACTTGTTGTGATGAGCCCTGGGGGTTGTATGTAAGCAATGAACCACTGAGTTTACCTCCTGAAATCAATATTGCACTGTTATGTTAACTAGAATTTTAAATAACGATTTAAAAAGCTAAAAAATAAAAATCTATAGACATACAAAGAAATGTCCAAACAGAATTCAGAATCGATTGTAGGCTTTTGTCTTTCAATATATTTTAGATGTTTGCTTTACAACCGTACATTGTGTAGGAGTCATTGCTGACTGAGCTAAATTTTTTTGGAAGTCTATGGATCTATAAAGGACTATTCTGATAGAAACTAAGTATATCTCCACCTCACTCCCATCAAACTTTTTGTTCTTAAACTTCATCATCAGTGTTTACTTACTGCTATTGGTTTCAGAACTATTTTGATTTGTGTAGAATATTATTATAGTAATAATAATTGATGTTTAATAAGTTATTTATAATGTTTTTCATAAGGAATTAAGTTCTCTATTTAGTTCAGAACTCTTTTCCTACTTATTTCCCTAATCAAACAATACTGGATCAGTTATTTAAATTACTTTTATTTGAAAGGAACAAATCACTCCTTAATCATAGTCGCAATGGTGCAATGCACTAGTGACTTGCACTATTGTGGTTTCTTTTTTCTGATGATAAATTATAGATTAATATAAAACAAGATGAATATTCTACCCTTGGGTCACTAAGAAAAGTGTAATAATTGCTAAAATAAATTTTAAACTATATCAATGTAAATGCTAAAGTTTATTCTGCTATCTATTTATTTAGGATGACACATTTCCATAATGTGGGCAAATTAAGGTCATACCAAGGGAGCTACATAGTATAGTGACAATAAGACTTCTCAATGTTACATTCCCCAAAGTAAGCCAGAATAATCAGTCAATAATACCAACAAATAAAAATCTATGAAAATAGTTAAATGTTCAAGTGATCCAAGACAAGGTCCACTAAGAAAAGAATTAACACGTTTTTGATTAGTTTATTCCCTAAAATGCCAATTTCTACACATTTTAGCAACTTATGAATTCCAAACAGGCTTTAGCATAGATTTTATATCAAACTGATTCTCTTTGTAATTTATATCTTTTGTCAATGTATAAAAACCATATATTTCTCTCATGTTAAATATGCAGACCTTATACATTAAATATATTAAATTATTTTAATAAGATCAGTCCACTGAATAAATGGGTATTTAATCTTTTAAAATAATTATATGTATATCATGTTGAAATCATGTTGGTATTTCAGAATGATAGCACTTAAATTACCCAGGCAAGTTGTCAATTACCCAGGCAAGTGAGTGCATAAAATTTCCTAACAGGCTTTCTCTAAACTTAAGAAAGTTTTAAGAAAACTTAAAATTGTATATATATATATATATATATATATATATATATATATATATATAAAACCTTATATAGTTTAAGATTTATTATTTACAAAAAACATTCACTCCATGCTTTAATTATAAAGTATTTTAAATTATCTGTGTAATTGTATGTTCTTACCACATTTTTAAATTTTTAAAAAAAATTCTAATTATTTTGCAATAATTTGCTTTATTTTCACTCAGCCATGTATACAACCATAGGTAGTTTTACATTTCTCAGGTGTTTTCAGGGGGTGGGTACTTTTGTTTAAATTGTATTAAAGAAAGTTAATTGGATCCCTGCTGCATCTTTGAATATGTACTAAAAAATTGACAACATTTCCATTTCTAAAAATCAATTGCCATTCCTTTTAATGAATTACCAATTGTCTGAATAAAAGCTTCTAAACACATCATCATTACTCAATACATACCTTGCATGAGACATGCATGAAATGTCATTCTTTCAATGTTAAATCACCACAATAGCATATTATTTGACAAAAAAGAAATGAAGTATTTTTCCACGCTTCAACATGGATGGGCATCAAAAACATAATTAGTTAAAAAAATCCAGTTACAAAATACCATGTAGTGTATGATCCCATTTATAATAAATTTCCAGAATAGACAAATCTATAGAGACAGAAAGTAAATTGGTGGTTGTCAGGGACTGGGGGAACTGGGTGGGGTATAGCTCCTAATGGGTACAGCTTTATTTTAGGGAATCACTAAAATATTCTACAATTAGATGTAGGTGGTTGCATAATTCTGTGATGATTCAGAAAACACTGAAATGCATACTTTAAAAGGTTAAATTTTTATAGTAGGTAAATTATATCTCAATAAAGCTATTATTTAAAAATAATACATCAATATTCTTTTGGTTTTAATCTATATTGACAATATAGACAAAAGCATTTTTCTCATTGTTAAAATTAATGCTGTTAGAGTTGGTTTTTTTTTTTTCCAGTTAATGAACTTTAAGTAATCCATTTCATTCTCTACAAGCTGGAAAATAGTCCTTCTAAAAATAAGGACTGATAAACATAAAAAAAAAACACTGTGCAAAATTAAGTAAGTCCACGGTTTAATAGAATGCTATAGTTAATTTTACACTCATGAGAGCATACGATTTATTGTTATTTTTAAAAAAATTGTTTGCTCAAATGTGTTGCCCACTTTTTGATTTGGCTGTGTGCTTTCTCATGGTGAGATTTATGAGTTCTTTGCCTAAATTTTATAGAACTCCTTTATCAGATACAGGTTTTCAAAATTTTTCTCCAATCTAGAGCTTACATTTTTATTCTGTACAGGTGCTTTTCCCTTAGCAGAGATTTTTAATTTTAATGAAATCCAACTCAACAAATTTTTCTTTCATGGAGAATATTTTTTTCATCTGGACAAATATCTCACCAAAGAAGACGTATGGATGGCAAATAAACATATGAAAAGATATCTAACATAATATGTCATTAGAGAATTGTAAAATAAAACAAGAAGTACCACGTACCTATTAGAATGACTGAAATCCAAAACACTGACAACAAATACTGGTGAAGATTCAGACCAACGTAAAGCCTCTTTAGCATTGCTGGTAGGAATTGCAAAATGGTACAGACACTATGGAAAATAGTTTGGCAGTTTAATAGCAAAACTAAACATAGTCATATCCAGCAATTTACTTTCCTAAGTATGGACCTAAAGGGTTTGAAAGCTTGTGTCTGTCTACACAAAAACCTGCATGCAAATTTGTGTAACAGCTTTATTCAAAACAAAATTGGAAGTAACTAGGGTGGCCTTCAATGGGTGAACAAATATTTTTTAACAACCTGTGGTACATCCATAAAATGGCAAATTATTGGGAAATAAAAGTAAATGAGCTAGTAGGCCACTACTACATGGAGTAGGCCAAACATACATGGAGGAACCTTTTTAAATGCTATGCTTATTGCTAATTGAAAGGAGCTAGTCTGAAAGGACTAGACACTTTATAATCCCAACTATCTGACATCTTGGAAAAGACAAACTATGGAAGACAGTTAAAAGATCAGTGGTTGCCAATGATTGAAGAGAGGATTGTGGAACACAGAGGAGTATTAGGGCAGTGAAATTATTTTGCATCAGACAATATATAGTATTATAATGGTGGATTATACCATCATGCATTTGGAGAAATCCATAGTACTATACAACAGAGAGAACTGTAATGTAAATACTGGACTTTAAGTTAATAGTAGTGTATCAGTATGAGTTCATCAGTTATAACAAATATGCCATATATAACAAATATGCCAATTCAAAAGGTTCATAATAGAGGAAACTCTGGTAGGGCAGAGTGGAGAGTGAGTTTATGATCTTTGTATTTCCTACTCAATTTCCCTGTAAAGTTCAAACTGCTCTATGAAATAAAGTTCATTGATTTAAAATATGTTGCTCAATCCTATTATGAAAAAGTTGTTTTAATTTTCAAAAAAAATTAATTGGTACATAAAATCTCACCTAGATTCTGAACAAAACTAATGCATTTAATAAATGTTCAATAGAAATTTATGTAAATTCTGATATCAAAATTGTTCTATCTTTGGAAAGAGAGCCCTAGACACTGATGCCTCAGTTGACAGAATTTGATAAGGAGTTAAACAAGAAGGAAAAGTTAAAGGCAAGAAGAAAAGGCAAAAGGTAATTAGTTTAAATAAAAATTAACTTCTCATAAAAATTTGAATATCATATAAAGCTTAGGATATATGTTTAGCATTGTGGGGAAAAATGAAGGTAAGATGTCGGTAATTATTCTATTTTGAGGCATTTGACTACCTTGCTGCATCACCCTTAAAATTCATCATTCTTTCTAGACTTATTTTCCTCCTCTGTTAACTGAAGGGGTGAGTCAATGTGTTCACTAAGGTATCTTCCAGATGAGTGTGCATTCTTTTAGGGGGAGAAATCCCTCCAGTAGGTAAACCTTTAAGAAAATATGGAAAAAATTTTCAAAAAATGAAAGTTGGGAGTTGGGGAATGTGATATTGACTCATTCTCTTCAATAATCCCCACAACTTTGGAGCAACAATGATAAAAGAAATGCGAGCCCAACTATCATCCTATTTAAAATAAGCCTCACTTAAACTGATATGGGTCTTCCTGAAGAATTTTCTCTTCTTGGACTACTGTGCTGTCCTGCCATGTGTAATGGTGAAGCTCTGGTATTAATATTTCAGACCTTATTAAAGACAAGCAAGAGTACTTGGATTCTACACATTGATCACAATGCTTTCATTGCTACTATCCCAGTGGTCATATCTTATTTACATTTTGGAGAGAGAATTCATAAAAGAAAATTTCCATTAAAATATATATTTCTTGCTTCTGGTTTTCTAGGTATTTCTCACACAACATAAATATGGAGAAATTCAAAGGTGACATTTTTATCATACTGCATTTGTGAAGGTCCAAAAAATTATCTAGCACTAATTAAATTTTATTCTTACACAACTATGATTTAGAGCATGGGAAGTGTTATAGAAGTATTCATGAAAAATATTCTCTGTATAACCTGAAATCTGTTAAGTATCTCTATCCCTCCAATGGATATGTGCACAGGTTCACATTGTGGGTATACTTTTTATTACCCATGTATAGCCAAGGTATTCCAATGTATATAAAATATACATGATCTTCTCTACATGGGTACCTAATTGTTCACTGAAAATTTGTTTAAATACAGGAAAGACTTGGACATATTTTATATAGTTCTTTATTTTTAGTTTCTTTTAAACGTTTATTCATTTTTTGAGAGACAGAGAGAAACTGAGCATGAGCAGGGGTGGAGCAGAGAGAGAGAGGGAGTCACAGAATCCAAAGCAGGCTTCAAGCTCCCAGCTGTCAGCACAGAGCCCCACGTGGGGCTCAAACTCACTCACGAGTGGTGAGATCATGACCTGAGCTGAAGTCGGACGCTCAACCGACTGAGCCACCCAGGCGCCCCTATTTTATATAGTTCTAATCAACAAATACTTTGAGTTAATATTCACTATATCTAAGATATTGAGATAAATTCCATAAGTTTCTGGGTGGAACAATTCTTAGTTTGCATCCCAGGATGAAATTAAGTCTTTATAGGAGAAAGAGAAAAATAGAGGGAGAGAAAGATGTTCTTTGCATACATATAAGTTTTTAATTGCTTTCATTGCATGCATGCAACACATACATTCATTTTCATATGTAAACTATAACACATGATTACTTAACTATTGTTTAAATAAACTGTACTTTGGAGATGTATGAGTTAATAACCAAAATTCTTTAACACTAACCATATTTAAGAAAGCTAAAAATAATACATCATATTCTGTTTATTACATAACCAGGAAATTTCTGTAAAAATTTCTTTAAGAATTAATATAGAGAAGACCCTGTTAAAATATTTATTTTAAAAGAATAAAAAAATCCATCTTCTCTGAGAACATGTAAAAGAAAACACAAGAGAATAAAAAATAAATTCTGTTTTGAATTTATGATATCAGCAGTGTTTGTTGGTAGAAATAATGTTAAAAGAGGACATTTAAAAGTTATGGTAGCTAATTATATTTTTCAATTGTCTAGTTGCTAAGTTATTATTTTGTCTATTATAAGCATAAGAATTAAAAAAATAAATATTAATTATAAAGTTGTTCTTCAATCTTTTTCAAATAACCTATACCTGAGAAAACTTTATGGTGCTCATTTCTTCCTAGGTAAAAGGACATTTTTATTGCCTGTGTATGAGTAAGAATATGTCACAAATCATCTGTTTTCAGGATATCCATATACTCAAGAACCAAAAAAGTAAGTATGTAAGTAAGTGACACATTCTGACTTTCAGCTCCTTTTTATAAGATGGGACTATGACTGCATTTGATGTCACTGAAAACCATCCACATGATAATACAGATATCTCTGTAACTACAAAAAAAGCAGATACTCCCTTATTATTTTTCAGAAATATAATAACTATTTGTGGCTCTCAGGAAGTAGAATAAATAGAGAAATATGCATCTGTGACTTAGCCAAATCTTAAAGTATAATATAGTGTACTTAATGAAATCAGCCAGAAGCTGATTAAAAAAAAAAAAAAATCATGGACTCCACCTCTTGTTTTTACCCTGTTTACTACTGCTTTATGGGGATCAGCTATTAGTTCAACAAAAACAAACATAATAAATACATACTGCCCACTGACCACATAGCAAGTCCTAAGTAATATACTAAGTGCTAAGAATTCAAATATAGGAAATAACTCTTGTCATTTAAAAATTCAAATACAAATTGTAATTTTTTCTCACTCAATGACTAAATTCTCTGCATTTCAGGGTGCTGTTCCTTAGTAGGTCTAATTTAGACTTTTTACTAAACCAAACCACATGACGGGACATGATGAAAGCTGGAGCTTCCCCATCTCCCAGATGGAAATGATTGATTGAGGATATATTTCAGAAAGCTGTTCGTTCATCCAAGTACCTGAAAGCCTTAGTTTAATTTATGTTATTAGCTCTAGGAACATAGCTCTAGGACAAGTGTGATGTTAACACTTTTTGTTAGTTTGCTTTATACTTAATTATGGAAATACTACATTTAATTTACATCTTTAAAAAACATAACCTCCACAAGCAGTCAAATTTAATACAGTATTTTACTAAAAGCTACTGCATCTTTAAAGTGCTAAAAGATAGCTTTAGGACCTCAAAGTTTTTCTGAGTGTTGGTTTCTCCTAGATATATATTTACTTCAGATGTCAAGATAACGATAACGCTCAGCTAGGTTTAACATAATTCTTGATCTTAGAAGAGCAAGATGTTTTCCTATAATGAAGAATTTTGTGAAAGAACTCCATATCATGTAATTTGATTTAAAATAAGTAATAAAGGTCAAATGTTAGAGAATTATTAGTGCACAGGAAAACTTTAAAAATACAGACATGATAAAAGGATCTTTTTTTAACACAACATTCTGGGTACTCTTTTATCCTCAGTAAAACAGAATAATAGAAAATTACACAAAGATATTCTTATTTAGCTTTTAACTATTGGTCCTTTGATCTTTGGAGTGCATATTAAATTTTCTGGTTTAAAACATGCTAAATAACTTCTCATAGAAAATAGCAATGGCTATCTAGGATGAATATTTCTTCTGAAAACTGATTATAATTCAGAAGATGCTGTTCCGTTCAAAGCAAGTGTATCCACTTAAAAATATGTATTTAATTGAATTTTTAATTTAATCAACTTGAAGCTATGAATTTAGTGCTCCTGAAAGAAAGAGATTAAAACTGAATAGAGAGAAGAGGTCCCACATCTTGCTTTGCTGGTACATTTAAGATTTTACCTGAATGGGGCCACCCTCTAGTACACCGAACAATGCTTTCCACATGGTTATTAAATCCCATGAACAACAAAATAATAGGCCAGTGGACTTCACTTAGGGCTTTCTTTAGCTCATTAAGTCTTGGAGTTTTCTTACGGAAAGTCAAACATGCTGTATTTTTCTTACAATAGGGCCGTGGGTATACTGTTTGATAAAAGAACTACCCTACCACCTATATCAAGTTGTAATTTTGACTTTAAAAACATTTTTCATAAAGAAAAGAGCCAATAACATTATCTAAATGCTGAGAAGTCACCATGGAAAAGTCCAGACATGAAAAATAAACACACACACACACACACACACACACACACTCATGAAAAATATTTAGGGGAAAGCGATACATAGAAACAAACTTTATGGTTTACTTGTGAAAAATATGAGAACTCATTATAAGACTATTTTTAGATTGCATGCTATGATTGTCTCCCATTTTGTAAAGCCATTGTTTGACATCCAAAATGAATTACATAAAGTTTCATCGCTTTTTAATTATCAACCTTGGTGAGATAAAACTTGGCAAGGAGTGATGTAGGAAATATCTTTGCCTTAGATAAGAAATAAATACCACATTAGCACTGGATCAAAGTAATGTTTTACAATTTTAGTACACTGTGATTTATTGTACGTTCAGTGTACAATACTGAGTACTTGTGTCTCAGTACACAATTGTGAGTCAATTATTCTCATATCACTAGAAGAAAGAAGGTCCATGTAGAAAATAGTTCATTATAAGAGACACATACTAACACTGAGTTCATCAACTGCAAAATCAATTAGGTTCTAATGAAACCACACCATATAAGACAGGTAAAAAGTCCAGCTGCCAGGGAGATAAAGTGTCACAAACTCTCAATGCAGAGCAAACAATCAATGAAATGTTACTGGGAAAACAAACTTTTCTCTTTACCTTCCACTATACAAACAGCAGGCATTTCAAAAGCTACAAAAGTGCAATCTTAACTGATAATGACAAAACAACAGTGTTGATTATTCAGTATGCTAGTGGAGAAAGCTTCAAAGTTTGCCGATTACATATAATCACTTCCATTCATAATGAAATGTTGACTTCCTTTGATTTGTGTTTAATCCTTATCTTGGAAGATGTATAATTTTCAAATAGCATAATCGCACACACTTCAAACACTCATTAAATTCTTTTTGTTACAATTGGATGAAATAACTACATTATCAACAGCTATTTCAAAGTTAGCACAACAAACTTTAGTGATTGATAAAGATTAGTCATTGCAAGAATGTGTTAGGCACCATAGATTAAATTCGGTTTATCAGTTCAGATATGTAGCGGTCAAATACAGAAAAGAAAAAGAAGTCAGGAACAGGATGTATTGATGTTTTTATACATGATATTTAACCAGCTACTTATTATTTTTTAATACAGATGGTCGATACAAGCCAACAAACAGGACATGAAAATAAATGTGAGGAGAGCTGAGAATTTAGAATTATCAAATTTCAGAGATGAAAGGAAGATCAGAAGTTTTTTTAATAGACCTCTCATTTTGAAGACAAAGTGAGTGGGGTCTTGGATTGGCATATTTGGCTTTATACTTGCGTAGTAGAGGCAGAGTTAGGAATAAATCCTTTGATTTTTAGTTTTCCTTTTCACCCATCTATTTGGAGCTTAATTAACCCCAAATTCCATATATGGGAAGAGCCACTAACTGTGAAGGAGTCTCATGTCCCTTTTACTTAATTCACTGCAGTTCATTTCTACATTTAGTAGTGTCCTAGAAATGCTGATAATCCATAGAAAAATATCTTGTACTTTTAGTCACATAATATGTTTTAGCAGTGTTTGAAAATGGTCATAATCAGGAACTATAAGTAAACTATATTTTTATTATATCTTTTTAAAAATGCGTTTTTAAGTTTCTACCCTATTTCAATGTCTTTTCTATATTTCCCTAAATCAGGGACAAAGAAATATTAATAGGTTCATACCTTAAACAATGTCTTTGCACTTGAATGTGATGGGCCAATGTTTTATGTTTCATTTAATAAAGAAAGCTTGACAATCTAGTTTTGCATATATTTACTGGGGTGTGGGTTGGAAGGAATAGATGCTATTTTTAGTTACAACTGAAAGTTTCATTACGGAAACACTTCCACTCTTGTTAAAAGGGGAGATTTTGTCAACGTGTTTACAAGAGATGAAGCAAATATTTAAAATATATTTCTGCTGGGATAGCATTGCCAGACTCAGGCATTCAAACCCCAGAATTCTGAAAACATTTGAATGTATTAATTGTGAAGCCATTATCAATAACTTTTGAGAATTGGTAATAACTTGGAACTATAGCAGGAGAACAGAGATAGAATCTCTCTCCTCATTGTGAAAAAGATAAATTCTATAAATTGCTAAGGCTATCTGCTACTAATCTCTGGAAGAATTAGTAAAGTAGATCTCTAACAGAGGAATTCATTAAACATCAAGTCCAGTCAAATCTCATTCTATTTTTATTTATAGTAACTCTTCTAATCTTGTACATCAAGGAATGATCTAAAGTGTGTGTGTTTGTGTTTTCATTTCAGCAAGACAAATGATCAAGCACTTCATGATATTGCTTTTAATTATGGAAAAATGGCACAAAAGTTAGGTGACTAATAGAAAAGATCTGTGAATTCGAAGCTTATTGAAAAACAGCACCCATTTGGTACTGATGAATCACTCTCACTTGGGAGAGTTTCAGATAACTTACTACAAAACACTGGCCTTACCTTGTCAACAATCCAATCAATGATTTCCATAGTGTTGAAAAAGGTACTGCTTATCAGATTTTAGTCAAAACTGGATTGCAATCATACTTGATGATAGATTTTGTGTCTAAAAAGGTCTTGAAAGTCTTACAAATCTCAGAAACAGCCAAGTGTTAATAGTGAAAAAATTATCATGAGTATTATAAAATAAATATAAGAGGTTAATTGACTAACATTTCAACATACATGAACTCTATAAATATAAAATTATTTACCAAAAATAAACAAAACAAAACCAACAACAGGGGCACCTGGGTGGCTCAGTGGATCAAGCGTCTGACTCTTGATCTCTGCTCAGGTCATGATCTCACAGTTCATGAGTTCGAGTCCCATGTCACACGGCACTGATGTTGTGAAGCCTGCTTGGAATGCTGTCTCTCCCTCTCTCTGCCCCTCATGTTCTAAATATATATATATTTACATATATATATATGTATATATACATATATATTACATATATATACATATATTTACATATATATATGTATATATATATGTATATATAAAAATATAGTCCCCAACAACAAAAATAGTCCAACAACAAAAATATAGTCCCCAAGCCTGGCTCATAAGTAGTTTTGGTAAAAGATGGTTAAGTATTTAGTTGAATACAATTTAAATATAAGTTAATAGTGTAAAACACTTCCTGAAATCAAAGAAGTTAAACTAATGTAGATTTAAGAGTGAAGCTTCATATACAAAAGTTTCATATTCCTTTTTGTGTGCATTACAAAAATCATGTTTTTCTAAGATTGGTATTAATTTACTAGAATATACCAAGAAAGAAAGAAAAAAAAAATCCCTGAGGTCTCAGGAAGAAGAGAAGCACTCTAGAAAGTATAGCACAAGTAAAGTAGTTAAGGAATCTGCATTGAAATTCCATTACATCTTATGGAACAGGATAAGGGCAATAATAAAAATGTAACAATTTAAAAAAATTAGTTAAGTCCAAATTCAAATAAGTGATATGGAAAATAATGAGATTATCAACCTTGAAAGTGTTCAAGGAGAGAATACATGATTGCCAGTTATGAATGCTATAGAATGATTACTGAAGTAGGAGTTGATCAAATAATTTCAAATTCCTTTCTACAATTTTCATTTTGTTAACCCATATCCATTTTCTCAAATTTAATATGCCAAGCTATTATCTCACATTGTTTCTTCATATATCAGTTATTCTTCCTATGGAATTTTTCACATGGAAATTGTGCAGTTGTAGAATGACAAGAGAGTTGTCTAAGGCCAATTAGATATTTTGAGAATTCCCTATATCAACATGTTTGGGTTAGGCCAATCGTGTTGTTCTCATTTCTCCTTGCCTTCGATTAGTCTAGGGATGAATATGTGATCAGTTCCTGCCAAATAGAGAGGGAAGATTCTGAGACTTATTTTCTTCCCTGGTGAGGAAAAAGTTTTACCAGAAAAATATCATTTTTTTTCCTCATCACATGGATAACTGATGCGCAAACATAGTTTTTGCTATTGTGGCTGCTACCTTGGAAATTCAGAGAAGGACTAAGGAGACTGCAGATATGCCAATCTGCAGCAAACCCTAAATATTATTATGTTCTAACTTACTTTTAGAATATATTCTATTTTAAGCAGGCAAAACATTTCTAATTAATGCATTATACAAAAATTTTATGACTATAAGGCATAATAAATATTATCAGTAAAAAATAAATGGGGAAATAAGAGATTACCCATAAAGAAGGGACTTACGAATACTAAAAATATCAGAAAATTATTCCCTGAAAGGGTAACTAAAAGGGAGGAACTATGAATGTGCTGAATATATTGTGTAGATACTTTGTGGGGAAGGAGTGAGAGATTTCTTGTGAAAAAGCTCTGAAGCAGTAAGGAACATGGTTATTAGTAGGATGTGCAAGAAGTCCCATGTACTGCAACATAAAGGAGAGGAAGAGGAGGGAAAAGAATAAATTTGGCAGTTAGATTAAGAGTTTTATTGTTCACATTAGGTGTTGATATTTTATGCTACTCCAATGTAGCTTTTGAAAACCTGGTGATGAGACGCTGGGGTTCACACAATCAGACTTATGTTGTCAATGTGTCACTCTGTGCTCAAAAAGTTTTGGGTAGAGGGATTTAGAGTGGCGGTGAGGACATCCATTATAGGCCTATGGCAGTTTCCAGGGAGAGATTATAGTAACATGGAGTAGCATGGTGGTGGTGATAATGGAAATGTGTATATAAAATTGAAATATTTTAACCATGCAGTGAAACTTTTTGATGGATAGAATGTGGGGCCTGAAAGAGGACAGTACCAAGTAGGAACCCTGGATTTCTGACACGAGCCATTGTGTTGATGGTGGTTTTAACCACTATGATTGGGGAAAAAAAATAGGGGATGTATTGATTTGGGAGAAAAAAATATGAGTTTGGAATTTCTGTGATATATCTATGCAGAAATGTAAAAGAGGCATTAGGTAAAAGAATCTGAAACTCAGAAGAGTGGTAAAAATTGTTAAAAGAATGTATGAGTGGGGCGCCTGGGTGGCGCAGTCGGTTAAGCGTCCGACTTCAGCCAGGTCACGATCTCGCGGTCCGTGAGTTCGAGCCCCGCGTCAGGCTCTGGGCTGATGGCTCAGAGCCTGGAGCCTGTTTCCGATTCTGTGTCTCCCTCTCTCTCTGCCCCTCCCCCGTTCATGCTCTGTCTCTCTCTGTCAAAAATAAATAAACATTGAAAAAAAAAATTAAAAAAAAAAAAGAATGTATGAGTGTTTAGAGTATATATAGCAAGTTTGTATATCTTTGGGTATATTGTTGCATGTTTATAATATTAATAACCATCAAAAGAATGAATAAAAAATGAACAACATGAGTATGCACAAATGCTATCATTAACTAGGAGACATTTTTGCATGGAAATCAATTTTCTTTGTTTTAAGTTTATTTATTTTAAGAGAGACAGAGAGAGAGAGAGTGCAAGCAGGGAGGGGCAGAGAGAGAAGGAGAGAGAGAATCTTAAGCAGGCTCTGTGCTGACAGTGCAGATCTCACAACTGCAAGATCACGACCTGAACCCAAATCAAGAGTCCAATGTTTGACTGACTAAGTCACCCAAGTGCCCAGGGAATTAATTTTCTAAAGGGTTTGATTCATTACTAAATAGTTTGCTTCTGTTGATCAAAATGGCAGGGACTTAGGTAATGAATGCTACAGCATTGAAGAACCCCTATATTTAAAGCTATTACAGTGATCTGTTGAACACGTATATGCTCTGATAAAGAAAGGAAGAGCCTTAACTCACTCTTTGGGAGCACTTTGTTTCATCATTCACCACCTATAAGGACTACTGTCTTCCTAGGCAAACATCTGGACTCGGCCATCCATGTACCTTTTTTGTTGATTGTTCCTGCTTAGTGTCTTTCCACTTGTTTTTGTTTGTTTTGTTTTGTTTTTTGTTTGCTTGATTGATTGCTTTTTAAATTTTGATTGGATCTGGTATGGTCAGACATTTCACAATTATCATAAACCCTGTTTCTAGGCATTTAGTGGTTTTATCCTGAATATTATGGCTGGTTTCATCTGCTCAAAATAGTTTAGTTGAGTTTCTTGGCTTGACATTTGAGGCATTTAACAAAATCTATGACTTTTTGTATAAACACTAGTAAAGCCTTTTTGTTGTTGTTGTTTATTTCTTTTGAGACAGAGACACAGTGTGAGTGGGAAAGGGGCAGAGAGAGAGGGAGACACAACCTCCAAAGCAGGCTCCAGGTTTTGAGCTCTCAGCACAGAGCCTGAGGTGGGGTTCGAACTCATGGACCACGAGATCATGACCTGAGCTGAACTTGGACGCTTAACTGACTGAGCCACCCAGGTGCCCCAACACTAGTAATGCTTAATACTGCTTATTTTAATTTTTTTTAAATGTAATGTTTATTTATGCTTGAGATTGAGAGAGAGAGAGAGAGAGAGAGAGAGAGAGAGAGAGAACACAAGCAGGGGACAGGCAGAGAGAGAGGGAGACACAGAATCTGAAGCAGGCTCCAGGCTCTGAGCTGTCAGCACAGAGCCCAGTGTGGGGCTTGAACTCACTAACCGTGAGATCATGACCTAAGCCGAAGTCAGAGGCTTAACCGACTGAGCCACCCAGGTGCCCCATTACTGCTTATTTTAAATTTATCAATGGTAATTTATGTTTTAATTTATTGTCTAGTTCAACAGCATTTGATGGATAACTGCTACATACAAAAAAAATACACTGTGTTTTACTGGAAGAGGCACAGTCTTTACCAATAGTGACATATTTCAACACATTATGTCATTATCTTTCCATGTAGATATTTGTTTTAAAATCTCATTTAGTGCAGTGACTTATCTAATGTGTTAGCATTCTCTAAAGCACTCAGCACTGAAATATACAGTATTTTCTTTATAGATGCTGATCACTGCAGTTTAGATATAAGAATGTTAAAATAACTAAGAAGACTGGAAATGTAGTTATGCAACAAATTCAGTATAGGTTTAGGCTGTTAGAAGAAGCACATGCCATTTATATGTGTCTGACCATTTGTAAAATTAGTCATTTGGGCCCTATGCACAAAAAGTGAGCAGAGAATAAGTTTTCAAATTATGCTTTTACTACTGCAGCTTTGGAAGCATTGTTTGTAAGAGTTAAAATAAGAATCAACCCAATATCTAACAAAGTGGGTTAGATAATATTATAATGTATCCATACAATTATACTTGGCAGTTATTAAAAGGATGATGTGGGTCTGGATTTGATGTGACTAAATATTTACTGAGAAAGGTAGGTAACAAAATGGATAGACTATAATGCCAACTTTATTATTTAAAAAAATTAATTTTATTAATTTACTTTCAGAGAGTGAGAGAGAGAGGGAGGGAGACACTTCTATTAATACTATATATTTTAACTGACTATGAGGAAAGATCAGATAAAAAAAAAATCTTATTTTGTCAACGAAGGGCCAGGTCTAAAATGCCAATAAATCAACAAACAAGTCCAATACTTTAAATTAGCAGGATCTATAGTCACTTTCTTTGCATGTATAGCTACGAACAGAAGGCTCATACGGAGGGAAATATTTTCTTTTGTCTTTAAGTTACATTTATTCCCCCTTGAATATTTTTCGCTATTTCTGTAACTTTCTGTGTTTAATTATTTCTGGGAATATGTTTTCTTACACAGTTTAAATACTGAATCCACGTCTCGCACAATATTTTAATAGCAGATAGCAAATTGATAGAGATTATAGTTGTTCTGTACCCAAATATAGTCTGGCATCAAAGCCATTAAGTAATCACTGATAAAACAGTTTTTCCCCCTGCATAGTTGTAATTGTGACCCTTGGGAACTAAAACTGTACAATTAGGGCTTCATGCTTATTATTCCAGCATTAATATTGGAATTGACACTTCACATTAGTCCAAAGAAGGCTACATTATAAATAATATATTCCTTATCATAATCTGGAGGAAAAAAAGAGTGAAATAATTTTTTCAAGAGAAATATCCTTTTTTGGGGCACCTCGCTGGCTGAGTAGGTTAAGCGACTGACTCTTGGTTTCAGCTCAGATCATGATCTCATGGTTTTATGGGTTCGAGCCCTGCGTTGGGCTCTGTGCTGGTAGAGTGGAGCTTGTTTGGGATTCTCTCTCTCTCTCTCTCTGTCTCTCTCTCTCTCTACCCCTTTCCTACTCATGCTGTCTCTGTTTTTCTCAAACTTTAAAAAAAGAAATATCCTTTTTTGGCATTTATTACCTCTTTCTATTTAATTACCTAAGTGACTACAGCTAGCCTTTTGTACTTAATTTTCAGTATTACTGATAAATGCCTCGCATATTGTGTGATGCTATTACTTAATTACTCCTGAATATGATCACATGTAACAATTTATTTCCCTCAGAACATCAATTAAACCATGTTTATTTGTTCATAGACATGATAGATTATAAGCGTTATAGAAGGAACAGATGTTGCATTATTTTATCTCTATTTCCCCAGGAATATTTAATAAATGTAAAACACATGAGAGTTTGTATATTTCATATAAATGTATCTACATTTTTATAAACGTTATATATATAATATGTAATGTGTGTAATTTGGGGGCTACGAACTTCTTTCTGGTGTTTCTTCATTAATATCCTTCTATGTCTCTGACCAATGTCATCCTTTAAAAGTAGTACAAAATGTGTTGATTTTGCAACAGTACAGTTTCCCTTGTTTATCCTTCTCCTCCTTCCCAGTGGATCACAAAGGATTTCTTTCAGATTTGTGTGAGCACCAATCCACTGCCTGTTAATGTTGACTACTGTAGTGATTTTACACTTTACACTCTTATGACATATAAAAGTTGTTCTAAAAAATTCAATGGTTAATATTTCCTAATTTTGAGTTTTACAGAAAAAGGAGTTTTATCAGATACAGGTGTAATGGCTAATTTTATGTGTCAACTTGTCTGGGCCACAAAATACCCAGATATTAGTCAGACATTATTCTGATTGTTCCTATGTAGGTGGCTTTGGATGATACTAACACTTAAACCTATAGACTGAGTGGAGCAGATTGCCTTCCCTAATTTGAATGGGACTTATACAATCAGTTGAAGGTCTGAATAGAAAAAAAAAAAGCGGACCTTTCCTTGAGTAAGAAAGAATTCTCCTGCCTGACGGCCTCCAAGCTGGCACATTGGCTCTTCCTGGCTCCACAGTAGCTTCGGGCCTTCAGACCCAAACAGGGACAGGGCGCTGAAGTTTTAGACTTGCCAGTCTCTATAACTGTGTGAGTCAATTCTTCACAAACACTAAATCTTCATTTATATATTAGATGTTAATGCATAAAATATTTACATGTTAAAAAAGGATATTTCTCTTGCCCAAATATACATATATCCATGCTATTGGTTCTGTTTCTCTGGAGAGCCCTAATACAACTGGTTTCGGAAATTTGTTTTTTCTTTCAATAGTTTGCTTATATGATCAATACTGTCGTGAATAGCTGCTACTCAATAATTATTGTAACAGTTGTCAGTATTTCACTCTGTAAAACCAACAAAATTAATGTGTGAATTCTCTTTTCAATGGACACGACTTTTTTCCTTTATATAAAGTTTTCCTGTTACGAAAAAAGCTGTTGTGACTATTAACGCTTTGTTTTTTAAAATTTGCAAGACATTGTCTATGGCACATGCCTTGAAATGCAATTGCTGATTAGTAAAATATATGGCTGGTTGTTCAGCTTTTCAAAAAAGTGCCCAATTATTTTCCAAAGGTTATAATTATTTATATTGCAGTGAGGGGTTTATAGGATTCCCACGACACACCTTCTCACCAATATTTGTAATAACGTATTAAATCATATGTACATTTAACAAATATAGGAGGTATAAAATGTTGTATTATTGTAATCCTAATTCACATTTCTCCGATTGTTAGTAAGTTTGAACATTTTTCTATTTGTTGATTCATACCTTTCATCTTCTACAAAATAGTATTTGTTTCTTTTGGCAATTTTTCTGCCAAGATGTTTGTCTGTTCATTTCTTGTGTTGATCATTAATGTAATTATTCAACAAATATTTATTGATCCTGTACTACTTGCCAGACACTCTTCTCATTATCAGAACACGATATAAACCTAAACAAACAAAAACACCTCCTTCATAGATCTTACTTTAGTGGACAAATATAGACAATAGACAAAATAAATACATGAACTATTAGTAATTAGAAGATATTAATTAAAAACTGTATTCATTAACACAGTATGGTACTGTCACAAAAACAGACACATAGATCAATAGAACGGAATAGAAAACCCAGAAATGGGCACACAACCATATGGTCAACTACTCTTTGACAAAGCAGGAAGAATATTCATTGGAAAAAAAGAGTCTTTTCAACAAATTATATTGGGAGAACTGGACAGCAACATGCAGAAGAATGAAACTGGACTACTTTCTTACACCATACACAAAGATAAACTCAAAATGGTTCAAAAACCTAAATGTGAGACAGGAAAGCATCAAAATCCTAGAGGAAAACACAAGCAGCAATCTCTTTGACATTGGCTGTAGCAATTTCATACTAGACATGTTGCTGGAGGCAAGGGAAACAAAATCCAAACTGAACTATTGGGACTTCTTCAAGATAAAAAGCTTTTCCACAGTGAAAGAAACAATCAACAAAACTAAAAAGCAACCTTCAGAATGGGTAAGATATTTGCAAATGACATATCTGATAAAGGTTTAGTATCCAAGATCTATAATGAACTTATCAAACTCAACACCCAAAAAATAAACAATCCAGTTAAGAAATGAGCAGAAGACATAAACAGACCGTTTTTCCAAAGAAGACATCCAGATGGCCAACAGACACATGAAAAGATGCTCAACATCACTCATCATCAGGGAAATACAAATCAAAACTGCAATGAGCTATCACCTGACACCTGTCATAATGACTAAAACTAACAACACAAGAAACAACAGATGTCGGTGTGGATGCAGAGAAAGGGGAACCCTCTTGCACTGTTGGTGGGAATACAAACCAGTGCAGCAACTCTAAAAACTATGGAGGTTTCTCAAAAAGTTAAAAATTGAATTACCCTACAATATGCAATTTCATCTCTAGGTATTTACCCAAAGCATACAAAAGTACTGATTCAAAGGGACACATTCACCCTGATGTTTATAGTAGCATTACCAACCATAGCCAAATTATGGAAAAATCCATATCAATGTCCATATCAATTTTTACAGAATTATCATATTTACTATATAGTCTTCCTCTTTATGTTCATAGTACATTTTTCTGTTTATGTGGATTTCCCTTAATGTCTCTCTCTCATATACATGTGTATGTATGTATATATATATATATATATATATATATATATACACACACACATACATATATATATTATATATATATTCTTTATTTTTTAAATCTATTTATTTATTTTGAGATCTATATATTCTTTACTTTTTAAGTCTATTTATTTTGAGATATATACATATTCTTTATTTTTTTAAAGTCTATTTATTTATTTTGAGAGAGAGAGAGAGAGAGAGCAAGCAGTGAAGGGGCAGAGAGAGCAGAGACAGAATCCCAAGCAGGCTCCATGCTATGAGCGCAGAGCCCAACACAGAACTTGAACCCACAAACCACAAGATCATGACCTAAGCTGAGATCAAGAGTTGGACCAACTTAACCAACTGAGCCACCCAGGTAACTGTCTTCTTTATTTTATACCATATCTTCTTTATAATGGAATATTACTCAGCCATCAAAAAGAATGAAATCTTGCCATTATGATGACGTAGATGGTGCTAGAGTAAATTATGCTAAGTGAAACAACTCAGCCAGAGAAAGACAAATACAATATGAATTCACTCATATGTGAAATTTAAGAAACAAAATAGATGAACATAGAGGAAGGGGGGGGGGGAAAGAGGGAGGCAAACCATAAGAGAGTCTTAACTATAGAGAACAAACTGAGGGTTGATGGAGGAAGGTGGGCAGGGAATGGACTAAATGGGTGATGGGTACTAAGGAGGACACTTGTGATGAGCACTGGGTGGTATATGTAAGTGATGAATCACTAAAATCTATTTCTGTAACCAATATTACACTATATGTTAACTAATTAGGATTTAAATGAAAACTTAAAACATAGGCCCACACACAAAAAGAAGATAGTGTAATTTGCTTTTTACAAGAAATATAAAGCAAAGAAAGTGTATAGGGAATAAAGGTTGTATTTGCAACATGTAGCTTATTAATATTTTTGTGCTGTTCTTTAAGACAAATAAAATTACTATCTAATTTGGTAGAATATGTACTTTTTCCCAGAAGTTATATATTTTGGCCTAAGAAACTTTTTAAATATTTTTTCAAAATTTCTGCTAATTTTCTTTCACATTTTTTTCCCATTTTCCTTTAAGTCATAGGTTTATTTGAAGCCAATTTACTGTTCTGGGGTATAAAATAGGCATCTATTTTTCCTCTAAATAGATAAATAGTTGTTAACTTTTTGAAAAAATATTTTTTTCTAACCCTGTTTCCGAGTTTTCTGTTATTATCTACTTGTTAATTTGTTTCTTCTGTGCAAATACATCTTTGCTGTAATAATTGTTTATAAGAAGTTGATATCTGATTAGACGGTTACCTCGCTTTCTCTTCTCTCCCCACCCCCAGGAAACCTTAAGTATTGGATCTCTGATTTTCCACATAAGTTTTAAATCAGCTCATTGAGTTCCACCTAAAGCCCTGCTGGGATTTGTATTGCAATTACTCTGAATCTTCAGTTCAATTTTTACAGAATTATCACATTTACTATATAGTCTTCCTCTTAATGTTCATAGATAGTAAGTTTTTTCTGCTTATGTGGGTTTCCCTTAATGCCTATTAATAAGGTTTTCTCTCTCTCTTTTTTTTACACAGAGTTCTTTTAAAGTTTGTGAAATTTATTTCTAAGCAGCTGACTGACATTTTCTCCCTGTTGCTCTTGATTTTTCTTAATTGTTTAGAGGTAATATATCCCTTTTATATATTAAAAGGGATATAAAGGGATATAAGGATATATATAAAGAATATATATATATCCATATATATATATATATATATATATATATATATATATATATATGGATATAAGCTGATTTTTAACAGCTTTCTTAAATCCAGTCATCTGGCTAAATTTTCTTAATGTTTGTAAAAAGATGTTCATAAAGTTTTTAGTATTCTCTATGCAATTATTTCACCTTCATAATCAGTTTTAATTACTCTTTTACAAACAGAAAAATTTTTTCTCTTTCTTTCTATACCGTAGACATCAAGAAACATGTAGTTTTCATTATTGCCTATATTGATAATTATTTACAACTTTCATTATGAGTTTCTCTTTGATGTAATGAGATTATTTAATACTAAGTTCTAAAATTTCCAAATGTACAGAATTAGAAATTTTTATTGATAACAAATTACACTAGTATGTTTCATACTCTTGATCAGAAAGTCAAATAGAAACCTTGAATCATTTTATGTTTGAGAAATTATCATTTTATTCCTATTTTACCAGACTGTTTTTAAACATAGATAAAAGTTGAATTTTAGTGTATGCTTTTTTCCTACAACTTTGAAGATATTAAATTTTTTCTCTTTCAATATTTTACATTTTTATTTACAATAATTGATGTTCTAAAGTTTTCCATTCGCTGTGGTAATCTCAATGTGCCCTAATAGGTATTTAGTATAGATTGCTGGAATACCTTGTTAACATATTGTTTAAAGTGTTTGCACCTTTTTCATAAGTGAGATTGGCTTATAATTTAAATTTTTACATTGCTTTTGTTTGGTTTTAGATCCATTTTACAGTGGCCTTCTAAATGAGTTTGGGTTTATTCCCTACTTTTCTCTTTCATTAGAATATTGAAATTAGGGAGTCATGGTTGTGTGTAAAATTCTCATTGTTATGCTGCTTTACTTGTGGGATACATTTGAACATCTAATTCTCTTTTTTTAACTTATACAAATATTTAGATTTTTTTTAAGTTAGTTTGCATGTTATATATTTACTGCAATTTGACAAATTAGTCTAAATTTCCAAATCCATTGGCATGCATTTTGGCATGGTATCTTCCTATTAATGTGTTAAGTTCTGTTACAAGAATGCTTAATTTACATTTGCCCTAATGTTATTACTCATGTTCTATTTCTTCATTAGTATTTTTTTTGCAAACTTACCTATTTCATTTTTTCACAAAAATTTCATCTCCTGCCTTGTGTTTTTTTCCTTGAGTTATTTCTTTATATTCTTACTCTCCTCTCCTGTTTCCTGGCCTTAGATATGATCTGTTTTGCTTTTCTAATATCATGAGATGAATCCTTAGTTCACAAATTTCATCTTAGTTTATTTCCTAATGCAAACATATTGCCCTTGAATAACAATATAACCTCGCAGTTGTAATATGTAGTATTTTAATTATTATCTATATTAATAAATATTTCTAATTTTCATTATGATTTTCACTTTAATGCATGATTTTTTTTAGAAGTACATCCCATAATTTTTGAATGTGGACATAAAAAGTTGTTATTGATGACAAATTAAAAAGTTCTATGGCCAGAATACATAGACTGTATTTTTTTAATTCTTTGGAATTGTTGAGGTTTAACTTTTAGTCTAACATATAAATAATTATATAAATATTCCATTTTATAAATATTCTCAAGATGAATGTGCATCATTTAATATCTTTTTGATTGTGTTACGCAAATTTTGACACCTATTAAGCATATTGTAATCTCATACTACGATTGTGAGCTTTTCAATATCTTCTTGTAGGTCTATGAAATTTTGCTTTATATATTTCAAAGCAATCCTATTAGATGCATGTAAATTAGGATTTTTAAGAGCTCCTATTCATCTGTTTGCATGACTCTTTCTAATCAGAATGATGCTTTGTGTTCCATTACCTATATTATTGACTGTACTTTGGTGTTTACTTGGTATACTGTTCTCATCAGTTTACTTTCTATTTTTCCATATTCTCAGATTTTGCATGCAATTCATATAAGTGAAATATATTTAGATTTTGTTGATATTTTTTTAAAAATCTCTTATCATACTCTGAGTATTTTAACTGCAAGTTTACTCCAATTATATTTACAGTGATCATTGAGCTTTTTTTCCCACTAACATATCTTTCATATTATATTTATCTCACTTGTGTATGCTTTATTTTCTGTCTTATTTCCTTATTTTGATTACATTGAAGGGTTTTTTTCCTTAAAATTTAAACTAGTAATTCATCCCTCCTCCCCACACATCTCCACTTGTTTAGAAGTTATACACATAATCACTCATCTTTTTCATTTGTATCATTGACATTGGATTATATACACTTAATTTTTAAACATATTACTTATATTATTAATCTGTCTTCCAATTAAAATAAGGTGCTTAGAACATTTTAACTCTTATCATCCATCTTACATGCTATATTTGTCTAGCATTTTTAAAATATTTTAAAATTAGCTAAGTTTAAAAATAAAACAAAATTAGCTAAGATTATCATTTATTGCTACTATTATATTTGTTGGTAGTAGTAATATAGCTCATATAAGTAATGTTCAGTATAGCTTAGATAAACCACATTAAATGCAATCTTCTGTTTGTCTTCCTGATTTGTTCTCCATTCTTTTCTGCTCTGCCATCATGTAATTTTCTCTATCTTAACCTCTATTTTTTATTGTCTATCTTCTTGTACTTCCGTGCTTTATTCTGTCAATTTCTCTCCTTTCCTTTGTGCTTACGTTTTTTTTTTTTAATTCCAGTATTTGTTATTTTTAGGTTCTATATTTCTTTTTCTGTTTCCATCTTTGTTTTGCATTAAAAAAAAAACATGTTCTTATATTGTTCTATAGCGGAAAGAAATTGTGGGAAATTTTATAATATTCTGGGTCAAGCTCTTTTTGATAGTTTATGTAATGATTCTTTTCATTTTGAATTATTGAAGGCTATTTGCAGAATAAGCTTGCAGTTGCTTTTTTATTTGCTCAGATCCAGTATGGGTGACTTTCTGCATCTGTCTCTGACACTGTTCTCCCACTGCCAAAAATCACCATTTGAACCCTAGTTGGTATAGGAGTAGGCTGGGAGAGGGGGAGGTAGTGGAACAAATGAATGGGTCTACAGTCTTTGTCAGACTATAGTCATGACTCTTAAGAGGTTTTATTAAATACTCAGTACATGAGTTAATTCTACCTCTTTCGAAAGTGTGTCCAGCCTTATACGGCTTTAGATCAGTTCTCCTATTATCATGCAATATTAAAGATTCTACTTCTATCACAGATCCAGCCCTCTATTTTCCTTGTTTCATCTGGTTTTCTAGCAAACTTTATTTTTTTAAATCCTCTTGTTATTATAAAGCCTTTTTTTTTAAGTTGCCATCCAATCTACCTTTTTTCTAGAAATAGCAGTTAGTGGGAAATAAAGATTTGCCTGTTTGTACCTTGATTATGTACCAAGAATAAAAATATTAATTTTGCCCAACAATTATCAAACTTATTCAACTTATTGAATAATAATGTTTATTGATTAAATTAATTGATAATTAATTGAATTAATTAATCAATATTATTGAACAATAATATTTATCAAATTGTCCAAATTACCTTTGAAGGAAATTCACAATATAGATACATTTACAATTTACATTTATAATTTTAAAATGTCAAATTCTGCTTTTTTACTCTTCAAGCAGAAATATTGTAAACTATATCACAAAGGTAAATATGTAAAAAGGAAACATTTAGAAATATATAAAATTTGTGACATTTACGACTTCTTTGAGGGATAATAAGTCTTACAGAAACAGTGTTAAAAAGCATTGCTATTTGAAGAAAAACAAAGGTGTAAACATATCTTTAGAATGATGGTATAAGGGCGCCTGGGTGGCTCACTTGGTTAAGCATTTGACTCTTGATTTCAACTCAGGTCATGATCTCACAGTTTCCTGAGTTTGAGCTTTGCATCTGGCTCTGTGCTAGCAGTTTGGGATTCTTTCTCTCTCTCTCTCTCTCTGTCCCTCCCCTGCTCACTCTGTCTCTTTCTCAAAATAAATAAACTTGAAAAAAAAAAGAAACATTTAAAAAAAAAAGAATGATGGTATAAATTGATGGGAAAATGATAGGTATTCAAAAGTCATATATATATCTGAAATGTTAAATTATGTCTAAATTAGAATCAGAACATATTATGTTTAAGAGTATTACAAGAATACTTTGCTTATGCTTGTTATTATTCTCTTCCTTTTTCTGCATTTTTTTTATTTTTCTTTAAGAAAAACTCAATGCTTTATTTTAGTAAAAACAAAACAAAACAAAACAAATTTGGAAAGATGTGTGGCTGACTTCCCTTGAATTTGAGTTACCCTGATGTTGTGACTGCAAAAATATGATGAAGTGATGTGCTCTGCATATGGTGTTGAATGATTCTGCAGCATCCATTTAGGAGTTTACTTTTAACATTACTTAACAGAGATATATGAACTAATCACTGTTTATCATTTCAATAGATATTGTACCTAAACCCATCATATTCAAACATCCATATTATAAATTGTTGCTGATAAATGCTTTATAGATAATGTAAGATAAAATTGTACATCAACAGAGCTGAGATCATTGAGTTATTGATTCAATGTCCCTTGCTAAAATTACCAAGCTAAATATGATGTCAGTGCAGAGATCAAACAGGAATGAAATCTATTAGTCTTTGTCATAATGCTTTTAATTTCAAGGGATGGTTTTAATGTAGTGTGTATTTTCTTTCTTGGTAACTGCCAATTCTTCAGAGGTGTCAGTAAATCAAAATATAAAACATGAAAGGTGTAACTTATGTCTTTTATGAGTCTCTTTTCTTTATGTGTATTTATTATTTGCTTTCTTCCTTGCCATATATTAATAAGACTCTACAGTAATGATGGATAATCCATATCCTACATATATATTCATATTTTATTTAAAAATATTAACAAGCCCTCCAAATTTAGAAAGGCACAGATTTTAATGGGAGATAAGTAACTTCTAGATGTTTCTGTTCTTGGAGTCTATTTGGGGGAGTTCATGTTATTTTGGTTTTCACTAGTTTGATAGATAGGTTTGCTTTTCTGATTCATTACAATTTAATCTGTAATGTAAGGTTGTTTCCTTGGGTTTTCATAACGGTTAAAGATAAACAGTGAGCTCTGTAAAGGAGTAAGGGGGTGTTTAGGGTCTTGATAGATTTTACTCATTTCAAACTTTTTTACCATAAGCTTTTCATTATATCAGTTTATGCAATGGATTAACAGAGAGCCATTAGCATTAAAATTTCCTACTTTTTCATAGCATTTTTAAGATAAGAAACATAAATAATTATCTAGGCCTTGAGTAGCAAAATTACTTTAACATGTATGCAAATATTATTTGTTTGGATGTTCTTATTAAGTTTGATACAAATTAATATAGGATTGTATTATTGGTAGAAGTAATTTATTTAAAATGCACAAAAATATTCAAGTGATTTGGAATAAACTTTTAGAAGCCACAGTATCATTATTATAAATGAAAATATTTTTGTGAATAAATTATGATTAACATAAAATTGATATAGTACTATTTTTATTTTAAAGCAAAACTATTTTCATCTTCCGAATTCAACTGACATGTACAATCTGTTTTTCTTTACCAGAAAGTGATATACTGATATACCATACAAGCTGATATCTTTCTTATATACATCTAAATAAGATAATTAAAAACAAAAATTTACCATCTACTACTTACTTATTAACCTTATAATATTATTCAGATAAAAATAAAAGAACCAGATATGGAAGTATATAACAATTTATGTTTTATGTCACTGTCTTATTAATTGCAAATGCAATACAAAACAACTTCCAGATCTAAAGAAACACAACATTCAATAGTGATTTCTGTAAACTGGTCACCTGAACAATTCCATGCCTCTCCACAAAGGTAACCATTCTTTTTTTTATATTTATAGATAGATAGATAGATAGATAGATAGATATAAAGAAATAAATATTTTCCTTTACCACTTCTGAGATGTTTGCGTTTTGGGAGATACCATATAAATACTTTTTTAAGTATTTAAATTATCTTCTAACCGTTTTATCATTTTTCCTTTTAACTTCTTACATTGGAATTTATTTTTTACCTATGACAAAGAATTGGGATTTGTAAACTATTTATTCAATCATTTCTTTATATCAGTATGGAATCATGAAGAGTTATTTTATACTTTAGGTTGTAATCCAATACTACTTTATTTTGTTGCTCAAATTTTTCTACCTTTGGCCACTGGGAGCTCTTTCAGCTAGTTCCTGGGTCCTTGTTCCTCTGACATTATTGGGCTGTGTGTGTGTGTGTGTGTGTGTGTGTGTTTAGCAATTTTCTTTTTGTCACCACAGGATGTTCCAGGCACATCTCTGGAAATTATTATCTCAGTCTCAGAATTGGCCATTTATTCAAAGAACCCTGGTTATATTATTTGGATAATCTTATTAGAAACCAAGATCTGGATGCAATATAATATTTACTATGGATTAAAAATAAGTGTTAGGAGAAAAATGCTGAAATTAATTAAACACCTGTTAGTATTTTAAAGAACATGGCTTGGATAACAATAAACCAAGTCATGTTATTGCCTTACTTTGAGCCAGCATGCCTAATTTTAGGTAATAAAATTAAATAATCAATAATGCTGAAATTTCATTAAGACTGACATTTTTCCCTAATAAATGCCATCTATTATTCTTTTCTTTACTATATGAAATGAAGAGAGGAAGTAACAAAGCAGTTCATGTTAAAGCAATTTTCTTGAATAAAATAATTATAAATTTAAATGAATAGACTTGATAGAGGAAAAATAAGCAGTGTAATAATCTTGCTTTAAACAATAATGCAATGAATGTTTCCTACAAATAATTAATAGATGAATGTGTCCAAAATACCTCTGCACAATTTGTGTACACATAAAAATAGAGTGCTGCTATTATAGTTAAAGGTACACTTAAAGCACTGTGCATGACCTACCAACATGGTTGCTGTGGTCTGTGTATGATCCAAGTACTTCCTGAAGTTTCATTAGCATATGCATGCTCCTGCACATATCAACGATGTTTTCTCATTTGATTTCTCTCTTGGTATATTTATGGAAGCCTTAGTTACATCTAAATTTACATTCTTCTGCCCTTTATTCTGCCAGCAATTTGTCAAACACTTTATGCAAATATGCTGAATCAGCTTATTTACAAAATGACTTTCTCCATCTCCTCTTTGGAAAATTTCTCTAGTTATGTATGTGTGTATAAGCTACTCTAAGTGAATGTGTAAATAAAATATCCAGTCTTCTTGACAGACTGAACAATTTCATAATGAATTCACCAATATCAATTATTTACTTCAATATTTTAGGTAAAATTATTCACGTCATTTTTAAACCACTGAGTTTTATTTTAAATTTGCAACATATTCTTTAAATTTTACATGCTACTTAATTTTGTGGCTTTATAAAAGGTGTTATATATAAATATATAGTCATTTTTTGAGTTTTTCCTACTTTATGAAAAAACAAAATTAACTACTTCCCTTGAAATTATATTTTTTTCTCTTTCTCTCACTCTCTTCTCAAGAAGTCTTTTGAAAATGTGGTGTTTATTCCCTAAATTCACTAATGTATTTCATGTAATAGACATACCTGTGTATTTTGCTACATTTGAAAAATGCACAGAAATAGTTTGGAAATACTTAATGAGCCAAGTCCAAGCCATGAACAAAGGCAAGATTTCATATTTCTTTTGTCCCATTTTGGTGGAGAGTTTTGGAACGCTCTAAGCACACTGCAATACTATCAGCTATCCTCTGTTACTTCTCTTAAAGAGGCACCCTTACCTTTCAGTAAGTCCACCAGTCTTGGAATTAAGAGTTAATTTAAGTTACTACCAATTCAGGTATAATAAATATTGACTTAATAAGAATGTCATCCATGGAAGCAGGAATTGCAATAAAACCTAGTGGTATAATTAGGAAATTTTCCAAACATCAAGAAAACTTTCTGTTAAGGTGGAAAGGTGATGCAGGTACTTTCTTAAAGTTTTTGTTTAAATTCCAGTTAGTTAACATACAGTGTAATGTTAGTTTCAGGTGTACAAGGTAGTGATTCAACAATTCCATACAACACCCTGTGCTCATCACAAAAAGTGCCCTCCTTAATCCCCATCACCTATTTAACCCATCCTCCCACTCACCTCCCCTCTGGTAACCACCAGTTTGTGTTCTCTATTTAAGAGTCTGTTTCTTGGTTTGCCTCTCTCTCTTTTTTCCTTCCCTTTGCTCATTTATTTCTTAAATTCCACATATGAGTGAAATCATACAGTATTTGTCCTTCTCTGACTTATCTCATTTACCATAATAGTCTCTAGCTCCCTCCATGTTGTTGCAAATCATGAGATTTCTTCTTTTTTTATGGGTGAGTAGTATTCCATTGTACATATGAACCACATCTTTATCCATTCATCAGTCAATGGACACTTGGGCTGTTTACATAATTTGGCTATAATATATATTGCTGCTATAAACATTAGGTGCATATATACCTTTGAATTAGTATTTCTGTATTCTTTGGATAAATACCTAGTAGTGCAATTACTGGATCATTAGGTAGCTCTATTTTTAACATTTTGAGGAACCTCCATAGTTTTTTCCAGAAAAGCATTACCAGTTTGGATTCCTACCAACAGTGCAAGGGTGTTCCCCCTTTTCCACAACCTCGCTAACACCTGTTGCTTCTTGTGTTATTGATTTTAGTCATTCTGACAGGTGTGAAGTGACATCTCATTGTAGTTTTGACTAGCATTTCCCTGATGATGAGTGATGTTGCACATCTTTTCATGTGTCTGTTAGCCATCTGCATGCCTTCTTTGGAGCAATTACGTTTTTTTCATGATAGATTCTTTTTTATTTACTTATTTAAATTGAAGTTAGTTAACATGCAGCATAATATTGGTTTCAGGAGTAGAACCCAGTGATTCATCCCTTACATACAACACCCAGTGCTCATCATAACAAGTGTCCTCTTTAATGCCCATCACTCATCTAGCCCATGCTCCTAGTCACCTCCCTTCTAGCAACCCTCAGTTTGTTCTCTGTATTCAGGAGTCTCTTAGGGTTTGCTTTCCTCTCTGTTTTTATCTTATTTTTCCTTCGCTTCCCTCTATGTTCATTTGTTGTGTTTCTCAAATTCCATGCAAGTACTTAAAAAAAATAAATTTAGCAAGTTGTTCATTGATTCCAGTGACTTTACTATATAATTGGTCAATCTCCATATGGGTAAGAAGGTTGGATATTACATTTAAAATAAACTAGAGCATGGAAAAGTCTCTTAAAAATCATTATCCTCCTAGTCATTTATTTCTTGGGCTTCAAGGGATTATAGGATTTATCAATTGCTCTAGGTTACAAACCACTTAGAAATTCTGAAAATTCTCCTTTTTTGCCACCCACTTATTCTAAACCTACTGTGTCTTTAATTCCATAACTTAAATAATTGTATCAAAAGGTAATTTGCCTTTCAGGATTAATTGAAAATTGAACAATGTCATATCTTTGATGGTGTGAGCCACAACAAGTTGGGTGATACATATCTTCTATTATCCATGACATAAACAAGCATTTACAGTAATCAATACAATGTAAAAATAAAACACTCTTAGCAGATCAAGGTCAATGCCACACAGAGTTCTAATAAATAGTACAGTAATGTAAGTAGGCAGGAAATCCTTCTTTTAAATTGTAAGGTTACAATGGGAGGAGGACTTATGTCTGTGCTGTATGTTTAAACATAAGGGACACTGGCATGGAGCTGAACTGGGTGAGTGGAGTCCATTTAGCTATGGATAATGGAGTTGGAGAATTAATCTGCAGGCTTCAGTTTGGTAGTTCCCACAATAGGCTATACAGGGAAAGCCCAACTCAGGAGTATTTTTCGGGGCCTTCATGGTATAAAATGGTCATGATAGATCACTGTTCCTTTAACAATATTTAAATGGTAGCTGTGTTTAGGAGTTCAAGTGTAAACGCAGTAAGAAGCTGGAAAACATATCTTAAGCCAGAGACTTTAACAAGTCTGCAACATGGAGGAATGCCAAAGAGAAGAGTCAAGAGCACTGGTACTGAAAACAAACACAGAGGCCCAAGCCAAGAAATTTTACTTATGATGCCATCAAGGGTACAGAAAGGTCTTGGACAGTCTTCCCTGGAGTTATCTGTGCTGAATCAGCTTCTCTCTAATTAAATTACTTATTTCACTGGCAGTGGCCAAGCCAAAGTCATTTCTGATGGACTCAAAGTTAAACATACTGAAAGAGAATTTTGATGTTGATTAGAAAGCCTGTGGACTTTCTATTTATTATACAGCTTTTCTACAAAAGTACTGATGTTTATGTTTTTAGAGGGTGAACATATACCATTTTCTATTTTCGAAAGGTCTTAAAACCTACAATGTGAAAATAAATAAAATACTTTTTAGTATCATGCTATGTAACAGTATTTGTTTACTAAAAACACATATGTGGGGCATCTATATGATACAATACTACTCAGTAATAAAAGCAAACAAACTACTGATAAGTGCAACAAGTTGGCTGTATCTAAAATATATTGAACTAAATAAAAAAGTCCAGACCCAAATGGTTATGTATTACATGTTTCCATTTACATGACATTCTGGAAAAGGCAAACTTATAAATTTAGAAAATAAATTAGTTGTGCCCAGGATCTAACAGTAAGGGCATGAGCTAATTATTTGAGATGATAGAAATATGGATGTATGACTGTGTGCATTTGCAAAACCTCATAGAATGATGTACCTTAACAGGGTAAATTTTATTGCATATAAATCATACTTTCATAGAAATGACCTTTAAAAATTATATAATTCAGAAAATATCAATTACCAAGTACGTCAGTACAGCCAATTAAACAATTACAAAAATTCACAGTATATGTTTAATATCACAAGTATAAGGCTTATCCTTTTCCTTACCAAAGGTCACTCAAAGTTCACAAAGAGGACCAAAGAGTGGGGTTTCAAGCTTAGAATTTCTAATTTATTGGGCTTGTTTTTAATCTGCTACAAAATGCTTCTCCCTTAATATATTGAAGATTTAAAATGTTTAAATGAAAATTAGCATTAAAATTTAGTCTTCTTTGAGGCTCCACAAACTCTCTATCAGATTGTTTTGAATCAGTAATATCTGAATAATATGACATCAACCATTTTTTGGCCATAAATTTAGGTATCGGCTATTTAAATAAAAAGACAAGGAGAAAAATCACTCTTTCATAATTGGCTTGTCATCTAATCAGTTTGATTTTTTTTCTAAAATGTATGTAATCTTCAGACATATCTTAAGTTACTTGTCTTATGTTATTTTCTGATATACATTTCACCCAGATCAAAATGAAACCTTTTAATTATAAATCTAAACTTTACATTTATAAAGTCTATGTTTGAAGTAGACATGAGTTACGAACTTCTTTTAGATCAGAATTTCTTCTTGGATATTGATATATATTCACGTTTTAGATCACTGAATTTAAGAAATTTACCATTTGGTTAAATTGGCCTATGACAAAATCAAGAAGCGATATTCGTGAATCTTGGCTCAGTGTTGCCAGCCACTGTCCATTTCTTTTCAACTTTCTGCAGAAGAAATAATTTGTTATATGTCAAGTGCAAGAAACTATTTTTTCTTACAGTGAATTTTAGTTTATAATAGACAGATATATATGTGTATAGCCTATGGTTTGGAAAGCTTCAAATTCACTTCAGAATTTAAACCTCTTTTAAATTTAATTTAAACCTTTTTTTTTTTAATGTATATTTACTTTTGAGGGAGAGAGCGCAAGTGGGGGAAGGGCAGAGAGAAGAGTACAGAAGATCCAAAGTGGGCTCAGCACAGAGCCCGATGCAGGGCTTGAAATCACAAAGCACGAGATCATGACCCAACCCGAAGTTAGACGCTCAACTGACTGAGCCACCCAGGTGCCCCACTTCTTTCTTCCCTTTTATCTTCTTCATTTTATATTTATTTATCAGTTACTTAGCATATTACATATATATTAAACATGTATATTTCTTCATCTTGTAGCTCAACTTTATATTTTATAATTCTACAGTAATTATATATTTTTTCTTTATTAGTTTTCTATTTTTCTTATAAAAATAAACAACTAAAAACACCAAGGTTTGATTGTATGACAAGTGTTCAGTGTCCAGTCATTGTAAAAGCTAGGGAATCAAGACATCACCTAAATGATTAAAAGTAAGTTTCTGCTATGTGTTATGAATACTGCCAAATTGAAATATTTCACAATGACCATATATATATATATATATATATATATATATATATATATATAAACACTTCATGAAAAACAACTAATGCAGCTCTCCAGGAAACAACTGTTGACACATTCCTTAGATGATGGAATATAATTCTGTTAGGCTCACACCAGGGTGCACTTTATGTCCTTGAAAATAAGAATGTTGGAGAAGAATTATTTTGTCCAAGGGTAAATCAGAGCTCACTCTTCACATGATTTCACTTTTTTGTAGCCATGCTTACATAATTATGGTTTATAAAGCCAGATGAACAATCATTTTTATCTCATCATCTATCTATCTATCTATCTATCTATACCTAGAACCTGTTTTGGAGAAAAATAAAATACATAGCATTTTTTAATTTTTTAATTTTTTTATTTTATTTTTTAAATTTAATTAATTAATTTAAATTAATTTAAAATAAAATATTATTTATTTTTTATTTTTTATTTTATTTATTTTTGAAACAGAGAGAGACAGAGCATGAATGGGGGAGGGTCACAGAAAGAGGGAGGCACAGAATCTGAAACAGTGTCCAGGCTCTGAGCTGTCAGCACAGAGCCCGATGCAGGGCTTGAACTCATGGACCGCGAGATCATGACCTGAGCAGAAGTCGGATGCTTAACCGGCTGAGCCACCCAGGCGCCCCCATAGCATTTTTTAAAATAAGAAAGCAAAATTTCCTCTCGGGAATTACTCTTAATTTTTGACCACCAAACACAGTAAGTAGTTCATTCTGTGTTTGGAAAAACTTTAGTAATAATTATCACTATTCATGACTGTTGTTGAACATCTCAAAATGGCTACCTCCAAGGTCTACTCAACCATGAATTATAAATTTCAGTTAAAATGCTCAGAAGCATATTTTCTTGCTGAAAACAAAAATGAAGAGTTTACAAAGTCAGCAAATTTTCTCAGCACATTAGTTTTCAAAAATATAGTCTTAATTAAAAACAAATAAAGAACATGGGGGCTCAGTTGGTTAAGCATCCGACTTCAGCTTAAGTCATGATCTCACAGTTCGTGCGTTCAAGCCCCGTGTGGGGCTCTGTGCTGACAGCTCAGAGCCTGGAGCCTGCTTCAGATTCTATGTCTCCCTCTCTCTCTCTGCCCCTCACCCACTGACACTCTACCTCTCTCTACCTCAAAAATAAGTAAACATTAAAAAAAAAAAAAAAAAACAAGTAAAGAAGCATAGTTAGAAACAGTATTTCCAGTACTTTGTCCATTGGTACATAGGACCATAAAGCCCAATATACTTCTCTAAAATTTTACTCTCCAACAAATTATTCAATTTCTTAATATCAACCCTCAGATAAGAAACTAAAATCCTAGGTATTATGATATAATCCCTCTTGGGATTCAAAATGTGCAGTTCATTGTGAGATTTATTTTCTCTCCAGTGTTTGAAACTCATATATTGCCATTATTATGTGTGTCACAAGTTATTTTTTGTCAATAGATAATTTACTTTTTTTTTTTTTTTTTTTTTACTTTCATGAGGCAACACAAGTCTAATTCAGCAGCTTCAGGCATGGTATCTCTATTTAAATTTTTTTTTCAACATTTATTTATTTTTGGGAGACGAGTGTGAGTGGGAGAGGGGCAAAGAGAGAGGGAGACACAAAGTCTAAGACAGGCTCCAGGTTCTGAGCTGTCAGCACAGAGCCCGATGCAGGACTTGAACTCATGAACCAAGAGATCATGACCTGAGTCAAAGTCAGACGTTTAACCGACTGAGCCACCCAGGTGCCCCGTGGCATCTCTATAAGAGGTAGACATTGGTAAATATGAAATCACTTTAGTGGAAAATGCCACAAATATGAAATACATAGCCAACAGTAATTTAGAAAACCTGCCTATGATTGAATGTTGGACAAACAGTTGTGATACAGAGCTGAAAGTCATGCAACTTTTTTTGAGCATGTCTCCAGAAGCCAAAATTTTAATTGAACTGAATATGTCATAGAACAAAAAGAAGTGAAAAGCCATGCTGCTTCAGAGGGATCTTTTAAAGTACAGGCTGGACTAAAACAGCAACTCAGTATTTGTCAGGGTGCAAATTCCGGTCAAGACAAGATGGAGGCCAATAAGTTTTATAAAAATATCCAAGTTTGTTTCTATTGCATGACCTTCTCTATAGACTTCTTAGTCTTCAATATGATTTTAAGTGTTAACTAAAGAAAATGTAAATCTCATAAGTATGTAGCTATTCCAATAAAAGGATAGCATTCACTTTTGTTTTGCAAAAAGACATCTAAAGCAATTTTGATTAACAAAGGTTGTGACATGTCCTTGAGTTAATACATCTTGAAAGTAAGGACATATCACTAAGATTTAACCCATCTGTGGAAAATACTTCATAAATAAATTCTCAGGATCATCTGACAAAATACCTTGTGAGAAATATAAAATTATAGGTGTGAGCTTGGCCATGGAATGTATAAGGGGGGCATTTAAAATAATTTCATTAACATAAAGCAGCCCCAAATTCTAATGCATTTCAACAGAAATGGGCTCCCATAAGATGAACTAGAGACAAAAGTGCTCAAATTTTTTAAGCTTCTGTCAAATGCATGATGATTTCTCTTAAAGAACACTGGAACATTCACAGCAGTAAGATGTCTCCTAGATTTTTTAGCAAAGAGTGGAAAACATCCAACCTTAGAGTCCTGGGGATTTTGAGGCATTAAACTCCTTATTAGGAACGGATTAATCCTATACAGATTACAGAATCTCTACAGATTCATGTACCCATAGAATTTGAATACCTCACATTAACCTAAAACCATCTTATAGCATCAGAGGACAGGTTACTTCCCAACACTAAAATAAAAGTGTTGTATGGAAGTGTTGAATCACTATATTAAACCCCTGAAACTAGGGGCGCCTGGGTGGCGCAGTCGGTTAAGCGTCCGACTTCAGCCAGGTCACGATCTCGCGGTCCGTGAGTTCGAGCCCCGCGTCGGGCTCTGGGCTGATGGCTCAGAGAGCCTGGAGCCTGTTTCCGATTCTGTGTCTCCCTCTCTCTCTGCCCCTCCCCCGTTCATGCTCTGTCTCTCTCTGTCCCAAAAAAAAACAAAACAACAACAACAACAACAACAAAAACCCTGAAACTAATATTGCACTGTATGTTAACTAACTGGAATTTAAATCAAAACTTAAAAAATAAGAAATATAATTGACATCAACATACAATTGAAGAATATCACAGAAGAAACAGAAAATTCCATTTCTACCCTTGCCACCTGGAGCAGCACCTTGCATTAAATGTTCCGGGAAAATCTGTCGATATATATTTTTTCCACATCAATGCTCTAAGGTGACATCAAAGAGACACGGAGTAGAGAATCAATATCCTAGTGCCAGCAGCAGCAAAACTGTGACCAAGGTGGCGTTTACTCTTGATCCGGTTACAGCCTCTCCATCCCAACCTTCTAAAAGTACCAGCGAGCACATCCAGAAACGGCATAGCTTTTCTTTCAGCTGTAGCTATTGAATATATTTCACTTTTATCTCACAATGGGAGTGCGACGGTTACGAAAGAAACAGATAAAAACAAGCAATAGGAAAGGGTTCCTAAGTAGTTCATTAAATGGCACTGTTTCAAAACAGCAGTGCTTATTGAATTGTGCCTCTGAAGGGGGCTGAAGCTATGCACAAGCTAACAGATAGAGAAAGCGTACTGGGGCATCATTAAACTCGCTCAGGTTACACAATTGGCTTCTGCCAGCTCTCCAGACATGCACAATGTTAGAAAGGAAAATGAAAAAGAGCTAAAGATATATCAGAAGTATTTCAAATGACGGCCAGCCAATTTATATCCAACCTGTAATGAATGGAATGGTACTGTTTAATGTAACTTAGTCTGTACGTTACACATTTCCTCAGTTAATTTAAAAAGCAAGGTTACATTTGATGATTCCACTATAATGTATTTGCTTCACTGTAACAGACATCACAATAGACTAAATGTCCAACAGTTTTAAATAGACCATCTCAAGTGACAATAAAATGAAAAATGTTTTATTTCAATTCTTGCTATTGGACCACGTGCTTTAAAAAGTGAATTAAAAAATATTCCAGATGAATAAGATGTATTAATTTAATAACCAATACTGAATGCTCAGATGAATTCCATGAACTCACTAGCCACAGATAGTTTGAGCCACATGAAAATGATATTTCTTAAATGAGTGACAAGCAGAATTTGATGTTTTCAGTGTAATACTGAAAATAAAATATTACTATGTAGAACTGTATATACATATACTGACTATACACACACACACACACACACACACACACACACACACAAATTATCAATAGCATAATGCTATTTTTTTGTGTTCTACCTCTTTCTAAAATGATTTCAGGCAGCTTGCAACAGAAAGATAAACATGCCAGCAATCTTCTCTTTGCAGTTTATCTTGAAGTCTGCAGAGGGTTTTTACTCGGCACTTAGTGACCTAGGACTAGGGCTTTGCTGAGTCTATATCCCAGGTATCTCTTACCATGCTACTTTAACCCTCAACGTCCCCCCTTTTAAAAAATTATTTCCCTCCCCCCCCCAAAATTTGTATTTTGACTACTTTGGAACACTAAGCATGATGGAGACAGGTAGACTTATCTTCTTCTGCTTGTTTGTCAACTGGTAAATGCAGATGGAATAAGGTGGAGGGAGGGTGTGGGGGAAGGGTCTGGGAGTCAATGAGTTTATTGCAGAAGTTCAACTCCTCATGCAATCGTCTTTGAATCCCCAGTGCTCACTGCAATGCCTGCACATGCAGATTCAAAAGCTTTTTATTAATGAGATACAAAAAAAAGCCCAGATATTCTTTATCACTCAGTTTTCTATGGTTGATATTTTTAAGAAAAGAAAGAAAAAGAAAAAAAATGCACCTAGTGTATCTCTTGTAAGAGATATAACAGAAACATGCTTTTTACTCAAGGGAAAGACACCGAGATTTTTAAAAACTAACCTTTTCCTCCTGCAGTGCTTAGGAGAAGTTAATGTCTCAAATGTTGATGAATTTACTTAATGAGCAAAGATTAGATCTTAAAATCCTTAGAATCAAATGCTCACATTTGACACTTTTCCAGAAGCAGAGTCTATTAATTCTTTCTACCTTAATTTCATAAGGGAGTTTTAAGATTGAATTTGAACTTCATGGCTAACCGGTGTAAGAATGCAGGGTAAAACAAAACTACCACAGCCAGACTACAGGGGTTTTGGTGACATTTTATTTTGTCTTGATTTTGGGAGCATTAGAATTCTTATCAAAGATTCTTATCAAAAATCCAGATTTTGAATCACATGTGCATCTTGTACAAGGTGTCAGAGAATGATAGAAGTAGTGGGTAAATATCTAATAACAATCATGTGGGTGCTATTTGAAGGAGATGAATGTTTATGAAAATTACATGCATAATTAAAGAGTGAAATATTTTCCCAACTTAAAAAAATTGCTGAAGTGGATTTTATGCACATTTCTAACTTTACAAATTCATGGAGGAAAAGCAAAACTCAGGTTGTACTTATATAATTCCAATTCTAGCAAATGTAAGAGTATCCAGTTTTTTATGTTATGCTGAAAATATCTCATGAAAAATTCAAATATAAAAATAAACGTGCATAAAGCAGCACAATAAAGAGGACAATAAAGTTTATTTATGAAGAAATGTTAACTGCTCTGCCTCAAGGCATTGTTTTTTTTTTTTTTTTGTTTTGATTTAAAATTAGGATATGGTGACTGATTACATAAAGCTAAAATTTATGTGACAGAGGTGTCAAACAGTAATGTGCCAAGGATCTTAGAATTTACTTACCGTAAACTCTCACCAAAATCAGAAAATACCCTGATCTGGCCCCTAATTTGTCACTAATTCAATCAGCTAGGTACAGTGGACACTCAGTTTGGAACCCCTTCCATAGTTGGGCATTCTTCAATTGCAATAAAGTCATTCTTCTATTAACTCCATATTTGAGTCCTATGAATCAGCACCAATTGGTTTGAATGAGAATTCTACCTAAAATTTTAAGCTGGAGTAATTTTATTTCATTCAGGCTTAATGTCTACTTTTTATTGAACTTGTTTCTAGACTCATTGTCCTTCATGCCCTCTGTTGGAACTTTTCTGCTATGTCAGTATCTTTTTCAAATAGAATATGCAGGGTAAGCACAACTCTGATGTGATGTCACCAGGTTTCTCTTCTACCTCCCATGCATAAATGCTGGTACTCTCCAGAATTATGAAAACATACTTAGGTTTTATTTTACTTACCACATTTATGCTCAAACTTTATTTCATTTTCCACATTTAATATTTTTGCATCAGCCCAAATGGTTTCAATATCAAAACATTGGTGACTTGTAAAAACATAGAAAAATCAAAGTTACTCTCATGCACTCCAGTGTTGCATATCTAAATATATACCCAAGTTCTGTAATCTAAGCTCATCTTAAAGGATTCACAGGCAACTCAAGATTTGTTTCTTCTTTCAACATATACGTACCCATTGTCTTCTATGTGTCAAGCAATATTCAAGGAATTTTGGATACATCAGTGACCGAAGATCTCTGCCCTTGTATAGTTTATATTATGGAGTTGGATGGACAGGCAATGAATAATAAATACAATAAATAATTAAATTAGTATGTCAGAAAGTAAGTGCTGTGGAAATAAGGAATGAACACTACAGCAGAAATCAAGAGGTATGGGGAGGAAGGATGTGGCAGGAACTGAGAATTTGACGATTGAGGAAAAATTGAAGGAAGGAAGGAGTTGGAAGGGACACACTTTTTATTACACTTCAGAGGTGCCCTGGGAGGACTACCCAGGTATAAATAGGCTAAGATGTAGGGAGGGAAAGCAAAGAATTTATGCACTGTGTTGAAAATATAAAGAAATTGTAAGGAATATAAAACAGTAACTCTGGTTAAATGTCATCAACTGACTTAATAATTTTAAGCAATTAAACTACATTTCCAAATCTATACTTCCACTCTATATAAAATGTCCATTTTATTTCTTTTCCTCCCTTTTTAACCTCTAACACCTCCTGTCTTACCCTTCCTTTTAGCCTGTGTTTTGCTAATTCAGTGATAATATAGAAACAATCAGGAGAGGAACATTTCTCATGTACTCTCTTACCTGCTTCTCTCCCTGTATATTCTATATATTCTACATTTTCTCATTTGCAGTTTCTTGCTGGTTCCCAACTTCCTCAGCACTGGAGTAATCCTGTGTTCAGTCCTTAGACCTCTTCTCCTTTGTACTCACACCCTCCACACTTTTTTTTTTAAATGGCTTGAGGCACCATCTATAGGCTGATGACTCTCCCCTATTTTTTTATGTTTGCTCTGGATCTTTCCCAGGAATACCATACATGATATGTCTGATTGCTTACTAAAACTATCTGTTTGTATGTAACGGGAGGCAGAATGACCTCTTCCTCAAATATGTTAACTGCTTTATCTTTCAACTCTACAAATATGCTACATTACATGGCAAAAGGTATTCTGAAGATGTAATTAAGATTGCAGATCCTAAGATACGTCCTGGATTACCCACATAGGTCTATCTAATCACATGGGCCCTTAAGAGCAGAGAACTTTTTCCTGGCTAGGTGTATAGCTATGCAACAGAAGGAGCAGTCTGAGAGAGTTCCAGTGTGAGAAGGATATAATGTGCCATTTTTGATTCTAATGTAGTGGGCAAACATCAGAGAGGGCTTTAGGAGCTAAGAGTGGCTCTCAGCTCACTGCCAGCAGGGAAATGGAGACCTAAATCCCACAACAAGGAATGGAATTCTGCCAACAACTTGAAGTGAGTTTAGAAGTGGATTATTCCTCAGACCTTCCAAGACAGAAGGTAGCCCTGCCTGCTGACTGATTTTGGTATAGTGAGACCCAGGAAGGAAAACCCAGTTGAGTCACATTGTGCCTAGACTTTGGCATCATGAAAATTGTGAGATAATAGATGTGTGTTGTTTTCAACCAAAAAATCTGTAGTCATTTGTTATGACAGCAGTAGGAAACTAGTTAAAATATTTATTTGGCATTTAGCAACAGAAAATTCAGATAAATATCTAATGAACATTTGAGATCTCACGTATCCCAAGCCAAATTTCATGTCTCTCCTAATTTCACCCCAAACCTGTTTCCTCTACAGTCTTCCCCATCCCAGTAAATGAATTTTTATCCTCTGGTAGCTTGGGCCAAAGGCTTGGAATCACCCCTTACGCTTGTCCTTCTCACACACTCCCAAACCAATCCACCAGCAGATCTTTTGGGATTAACTTCAGGAGATATCCAGTGTAAGAGCAGTTCTTAGCACCTCCCTGCTGACACTGTCCATTATGTCTCAGCTGGATTGCTGCAATAGTCTCCTAACTGGTCTCCTTGTTTCTGCCTTTGTCCCTTCAATCTCTTCTTAATCTATCAGCCAGAGTAATCCTTCCAGATCATTAGTCAAATCCTGTTTCTCTTTAGACCAGACCTTCCAGTGGGTTCTATATAGACATTAATAAAAATTATGATTATGAAAAAGCAGGCACAGAAAGGTAGAGGTACAGAAGCCCACAGAAAGAGGACCTCATAAGATCATATGTTCTGGAATTTTCCATTCACCAAACTTTTAATTTTGTCTTTAACCAAGCTATAAAATTAAGAATTCTAGGAATTCTTATCTATACCTTAAGGAACAGAGAGTTCAGCTTTAAACAGGATATGACTTAAGAAAATTACAGAAATAATTCACAGCAGTTATAATGGAAGAACAGAATGGGGGGGTGGGGCACAAAGAAGACAAAGTTTGCTTTTTGGATGATAATCTTTCCCATCACTACAAATTTTTACAAGTAGCATGTATAAGAGTTATATTAAATGCTCCTGTAAGAATGTGAGTTTTTACCTGGTCATCTCTGAATACTGAGGTCTTTAAACATAAAGTAGAAGTAGAAAAATCAGAGATTATGTAGATTTTTGTCAGCTGCTTACTTAAATAGAATAATTTATTCCAAAACCCATATTACCATATAACAGTAGGAATTTCACTCTTTGAATATGAAAAAGAATCATCTTTTTTAATTAAACTTCTTGTTTGAACTTCTTTTACATACATTATAAATTGTATTTATATAACTCAAGTCAAATAAATATCCCCAGGAACAATACATTTTTAAAGGTGTAAAGGGTAAAAGAATGATCCATTGGGCTACTATGGGAGATAAACATATATATAAATATATTGACATCCTAAGTAAGTATGCTGGACGTTCTTTCAAATGAAAAAAAGTAAAGGAAATAATTGTTATGCAGTATTTAGATGTATATTGTATATGTATATATTAGTGATATCTAATATTAAAGAGTATCTAATTTTAATAATTTGAAATGAAATTAAGTATATACTTCTATAAAATAATTCATGTTCCAAGGCCACTCTAGGGAACTAGTTAAAGTTTCAAAGAGTATTTTAAAGGACAGCCTTAAAATATAGCTTTGATAAAATAAAAGCAAAAATTGAAATAGTAGGCTCTGTGAAGTTTTAATAATTTCTTGAAAGGTTTTTTAAAACATATTTTTGGAAAAGCTTTTATATATTCAAGCAAATTGAAACACGTTACATACTTTATTTTTTAGCATACTTTTACTGGAAAGTATGTTGAAGTCTATGTAAGGGATATTTCCTTTGTTTAGAATAGGAAAATTATAAAAATAATGTTTTTTAAATGTGGTGGATAAGTATCTGGGAGTTCTGAGTGGTTATGTGATTCAATTCCAGGAATAAAGATCATTCTCTTAGGGACAGATTGGAAGATAAACATTTAAAAGGTCTGCTTCAATTTCTTTTGTGAAGCAAGCACCACTAAGTCAATAATAATTTGAATTTAAATGTAAAAATACATTTATTTCCAGAAATTGAAGTAATTTAACCAAAATCAAAAGTACATTTCTACCATTGAATAAGGAAGCTAATTGATGTGTATGGTAAATTAGGCACTGGGCCTAGAAATATGTAGTAAGAAGAAATATAGAGAAGAAAAATATATTAGAAAGAAGACAGAAAGGAGACAAGAGCACATCAGAAATATCACTTCCACACACTTAATTTTTTATTTTGAGCTCCTGTGTGTTCTATTCAAAAAGCTACTTAAAGTTAAAAAGAAGGATGATCAATAACTTCTAATCACACTCTCATCTTTTCCAAATCTCTCTTTTCCTCCCATCTTTTTCATTTCTCTCTTTTCCTTACAGTAACAGAGCAGACACCAGGCTAAGCCATTCAAATTAAATGATGCTTCAAGTACAGACAACAACCTGGGGAAAGTAATAGTCTAGTAGAGAAAGACAAACAGTTTCAATTCAATGTCGGAAACACAGTGACGTGCACAGGCACAGGACACTTACATGAGCACAGAGAAATGTCTACTAAGGCTAGAAGGTAAACAGACATATCCAAATAAACTGTCTCACCCAGAGCAAATATGAAGATATTGTCCATTTTTACATTGGACTACTGGTTTTTAAAGATCAATTTTAAAAGATAGTATTTTACACTAAGTCTTTTAATGTGAAATCCTTTAATACGTATCATCATATATATTGTTTTCATTTTTATCCAGTTTTCATATTTTAACAGTATTTGTGCCTTAATATAGTTACACAGCCAGTATTTACTATTATGGTTTCTCTTTTTTTTTCTATAATCATGATTTGGAAGTCTGTTTCCTTTAAAAAAATAAATAAAATAATAAAGGAATAAATATACAAATATAATAAGATGATATATTTTAATATATATTTGCATGTATATAGAACAAATACATATATACAAATATCTACTAAATATTCACATATATTTAGCAATTACAGAATATATTTAATTAATATAATTAATATTATATTACTTATATATTATTTATATTATAATTATTATATATGATATATATTATATAATTATAATCATATATACTATATATTATATAATTATGTATATGATATAATTATAATATATTATATAACATTATAATTATACTACTTATAATTAATATTATATTAATTAGATTACTTCTAATGTACAGTAATATATGCCATATAATTATACAAAATATAATAATATATACTAACACATACTATTATATATAATTCCCTATTTTATTTTGATATATTTAATGTGTGAAGTTATGTTATTATATTATACATTATTCTATTATGGTTTTCTCTTTCTAAATCATTATTTGAAGTCTTCCTCTTTCTGACTACAGCTTTGTAATATAGCCTGAGGTCCGGGATTGTGATGCCTCCATCTTTGTTTTTTTTTCAAGATTTCTTTGGCTATTTGGGATTTTTTTGTTATTCCCTACAAATTTTAGGATTGTTTGTATTAACTCTGTAAAAAATGCTGGTGGTATTTTGACAGGAATTGCATTACATGTGTAGATCACTTTGGGTAGTATAGACATTTTAACAATATTTGTTCTTCCAATTCATTAGCATGGATGTTTTTCCATTTCTTTGTATCTTATTCAGTTTCTTTCATAAGTCTTCTATAGTTTTCAGAGTATACATCTTTTACTTCTTTGTTTAAGTTTATTCTTAGGTATCATGGTTTTGGGTGCAATTGTAAGTGGGACCAATTCCTTTATTTCTCTTTCTACTTCTTCATTATTGTCATGTAGAAATGCAACAGATTTCTGTACATCAATTTTATATCCTGTGATTTTGTTTAATTTGTGTATCAGTTCTCACAATTTTTTGGTGGAGTCTTTGGTACAACAACATGCAGAAGAATGAAACTGAACCACTTCCAAACACCATACACAAAAATAAATTCAAAATAGATGAAAGATCTAAATGTGACACAGGAAACCATCAAAATTCTAGAGGAGAATATAGGCAGAGAACTTTCTGACCTTAGCTATAGCAACCTCTTACCAGATATGTTTCCAGAGGCAAGGGAAGCAAAAGCAAAAATGAACTCCATCAAGATAAAAAGCTTCTGCACAGCAAAGAAACAATCAACAAAACTAAAAAACAGCCTTTGGAATAGGAGAATATATTTGCAAATAACATAACTGATAAAGGGTTAGCATCTAAAATATATAAAAGTCTATAAGGAACTTATCAAACTCAACACCCAAAAGAAAAATAATCCAGTAAGAAGTGGCCAGAAGACATGAATAGACACTTTTCCAAAGAAGACATCCATATGGCTAACAGACACATGAAAAGATGCTCAACATCAACTCATCATCAGGGAAATACAAATCAAAACCACAATCCCAACTCACACCTGTCAGAATGGCTAAAATTAGCATCTCAGGCAACAACAGATGTTGGCAAGGATTCAGAGAAAAAGGAACTCTATTGCAATGATGGTGGGAATGCAAACTGGTGCAGTCACTCTGGAAAACAGTATGGAGGTACCTCAAAAAATTAAAACTAGAACTACCCTATTATCCAGCAACTGCACTACTAGGTATCTATCCAAGGGATACAGGATTGCTGTTTTGAAGGGGTGCATGCACCCCAACGTTTATAACAGTGCTATTGACACTGTTATAAAGTGCGGAAGACACTGTTATAAAGAAAGTGCGGAAAGAGCCCAAATGTCTATCAACTGATGAATGCATAAAGAAGTAGTGTATATTCGGTGATCAAAAAGAAAGAAATTTTGCCATTTGCAACAACATGGATGGAACTAGGGTGTATTATGTTAAGTAAATCAGTCAGAGAAAGACAAATACCATATGACTTTGCTCATATGTGGAATTTAAGATATAAAACAGATAGACGTAAGGGAAGGGAAGCAAAAATAATATAAAAACATGGAGGGGGACAAACCATAAGAAACCCTTAAATACAGAGAACAAACTGAGGGTTGCTAGAGGGCTTTGGGGTGGGGGGTGGGCTAATTGGGCAAAGGGCATTAAGGAGGACATTTGTTGGGATGAGCAGTGGCTGTTATATGTAGGTGATGATGAATCACTGGATTCTTCTCCTGAAATCATTTTTGCACTATATGTTAACTAACTTGGATGTAAATTTAAAAAGTTAATAAATTAAAATAACCAATAAAAAATGGAATGACCCTATGATCTGGCAATTGCACTACTAGGTATTTACTCAAAGGATACAAAATATTGACTCAAAGGGGCACATGCATCCTGATGTATATAGTATCATATCAATGATGGCCAAACTATGGAGAAAGCCCAAATGTCCATCAATTGATGAATAGATAAAGATGTAGTGTATATTTTCAATGGAATATTACTTAGCCATCAAAAGAATGAAATCTTGCAATTTGCAATGATGTGGATAAAACTAGAGTCTATTACTATAAGCGAAAACGTCAGTCAGAGAAAGACAACTACCATATGAATTCACTCATATGTGCAATTTAAGACACAAAACAGATGAATATAAAGGAAGGGAAAAAAAGAAGAGAGAGGGAAGCAAACCATAAGAGACTCTTAACTATAGAGAACAAACTGAGGGTTGAGGGACGGAAGGTGGGCAGGGGATCGGCTAAATGGGTGATGGGTATTAAGGAGGGCACTTGTGATGAGCACTGAGTGTTATATGTACATGATGAATCACTAAATTCTACTCCTGAAATCTATATTACACTATATGATAACTAACTAGGATTTAATAATAATTTGAAACAAACAAAAGGACAGTTACAAACTGAAAAGAGTAGTTACAAACTTGGAGAAATATTTTCAAATTATATAAAATAAGAATTGTATCCAGAATATAAAAACAACTTAAGGTGCCTGGGTGGCTCAGTCAGTTGAGCATCCATCTTTGGCTCAAGTCATGATCTCACAGCTCATAGATTCGAGACCCATGTCAGTCAGGCTCTGTGCTGACAGCTCAGAGCATGAAGCCTGCTTCGGATTCTGTGTCTCCATCTCTCTCTCTGCCCTTCCCCCACTTGCGCTCGCTCTCTCTCTCTCTCTCACTCTCTCAAAAATAAATAAACATTAAAAAATACTCTCTAAAGTAAAAAATAAGAAAACAAACACTTCATTAAAAATAACAAAAAGGTTCAGACACTTCATGAAAGAGGATAGAGAAGTGTCAAATAAGCACATCATCTTTAGACCGTAACAAGTGACAGCAAAGACATGAAGCAAATGGAACTGCACAGATGGTGAGAACAGAGAATGTTACAACCACTTGGGAAAAGAGTTTGGCAGTTTCTTAAAAAGCTACAGATAACTTGTCATATCATCCGGTCATTCCACTTCTAGGTATTTATCTAGGAGAAATCAAAGTTTATATCCATACAAAGAGTTGTACATGGATAGTCATAGCAGCCAAAATTGAAAGTGACCCAAATAGCTATCAACAGATGAATCAAAGAACAAATTGTGGTATTATCTGTATAATGGAATTCCCCTCTGCACTAAACAGGAATGGGAAGACTAGGTGCCTCAGTCGGTTAAGCATCCAACTCTTGATTTAGGCTCAGGTCATGACCTCATGGTCATGATCTCATGGTTGTGAGACTGGGCCCCATTTTGGGCTCTTTGCTGAGCATAGAGTCTGTTTGGGATTGTCTCTCTCTCTTCCACTGTACTCGCTCACTCTCTCTCTTTCTCTCTCAAAATAAATAAATAAGTAATTAAAAAAAAAGGAATGAACTATTGACTAAAGCACCTATACAGATTAATCTCAAAATTATTATGTTGAGCAAATGAAGACCTATAAAAATAGGTGTAGGTGAAGACACATATTATATGAATTCCTCCATATAAATTTTAGAAAATACAAACTAATCTAATCTACAAACTGAAGGAGATCAGTTGCTGCCTGGGACCAGGGTTAGGAGGAAGAGACAGGCAGGAGAGAGAGATTATAAAAGTACTTAAAGAAACTTGTGGGAATAACTTTTGGGAATAATGAATTTATGTTCACTACCTTGTTTGGGTTAATGGGTTCACTAGTAAATACATATGTCAAAATGTATGAAATTGCATACTTTAAATATGTGTAGTTTATTTTTTGTCAAAAATTCCTCAGTAAAGGTGTTAAAAACTTTTCAGTAAATAAAAATTAAAACAAAAGTCTTCCTCTTTCATATGTATGTACGTATAAGCACACATTCATATTATAAATATATAATTGCTTTTTATAACTGCTTATATATATATATATAATTATGAATATATAATTTCTTAAGAGAGGACACTTTTTTAATGTTTAGTTTTGAGAGAGAGAGGGAGAGCAAGCAGGGGAGGGGCAGAGAGAGAGAGAGGGAGACACAGAATCTGAAGCAGGCTCCAGGCTCTGAGCTGTCGGCACAGAACCCGACGCGGAGCTCAAACTCACGAGCCATGAGATCATGACCTGAGCTGAAGTTGGACGCTTAACTGACTGAGGCACCCGGGCGCCCCAAGTGCAGACACTTCAAATCACAATTCCAAAAAGGAAAGTGATAGCATAATAGAAAATTATAACATGTAATAATATAAGAAAATGAGTATAATGGAAAATAAAACCAGAAAAAGTATATACCAGAAAATATATTATGTCCATTATGTACAACATATGTCATGTGTTATGTAGATATGTATATATCAACACACATTTACATTTGTGTGTGTGTGTATATAGTGGGGTATAGCATGAAGGTAAGTAGGTACCTATTTAATCTGTTGCATTAATTATAATATTCAGACTGTTTTGCATTCTTCATATACCAAAAGCTTAGAAGGATTGCTAAATCTGTTTCAACAATTGTGTTTTTATCAATTTTCTTTTTCTAATAATTTCCATGTATATTTGCAATATAATGTTATTTAGCATGTTGATTTTTGACACTTATATTTTCATTTTGCATTTTCTCTATTGATGTGGAATGACTCTCTCTTTCCATTTAATTTACTACACATATTGCAATTCCTCCTTTTTTGCCCCCGACATTTCAGATATCATTCCTTTTAAAATTTTTTTTATTATTTTGCATCAGTTTGTTGGTAAATGTCATAAACTGACATATTTTGAGCTAATCTAAGATTCATTATCTCTTAACAAGATAATTTTATGCATTTTTACAAAAAGGTTTTTTTGGTGTTGTTCTTTTATTTGTTTAGAATTTTTAAAATATTTTTTACAATTTGCTTTTTCTGACTTGTTTGGTAGTTTTTATTTTCTTGAGTATTTTGTGCAATAGTTTTAAAACAAATGAGTAATATTCTTTAAGTTTTCCAAAATGATTCTTTAATAATATCTATCTATGTATCAAAGTCAAAACAGTCTCTTTAATTAATTGAATTACCATTTTCTCTATGAGAAAATTAGAGTCGCAGACTATTCTAAATGCCCCAGGATAGTGAATATTCTTAGGAAAGTTCTATAATAAAATCAGGACTTTGAGAAGAAAGGCAAAGTTGGAACAGAACAAATTTGCAGGAAAGCAGAGTGGGGGAGAAAATTAAACACCAAGGAGTCTGTGACTAACATATGAGTCCAATGGTGGTGTCTCTCCTCTGTGATTTCACAAATCTTAGGTAAACCTCCCCCCCTCCAAAAAATCAGGAGATGACTGAGCTTGTACTATTCTCACACTTTATCTGTCCTCCACCTGCAGATCATCATCACCAACTCTGTACCTGTTATTCATCCTTCATCTTTCCGAGTAAACCCCTGCACCAGGGGAACTCATACCCCTCAGTTTCATATTCTCAGAGTACCCTGTATTTTTTTCTCTATAGAATCTAAGAGGGCTGTAATTAATGTTTGTGTAATTATGCCTGCCTCTCCAAGACACTATAAACTCCATGAGGGCAGAAATTGAAGTAATTTGAACAAATCCAATAGTGTGTGTTTCATCTATGAAATAAGGATGCCAATTTATATGCATGGCAAATTTATATGAAGACAAGAACTCTGTTTAATTCACTCACTGTTTGCTCACTGAAGCATAACATTGAGGTTATAATCATTGAATACCCATTGAATGAATATGCAACTATTAAATAATGAGGTATATTTATTGACTTGCAAATATGTCCCTTGTGCACTGTTACAAGAAAAAGTAGACTATAAAACATCATGAATTTATAGCTAATTTTGATTGAGATAGTTATAGCAAACATGCAATTGTGGTGTTCTTATTCTTTTTGTTTCTTTACACCTGCTGAATATATTATTAACATGCATTACTTTTAAAATTAGAAAATAAAAATTCATTTTGGAAAAACATATACTGTTGGTAAAAGAACTGAACTTTAATGAAAAATAGAATTTTCCCCAAATACAATACTCAAAAGGAAGAAACACAATTTTGAAATTCCTCAAGTGTGGATTGAAATGGAGATAAAGTGGAGTCAGAACTTTCAAGAAAGAGGCAGTTGCCATAGACCACGGTGTTGATATTAAGAGCCTGCAATAGAGAAGTAATGGTATTTTTTCTATTTCAATTCTATGAATAATTGGACACAGACTCCATATATAGAAGAAACAAAAAGGACAACACATTGGACATAAGCTTTGGGTTGGGAAAAGACAGTGCTTAGAATACTCCCTTCACAGTGGTCCAGAATTTTTATCACAAGTATTTCCTGCATCCAGCTCCTCAATGATTACATCATGCAGAGGGGTCCATTACTCTTAAAATAACTCCCATGATATGTACAAATATTTTATGTTCTCTTCTGTCATTACCTCAACTGATATGACAAAAGTTTTACTCCACTTGCCAGAATTAAAATTCAACAGCAGGGTTAATAACAACTGTCACTCGTCAGCTCCTCTTGAGTCACTTAGGAACGCTCTTCCTGCCCAACCCATCCAATTTGGCTCCTTTCTCCTTTGTTACCCAAACTTAATGTGATACATAAATATATTGCTCGTCTTTTAAAACTTATTCTGTATTTTAAGTGTACTTATAAATACATGATTTGATATTTCTTTGTATCCTTTATTTTTTCCAGGAGAAATGGACATATGGAGTTCCCTTCTATATCTACTCTATTGTTCACCAGTATCTATATCTACTCTATTGTTCACCAAAAATAATAAGAGCAAAACCCAAGAAACTTAATTGTGCAATGCTCAAGATATTCTAGGCATTGTAATATATCGTATTGATTACTACCATTTTATAGATAAGAGAAATTGAGCAACTTGTCTTGGTTTGCACAACACAAGCACAATCATTTGATCTCAGCGGTAATGAATCCCAATGTTCATGTTCTAAACCACTTCTCCCTTCTCCCACTCTACTTTCCTTACTCTGGGTGAATATTTGCTTAATATAATTACCATTTCAGGCAACTCTGAACTATAGAATTGATGGTGTGGGAAATAATTCTTCTCCTAAAGGATGGCAGGAATCTGACTACAAAAAGTGAGATCTCTGGAAGAACAAGAACTACTACTAACATCAATAGTAGTTGAGATGGATCAGGGATGGCAAGGTCTCTTCTTTTTAGCTAAAGTAAACATTCCAACACGGAGATTACAATGGAAAGAGAATAGGATTTGGAATCAAAGACTTGAGTATAAAATTGGGATCCATAATTAATTAGCATAATGATGTTGGATATCACCTTATGATATAGTGTCACATTGCCCAGTACCTGTCTGGCACATGACAGAATTCAAATATTTGCTTAATGATTTTTTAATGTAATATGAGCTAGTATGTATACTTCATGAGTATAAATCTTTGCTTGTCTTAGTAGTTTAGTTTTAATGCCTTTTGGCACATTGTATGTGTCAAATTGATATTTATTGAATGAGCCAATTAGGTGATTCAGAATTTTTTAAAAATGAATCTTTTTTATCTCTGAAATGGAAATATTGTTTCTGCTAACTGAGTGGCTTAACATATTTCAAGTTCCTAGTCTAGAATATACTTGGTGTTTCAGTTCGATAAATATACTTGGTGCTATATTTCAATAAGTGTTAGCTCCCTATCCTGCCCCAAATACCCAATTAACTTAGGGACTGATTATGTGTATTAGTGTTTATTTCTAGGCTAACTTAAACCCTGTGATAAATACACTTTCAATCTTCGTCCTTTGGATGGGCTTGAAATATAAGAAAAGCTCAGAAAAGAGTGTCTCAATTGCACTGAATGAAACATATGAAAATTCCAATTAGTGAAACTTATACAGTGGATAACTACTATGCATTCTAAATTATATTTATCCATTACAACTTTGTCATCAAATATTGGATATGGCCTATAGTTAGCGTCACTGTAAATTTGCATTTCAACTGGAGAAAAAGACACCTTCTTTTTGTCTTCACTGATTAACATTTTCAAGCTCTGTAATTTTCTTGCTGCACACAGAAACAAAGCAAGCCAAGCTCATACAGAAAGCCTATTCTCCAAGATATAAATATTTGCTATTCAGAAAATCTCAATGAGGGTTTAGTTATTTTAAACTAAAGAAAGAAAATTACTAGTAATGATTGGTTTCAGCTAACGAAATGCTTTTATGCAAATATGTGAACCCTAAATATGACCTGGAAACAAAAGACTGCTTAACAGTTACTATTAAGCAATACATTAGTAGATCAATTAAACAGAACTTCTTTCTAATGAGTATGTGGTACAGAGGTTGCCATAGAAACCTGGAAAGGAAAAGCCCTTGAATGCTAATTTATCATTATAAGACTGTAAAATACTATAGATCTGTTGGTGGCTAATAGTAACTGAAGTTGAAATAGGTCACTCTGAAGAACCAACTTCTTGATTTTGTAAGGTGTCTTTGGAAAGATTATCTATTAGATTCTTTTGCCTTACTCCTCTGGTATTTAGATATGCCACTCAAATACACCATCTGTCTGGGTAGCCTCTCCATTCCAGATCTGCGATTACAGAGAGACGTGTTATAGCTAATTTTCATAAGCCTAAAATTGTGATTGCTCCAAGAAGAGAATCATGCAGAAAAGTTAATACGAATATAATCTTCACTCCTTTTTGTGCTTTTAACGCTGTGAAACACACTTCCACACTTTGTGCACCAAAATGATGAAATTGGTCTTTACAACTGCATTGCAGCTTTGCCAGGGAGGGATCACAGTACTGGACAGAGAAAGAAGTCAAACTGCAGTACAGACCCCATGAGAGACTTGGCCAACCTTACAAGAAGATCTAGAAATAAAGCGGTCCTTATACTGTGTTGGACCAAGAAAACTGGAACTTTATTCCACTTGTTGATGAGTTATTAAATGCAGAATGTGTGGAAGACATGTGACCTTAGACAAAATAGCTACCTGCCACTAAGACAGAAGCTACAGCTGACCACGCTTCTCACTGTTCTCAGAGCACATTGATGGAGAATTGGGCAGCGAATCTGCATGTACTCACAAAATGCTTCAATTGAATGTTTGAAGGCAAAGATCAAACTAAATCCATACATCTTTGTTTGTGTATGTAACGAGAATTATCTCAACAACATGGTTCATGGCATCTTTGTGCACTGTGTTCTTTAATCATTAAAATATCAAGGACAATTAAAAAGGCCAATTTGAGTTGAGATGATAGTGTAAGAGAATATCAAGAGTAAATTTCACATTGCTAGAAAGAAGGTGAGTGAAAGAAACCTCATGTGTTCACTGTATCAGAATTGTGGGGAGTCTAACGCAGATAAGGAAATGGCAGAAGGAATATTTCCAGATGTGTCTCACTCAAAAAAAAAAAATGATCACATCTGTTTAAGCGAAGGGAAAGAGATCACTATAGTTAAAAAACACTTAAAGTACATTCATTTGGAAAATATGTAGGTGAAAATATGTAATGTTTTATAGTAACAACATAAGAACAGTGGAATTTAAAACTATTTCGTTCTCAAATATGTCAATGCACCTGAGACCATAGAATTATAGACAGGGAATATTGCCACCAAAATGACTAACCTCTAATGTTGTTCAAGTCAGTATGAGGGTTAAGGAGACTAAGGAGAGTGGCAAAAACATTTATCAGAAGAATTATAAAGAAAGATAAAAGCAATTAATTACTCAGGGTTCATAGGAGCTCTTCGTTCATCAGATTGACCTCTTTACTGAAAATGGTCAAAGGATTTTTGCAGGAGATTCAAGTGTACAGAAAACAGTGGGCTTAAAGATGGTGGGAATAAGAACGTTGGAAGACAATAAATTAGTATACAATACCTTCAAAATAATACATATTGATATTAATCACCTTCATATAATTTTAATTTAAAAGTCAATCTTTAACTTTTCACCACTAACATTTGCATGCCTTTAAGAATGATGAGGATGTTATGGGGTACTTACAGTAATCTTACGCAGTAAATACAGACACCTCATTTAGAATCTGATGAGCTGGAACAGTCTTAATATTAGGAGTACGTTTTCTGTCAAAGTGTTTCACCTTCAACTATTAAGTGTCTGGGAAGAGTATCCTCCTCATGTTCAAGAATTAATCATATAACAATGTAAGTACTAATTAAAACTACCTGCTGTCACTTACATCATTTGGACAGATACCTAATGGACTAAGTGATGGAGTATGATTAAGCAAAGAAATAATTTGGATTATTTAACCAAATAAGTGTCAAAGATCCAAACATGATAATGAAGCTAAAGATGAATAATTAATTTGCACATACTTGCCAAAAACTACTGGAGAATGTTAGAAGCAGATGTTAGCCTAAACTTGGATACAGTAGGGAAATTCACTATTTGAAGAAAAGTGCAATTATTTGTCTATATATATATATATATGTATATATATATGTATATATATGTATGTATGTATGTATCTATCTATCTATCTATCTATCTATATATATATATATATGTATATATATTCCAACAGGTTTTCATGAGTCTGTTTTATAAAACAAGTGGAATGATTTCACTTGAAATCCTTCCCCCCCCCTTGAATAGATGTTACCAAGGAATGGTTTAATATGTGCAAATGATATGCCTTACTTCTATAGAGTCTCTTCATCTTTTTTCTTTTGTGCAAACATAAGAACAACTCTGCTATCATTTTTAATATCAGTGTAGTATGGTGAAACTGCATTACCAACAGGTTATTTGGCATTTCTGTAATGACAATGGAATGTGATGAAACTTGGTTTACAAAATTTTATGCGTGTTCTAGTGGGGTGTGTATGTGTATGTTTTTTAACCACTCAATTTACAGTTAAGGGTTTGCCTGTGGTTCAAGTGATAACCAATATCAAACAAAATATATTTAACTATATGAACCTTACGAAACAGCTCTGTGTTTGACTGCTCTACATTATAGTGAAATGATTTATTTAAATAGCCTAAATGAGAGCCTAGAGACACATCTCTGCCTTATTTTATTTTATTTTATTTTATTTTATTTTATTTTAATGTTTATTCATTTTTGAGAGGGACAGAGCATGAGTGGGGGAGGGACACACAGACAGAAAGGGAGACACAGAATCCAAAGCACTTTCTAGGCTCTGAGGTGCCAGCACACAGCCCAACACAGGGCTCAAACTCATGAACTGCGAGATCATGACCTGAGCAGAAGTCAGACACTTAACCTACTGAGCCACCCTGGCGCCCTCTGCCTTATTTTAGAATTAGTTGATCATTAATATTTTTCAGTATTTAAAAATGTATAAGATTTGCTAAGAGAGTGGAGCTTAAATGTGCTCAAACACAAAAGATAAATATGTGAGGTGATGGATCTGTTAATTAACTCAATGGAAGGAATCCTATTATAATATATAGGTATATAAAATCATCATGTTGGGGCACCTGGGTGGCTCAGTCGGTTGAGCATCCGACTTTGGCTCAAGTCACCATCTCACAGTTCGTAGGTTCGAGCCCCGCATCAGGCTCTGTGCTGACTGCTTACTCAGAGCCTGGAGCTAGCTTCAGATTCTGTGTCTCCTCTCTCTGCCCCTCCCCTGCTCATGCTTTTCTCACTCTGGTTTTCAAAAATAAATAAATGTGAAAAAAAATTTTTAAATCATCATGTTGCACACTTTCAGTATCTTACAATTTCATTTCCCAATTATATCTCACCAAAGCTGGGGGGAAAAAAAGAGTGGCTAGTAAAAATGGATTACATACATAAATCAAAACAGGACAAATAAAATGTAGTAAAATCATTGTAATTCTGTCCCTTCATATATTAAAAAAATACTTAAAGCACTAAAATATTTTTCTGTACATAAAAACATCAGAAAACTGGTATACACCTGATACACTTTGGGTTGTAATAACAAAGTTAAAACTCTAAGAGTTGGAGGGAAACAACTGTCAGTCAGTCTTCCAAAGAAAGAAAAATACTAGTTATAGAAATGATCGTTTGGAAAAGGGGAAATAATTTTCTGGCAAGAACTGAGTAAGAACTAAGTTAAAAGGGTCAAAAACAGATGATGATTCTGTGGAAAGAGTGTCATTAAAGTGAACTGTGTTAGAATAATAGCTATAAGACGGAAGGATAAGTCATATGACATTTGGTTTAGTTTGAAAAGTTCAAAGACTTTAAATCATTATAGCTAAGGATTGATTTATTTTTGTCCACCAGCACTAAAAGATAATTTCAAATGGACAAATATCTTCATTTTAAGAAAAATGTTAGGGGTGTTACTAAAGCCCAAAATGACTTGAGGTTGATAAGACCTTTAAGAGGAAGTGTCAAAAAGCATTTGCTCTCGGTTTTTCTCTTTCTCTCTCTCTCTTTTTGATGTTATTTTTTCTTAAAATTTATACAATCATCCAAAATATAATAATACTTGGAGGGAAAATTTAAATAACATGAAATGATTGTTTTTAAAATAATTTTTTAAATGCGTTCTTAATGGCAATATCTGAGTGCCAGCAAAAGCCAAGGCAAGAAACAAGGAAGCAAGGGGAGAAAAATGGGTCTCCACCATACTCTGATAACTTAGCTAAAGACATTTAGGTAGTGAATACAGTATAGACCATAAAATAGCACAAAAGGAGAAATTCACTTTCTTCATCACGAGGCCTATAAGCTACAAGTAGCCTTGAATGATCTTAGGGGAAAAGAGTAAGTGTGTCAATAAAACGAAATCCTGAGGAAAGAGAGTTAACTTAGAGCTAACTGGAAAGAAAATAGTTTGAATTAGAAAGTACGAACTTGGCTTTTTAAATGTCAGATTTCAGTTATATCTTGTGTATATTTACATTTCTGCATTCAAACACATTTATCTCTGTTTCTGATATCACTGTCAATGAGAGAGAGTGGCTCAAGAACAATGTGACTCAGTATGGAAAATACAAATTTAAAGCCAGATAATTTCCATATCTTTTTCCTATTAAAGAGAGGATTACAAACTTTTATAATGCCCACGTTTGGGTATTATGGTATTGGATAAAAATACACTTATAGCTTAATACTTCATTCAGTCTAGGTTCTATTGATTTTTATTTTCAAAACCAGTGCATTCTGAAAGTAACTTATGATTGAAAAAGCCTAGCATTAAAATATTGTAAAATTAGAGATGAGGTTCTAGAGCTCTACTATCTAATGTAGCTACATGTGTCTCTTGAGCCCTTGAAATGTAGCTAATCCAAATTGAGATGTGCTGTAAGTGTAAAAAATCACATTGGACTACAAAATCTTATATAAAGGAAAAAATAATAAAATTATAAAGGAAATAATATAAAATATCTCATGAATAATAAGAGTTTAGTAATAATTACAGGATAAAATGACAATACTTTAAATATATTTTATTTAAATAAATTATACTTTTGAAATTAATTTACCTCTTTAATGTTATTTTTACAGTAGTCTTTTAGTCTTTATTTATATTTAAGATCTAATTATTGAGCACTGACTATGTCAGGGCTAGTGCGTGTACTAAGATTCTTGAAAAGTCTAAAAAGTGATTCAACCCAGAGCACATGATGTCATATAAGAATTTGAAAATAGGGGCACCTGGGTGGGTCAGTTGGTTAAGTGACCGACTTTGGCTCAGGTCATGATCTCATGGTTCGTGAGTTCCCAGCTCCGCATCAGGCTCTGTGCTGACAGCGTGGAGCCTGGAGCCTGCTTCCAGTCCTGTGTCTCCCACTCTCTCTGCCCCTCCCCTGCTCACTCTCTCTCTCTCCCTCTCTCTCTCTCTCAAAAATAAATAAACATTAAAATTTTTTTGAAAATAAATAATTGTTTATGGTTCTATTGCATTGCACAGTAAATCTATTTTCAGCAGTTATCTTCACATTATTTTTGTCATTTGGTACTCACTGGCCATCAACTGTGAGCTACTTGATATAGTGAGTATTCCTTCTAATTTTGTATCCTTTAGTATTCCTTCTAATTTTGTATCCTTTATAAGGAATTAATGTAATACCATGTAATATCTTAAGTATTCAATAAATGGATTTTTAAATAAGTATGGTCACAAATTTTAGATTCTCTAAGAATCATTGTGTTCTAGTTTAAATGCATGCTGCTATGGTCCAATCCTAGAATTTCAGTTTGTCAGTCTAGAATGAGACCAAGGTATCTGTACTTTTAATCAACACCCCAAGGCTTTGATTCAAATGATTTGGAAGCTGTAGTTTGAGAAATGTTGGAAAAGAAGAACCAGAAACTAGGTCTTCAGTTCAGGTGAATTAGCAATTTAATGTACTCTACCTAAATTTATTGAACGACTCCTATGTTACAGATAATGCCTAGGTTCTGAGATAGATCAGTGAACTAAAGAGATAAAATCCATACCTTCTAGAGGCTTATGTTTTGACAGGGATGACTGGCAAGAAGAAACTAGATCATTTCTAAATGTCACAAAAGAAATAGAAGCATAATATGATAAGAGGAACTGTGGAAAGGGGCCAGTTGCTTTAAATAGGATTTACGGAGAAAGATGGTATTTTGGTTGAGCCCTGAAATTCAAAAAGGTGGATATAAAAAAAAAAAAGCCTAAAACATAAAAGAAGAAACCTGAAAAGGCTAGGGTGGCCCGACCATCGTGTGAGGGACCAGAGTTACATGTGAAAAATCTTGTCAAGGAAGACAGTCTAGTTTAGTAGGATCTTGTAGAGTACATAATGGTGTTTAGATCATAGTAATTGTAAAATATGAAGCTGTAATGCACATCTCACATTTTTGCCTCCCCAGCTTCTACGCCCTCTTTTTTCAGGGATAGATCCTTTCTTGATATTCGTTTGGGGAAGAGCTCATTGAATGCAGTCTGAGAAAAGCCAAAGCACCCGAATCTCCTCTGGAAATCATACAATTTCCCTCAAATTTGAAAACTGAGCCCAATAATCCAAGGATAGTAACTGGTTTGATCTAATGCACTCTCTAAAATAACTTTTAAAGAAACTATTATTTTCTGCTTTTTACAGTCCAGAAGCTAACATAGTTCTTATATTCTTAAAAGCTTTGCTTTTGTTTTGTTTTTCCAACTTTTTGTCCCCCTGCTACCACCGTCTTTACTAACTGATGTGAAGACACCTATTCTTTCTTTATATGCTCCCCAGGTGATGTCATCTAATTTTGTGGCTGATCACTCCCAAATTTTTATCTCTCCTTCCTCTATCCAGTGTTCTATATTTTAATTTAGACGTCTACAAAGTATCTCAAACTAAACATGCCCAAACCAAACCTTTGATTCTTATTCCCGGCAAGCCTGCTCCTTCAGCAATCTCTCCTGATTCCATAAAAGGAAACATCAGACTACAAGGGGCTCTGGCTAAATATGTTTGAGCTATACTTGATTCCTCTCTTTCTTTCACTTCCAATAACAAAACTATCAACAAATCCTGTCACTCTAGCTTCAGAACATTTCTAGCTTCCAATTGCTTCTTAATACTACCATGACCTACACTCTAATCCAAAACAGCATCATCTATTTCATGGAGTTTTCAGTAGCCTACTAAACAGTCTCTTTTCTTCTGGTCTTTTCCCTCCCCCCAGTATAGTCTCAACATGACAGGCACACTTAATGTTCCTAAAGGTAAATTAGATTACACTACTATCCTTTGAAAACTTAATAATGGTTCCAGTTGCTCGCAGAATAAACCTCAAAATTCTTGCAAAATTTAATAAAACAATTTCAGGTGTTTTCTCCCATTCCCTCTAACTCACCTCTTACACTTCCTCTTTGGTAACATTAATTTACCTCTAATTCATACCCACAATGTCAACTCTTCCATTGCGGTCTTTACATTTTTTTCCCCTAGGTGTGGGGAACTTCCTTACACTCAATGTCCATACACTTGCTACATTCATGCTTATTATCTAACTTATAAAACATTAATTCTCTCTTCGGTTACTCTCTGACCCTCCCTAATATAATGTAAATTCAGTGAGGAGAAATGACTTGTCTTACTTATTCGTCAGTGGTATATCATCATCAATACCTAGGAAGTTTGTTTTCCATGCTTTACCCATGCTATATTGTAATACAGTTTTACAAGATGTTATTATTGAAAGAAACTGAGTAAAGGGTACATAGGGTGTTTATAAATTATTTAGTGCAGCTGCATGTGAATCTGCGTTATGCTAAAAACATTTAATTAAAAATATTTAACCGAGATTTTTCCATGTATGCTCAAATAGATATGCACAATATTATTTATTGAAATGTCAAAAAAGCAAACTACTGTGTCATATTTACACAATATATGATCACTTATAGTAATAATTGATATTATATGATAATAACATAATAGGATTTGTTTAAAATTAATTTAAGAATCATTCCAGCTGCTATGAGAATTGAAAAGTAAAAAATTAAAGCATGGGACAATTTCAAAGGTCTAGGTGAGCAATAATGAAGATATAAATAAAGGTAATGGCAGTAGAAAATGTGGAGAGTAGGACAGATTCATGAGATTCAAGAGATTTTTAATAGGCAGAATTTATTGGTCTTAGAGACCAAAGTGAATGTTCCTAATGTCATTAGCAGCCTTATCTTTGCTGGGAACAGTCAGCATTTTAGCCAGAGACAATGTTATATTTTTCTTCCGTCCGAAAGCTTTCTCTAACAGGACAAAGTTAAGACTGAATGAATACTGGTTCTAGGACATGATTTTTATTGTTGGTACTGCAGTTCTTGGTTTTTGGTTGGTTCGTTTTCCTTACTTATAATAAAATTCCCTACATGTTGACACTGGGTGACCAGCCATCTCAGTTTGCCTAGAACTGCGCTGGTGTTAGCAATGAAAGTCCCACATCCAGGAAACCCCTCAGTCACAGACAAATTGGAATGGTTGGTCACCATAACAGAATATAATATCCAGCAGTTAGAAATAATTTCCTCAAGGCATACAGGTTATTTTATATTCTGTAATTATGTCTGGCTGAGAGACATAAAAAATATGTCATATAAATTATAGGGTTACTTTTGCATCAATGAAGCAGATTTACAAGAGAAAAACTTCAGTTCTAGGTGGTACAAACCCCTTTGCTGAAGCAAAAGTGCTCTTTATTGACTTGAAATATGCATACTTCATTATTGCACATGGATATTTAAATAAATTTCTTTAGAGAAGATAGCAAGCATAAGTTTTTGAAAATCTCTTTATGGTATACAAAACATTTTAGAGACATGCTTGAAACGAAGTACTTAACCATCACTTTACAATTTTATTTGTGTGAAGTGTGGGTGTTATTACTTTAGTTAATCAACACTGTAAAGATGAAACATTATATATTTCTTGAGTGAGCTTTGGTGACAGGTGGTGCTTATGACTTATAGTTTTATATAAAACAATTGCTTTCAAATCCCATTTGAAAGACTGTTTACTTTTTACAAAGAAAGAATGGCTTTTTTCAAAATCAGCCTAACTTCCCTTGTTTTTCTGACTTATTGAAGTGTAATTGCAAGCTTATCTCTGATGTGGGATTTTGTTTATGGCATTTTGACAGGTCTGCCTCATCCTTCTTTCATAGGCCAACACATGGACTTTGTCAAGTTCAATTGCTGTCATGATTCCATTGGCCAGAAAGCTTCATAGAAGGAGAGGAAATGCTCTTCACTAGAACATGTGACTAGTAAACTCAGAAAATGCAGGATCAGTTATATATACACATGTATACAAACATTTAATATATTTAATATATAACATACTGTATCTAATAATTTGAATGGCTTTCTACCAAATTGGAGATTCATGTATCTATGTCAGTGCTATTAACTTAACATTGTCATTCTAGATTTAATTTATACGATTATTGATTTAGAATTACATCTATAACTGAATACTTTATTAAGGAAAATGCTACTGTACTTGCTATAGAAATTTATTTAGCTATATCTGTATATGCAAATGTCCAGTGAATATTTTAATAAGATTCTTACTTTGGATTGTGGTTTATTTGTAACATTTGCTTCAAATAATTGCTTTATTATTATTTTTTCAAACCAGAAATTTAAAAACATGCAACTTTTAAAATCAACAATAGCTTTTATGCCTTTTTTCATTGTGTATCTGTTTTCCAAATGAGAAGACAAAACCAGGATTTACATGCATTGTTATGGATTGCAATGATAACCAGAATGATAAACACACCATAAGACTACAAGATATTATTTAGTTTGGATAAAGAGTAGTTGCTAAATACTTATCCTAAATATCTAAATAAAGCTAGTAAATAAGCCACATGCAATCTAGGCATTATAGAAGAATAACTTCACTAAGTTTCTCTCATTAGTAGGTCAGCTGTTTACTCATCGATTCAACCAGTATTTATTAAGATATAAGCACTGGCAACAGCATAAATATTCATGTCACTATCCATATGGGTCTTAGAATTTAGCTGCTTTGTTATGGCAGCCCTAGAAAATTTACACAATATCTACATCTGAATCTATATCTGTATCTATATTTACATCCAGTTTAACTTTTACCCGATGATGGCAGAAAGCCTAGAGATTTCTCCAAATAGTTCAACACCTAAATTTCAAATTCGGGACAATCCCAACACAGAATAACCTGTCTTTCTCTGTGCTTCCTGTTTTATTTATTTATTTTTTTTGTTTTAACTTCTTTAAAAACAATATGCTTTTGATCTAGACATGAGGAAACTAACTCTTATATAGGCATGACTTCTTTTGTTGTTTAAAATAAAAGTAGGAATCTTAATATTTTGCCTGTTGACATTTCAGGTTCTGTGAATTTCTTAACATAATTTCTATAGAAATATAAAATATATCAAGTTGAAAAATATTTTAGAGTTAGTTTTTTTTCCTTAATTATTTGATGAGATAAGAATGGGATTTGTTGAAAGAATGGAGGAATAAAAAGGATTTTTAGAAGATTAGAAAGAAATGTAGCACAAAGACATGGTCTCTATGTTCATCATCCTTCATAGACGAAGGATGGGGCTTGAATTTACAATCCCAAGATCAAGAGTCTGATGCCATACCCACTGAGCCAACCAGGTGCCCCCTAGATTTAACTATAAAAAGTGTCAGGTATGGGCAGAGAGACCCAAAAGAAAGAAGACTGACAAGTTTTTTATTTTTTAACCTGAATGATGGGTTGCAGGAGTTATAATTCTATTTTGCATGTGCCTGTGTTTTTTTTACAAACAAATAAATTAAATAAATAAATGTAATACATAGTTAAGAATAGAATAATCAAGTATTGTAAAGAGATGAAAGATGAAAGTCTTCCATTGCCCCAAACATCATTTTCATGTAATTTTAATGTGAAAAATGTGTATAATTATATGTATGTATATACATAACATACTCCCACTAACATACTCCTTTCTAAAAGAATTATACAGAGGTAATTTGGGATACATATTTTTCTATACTTTGCCATACTACACATACTACTTTTTGCTCATTTGCTTATTTATACATAACAGAATTATCACTTTTAAATACAATGCCATCATGGTTATTTTATGGATGCATCATGCTTAATTAAACCAGTTCTCAATTATTTGTAATGTTGATATTACAAATTATGATGCAATTCACCACAGTGAATTTCTGTGAGTATATATTTTAGTTAAATTCATAGCAGTGAGGTTGCCAGATATACAGATTTTGAATTCTGATGGACAGTATAAATTTTTCTCAAGAAGGCCACTTCAATCTGAACAAAGTTCAGTTCATTGTTCCGTGGATCTTCATATTTTTTCTGCAACTTCTTTTTAATAATAAAAAGTCTTTTGAATGAGTTTTTTTAAGTAAGGGAATTTACTCTTCATTTTACATTGAATATTTTTTTTTCAGTTTTTTAGTTTGTAATTTCAACTTTGTATACTATTTTCTTTTTTTTTTAATGTTTCATTTTACTTTTTGAGAGACAGAGAACACAAGCGGGGAAGCAGGGGAGGGGCAGAGAGAGGAGAGAATTCCAAGCAAGCTCTGTGCTGTCAGTGCAGAGCCTGATGTAGTGCTCACTCTCACAACCCATGAGATCATGACCTGAACCTAAATCAAGAGTCAGATGTTTGACCAACATAGCCACCCAGGCACCCCTGTGTCCTAGTATCTACAAAAATTATTACTCTATGGATTTTTATTTAATGTATTACTTGGAAAGGTTATATTCATTTTGTGATTCTTAAAAATTTGGCCTATATTTTCTTAATCTAGGCCATATATACCTATAAATTGTATGAATCTTGGATCTATTTATAATGAATTTTTGTCCCAAGATTGGGATAGGGTTCTAATTTTATTTTTTGTTACCTCCTTATCCCAGTATTACTTTATTCATTTTTTATTCATGCATAGTTCATTCATTCATTCATTCATTCATTCATTTATATTTGAAGATGCTGACATTGCTACAGTTGAGATGGACAATATTTTCATCACCACATAAATCCCTTATATCTCCATGCCATAATCACTTCACTCTCAACCACACCCTCCTTATCACCTGGTAACCACTGTGAAGTTCTACAGAAATGTTCATTTATAGTTTTGTCATTTTGATAGTGTTATATAAATAGGATCATACAGAATGTAAGCTTTTGGAATGGTTTCTTTCACTCAGCATGATTCTCAGGAGATTCATCCTTGCTATGAAGTGTATCAGTAGTTTATTTCTTTTAATTCATAAGTAGTATTCTGCGGTATGTATACACCACTCACTTATCTAAGGACATCTGGGTTGTTTTCCAGCTTTATGAATAAAGCTGCTATCATTTATGAACAAGTTTTTATGTAAACATAAGCTTTAATCTCCCAAGGATAAATGCTCAATAGGGAAGCCATGTGGTAGTTACATGTTCAATTTTTTTGAAGAAACTTCAAAATTGTTTTCCAGTGTGGCTGTACAATTTCACAATCTCACCACTAATGTCTGGGTGACACAGGTTCTTCATATCTTGGCCATGGTGTGGTGTTGTCACTATTTTCTATCTTAGCTATTCTGATATGTGGGTAATATCTCATTGCGGTGTTAATTTGCATTACCATAAAGCTAATGTTTAAGATTTTTAGATATGTTTATTTACACATCTGTATTCCCTATTATATCTTGTATTTCTTAAATGTCTGTTCATGGTCTTTTTCCCACTTTCGAAGTGGGTTGTTACTGGATTTTACTGTCGAGTTTGGGAGTGCTTTACATACTATAAATACTCAGTACTATGTTGTATGTGTAGTGTGCAAAAATTTTTTCCTGGTCTGTGGTTTGTCTTTTTATCTTATTAGCAGGGTCTTTTAGAGGAAAAAGTTTTAAATTCTGATGAAATTTATCAGTTTATCAATTACTTTATGAATTATGTTTTGGTGTGAAGTACAGGAACTTTTTGCTTTGTTCTAAGTCCTAAGTGTTTTTTTTTCCCTATCTTTTTCTAAAGCTGTTACAGTTTTATGTTTATATTTAAGTCTGCAATTTATTAATTAATAGCAAACATAAAGAAACTCATTGATAATAAGACAATAATAGTGGGGGACTTTAAAACTCCACGTACAACATTGGACTGATCATCTAAGCAGAAAATCACAAAGGAAACAATGGCTTTGAATGACACACTGGACCAGGTGGACTTAACAGATATATTCAGAACATTTCATCCTAAAGCAGCAGAATACACCCTCTTTTCAAGTACATATGGAATATTCTCCAAAGAGATCACATGCTGGGTCGCAAATCAGGCCTCAACAAGTAAAAAAGGATTGAGATCATACCATGCATATTTTCAGAGTACAACACTATGAAACTTGAGGTCAATCATAAGAAAAAAAATTTGGAAAGACCACAAATACACGGAGATCAAAGAACATCTTTCTAAAGGATGAAAGGGTTAACCAGGAAGTTAAAGAAGAAATAAAAAGTACATGGGGGTGGGGAGCACCTGGGCAGTTCAGTCAATGAATGAAGCACCTGAATTTGGCTCAGATCATGATTTCTTGGTTCGTGAGTTCAAGCCCCACATGGGGCTTGCTGCTCTGCACAGAGCCCCCTTCAGATCCTCTGTTCTCCCCTCTCTCTCTGCCCCTCCCCCACTCATGTGTGTGCTCTCTCTCTCTCTCTTCCTCTCTCTCTCTCAAAAGTAAATAAATATTTAAAACAGAAGATTTAAAATACATGGAAGCAAATGAAAACATGAAAACACAACATGCCAAAATTTTGGGAATGCAACAAGGGCAGTCATAAGAGGGAAGTATATAGCAATACAGGCCTATATCAAATGCAAGAAAAATTTCAAATACACAACCTAACCTTACACGTAAAGGAGATAGAAAAGGTACAGAAAATAAAGCCTAAAACGAGCAGAAGAAGGGAAATAATAAAGATTAGAGCAGAAATAAATGATATAGAAGCAAAACAACAACAAAACAAAACAGATAAAAAAAACACAAGTAAACAAAACAACAACAACAAAAAAAACCTAAGAGCTAGTAAAGTTGATAACCCCCTAGCCAAATTTACCAAAAAGAAAATAGAAAGAACCCAAATAAATAAAATCATGAATGAAAGAGGAGAGATCACAAATAACACCACAGAAATACAAACAATTATAAGAGAGTATTATTAAAAATTATATGCCAACAAACTGGGCAATATTTTGAGCCAATTTTTGTAAGTTATGAGATACAGTAAAAGTTAGTTTGTTTAACCTATGGAGGTCCCAACTGCCCAAAATGATTCATTGAATTGCTTTTGCAGCTTTGAGAAAATATCATTTGGGCATATTTATGTGGTTCTAGTTCTGGGTTCTTCATTCTGTTCCAATGATCTATGTGTCTATTCTGTTAAAACCACAGTCTGGAGTACTATAGCTACATACTGCCTTGAAATTAGATAGAATGATTCCTTTAACTTTATTCTTTCTTTCCCAAATGTTTTTGCCATTCTATTTCCTTTCAGTTTCTATATAATTTTAGAAAAATCTTAACTATGTCTATAAAAAAGTTTGCTGAGATTTTGAGGGCAATTGCAGTAAGTATATAGATCAGTTTAGTGAGAGCTGACTTCTTATTATGTTGTCTCTCAATCCATGGATACAAGAAGTCTCTCTCCATTTATCTAAATCTCTGATTTATTTCTTTAGCATTTTGCAGTTTTTAGCATACAAGTCCTACATAAACTTGCTTAGATTTACACCTAAATATTTCATTTTTTTGAGTGATTATAAATGATAATGTATTTTTATTGTCAGTGTTCACTACTAGTATAAAGACAAATAGTTAATTTTTATATATTTAACTTGTATCTCCCAAACTTGCTGAATTCACTTATTAGTCCTAGGAGTGTTTTTTATAGATTCCTTAGGATTTTCTATCCAGAATTTGTATCTTTGGCAAATTGAGACAGTTTCATTCTACCTTTCCAAAGTGCATACTTTTTATTTCCCTTTTTTTTTTTTTGTTTGGCTTTCTAAAACTTCCAACACTTATTAAGAGTAGTAAAAGACTTCTTTGCCTTGTCCTTTATTAGAGACAAAACATTCAATATTTCTCCATTAAGAATAATGTTACCTATAAGCTTTTGGAGACTTTTAAAATCAACTTGAGGAAATCCTTCTCTATTCATATTTTTCTAAGATTTTTTTCCTTTTTCTAATCATAAATTGATGTTGAATATTGTCAAATGATTGTATTGATAGACTTTTGTATACTGAGCCAAGTTTGCATGTTTGGAATAAAGTTCACTTTGTCATAGTATATAATCACTTGTCTATACTACTGAGTTTCATTTGCTAATATTTTGTTAAGGATTTTGCACCTATAATCATGAGGGGTATCAATCCGTATTTTTTTATACTGTTTTAGTCTCAACTTGGAATACCAGAGTAAATTCTGGTCTTATAAGTGATTTAGGAAGTGTCCCTTTTCCTCTTACTTTCTGGGAAAGATTGTATAAAATTGGTTTTAATTCTTTAAACATTAGGTAGAATTTTTCAGTGGACCTAACTGGACCTGGAGATACTTACTTGTTGTAGGACTATTCAAATTATGTATCTTTCTAGCTTGAGTTGTGGTAGTTTGTGTTTGCTGAGGAACTGGCCCATTTCTTCTAATTTATCAAATTTGTGTTTGTAGGGCTATTCATAGTATTTTCTTCTTATTTTTCTTTTACTCTCTGTGCCATCTGTAGTGATAACCCCTGTTTCATACATGATATTGATTATTTGTGTCTTCTCTTTCTCTTTTGTCAGTTTTATCAATGTTATTGATCTTTCAGAGAATTAGTTTTTTGCTTCATTTATTTTCTCTATTTTCAATTCCATTGATTTCTGCTCTTATCTGTATAATTTCCCTCCTCCTGACTGCTTTGATTTTACTTTCCTCTTTGTTTTCTAGTCTCTTGAGGCAGGTTATAATAATAACTTGAAACTTTTCCTCTTTTTGTAATGTAAGCATTTGATACTATAAGTTTCCCTCTCAGCTCTGCTTTAACTGTGCCCCCACAAAGTTTGATGAATTTTCATTTGCTTTAAACTCAGTGTATTTTTTTTTTATTTCCCTTAAGACTTCCTCTCTGACCCAAAGATTCTCTACAAGTGTGTATTTTAGATTCCAAGTGTTAGGAGATTGTCTTACTATCTTTCAATTATTGATTGCAAGTTTGATTCCGTGTGGTCAGAGAACACAGTGAGTTCAATTCTTATGAATTTGGTTAGATGTATTTTATGTCCCATGATATGATTTATCTTGCCATAAGTTTTGTGGGAAATTGAAAAAACAATGTATTCTGATGTTTTGGGGTGCAGTGTTCTGTAAATGCCCATTAAACCTTCTGGCTAATTTGTCTGTTGAGTTCTTCTTTGTCCTGGCTAATTTTGTGTCTAGTCCTTCTGTCAATTTTTGAGAGATGGGTTTTTTAATGATCAGCTATAATTATACACTATTCATTTGAGTCAAGCATAATGTTCAAAATTTTTAATTACTATTAGCTAGCTAGATATAATGAACTAAACCAAATATACCTTCAATTTACCCAGTTCTTTAATTCGTTATAGTTTTTACCTCATGGGGTATTTGTCTCAAGTATTTTTATTAAACAGAATGGTTTGTTTCATTCACATAAGACCAATGCCATTTGCTTATAATTATTATAATTGCCATAAATGTTTAATTAAAGTAGCATATTTAACTTTTCTATAATTAAGTATAGAAAAAGAAACTGTGTATGTATGCCTTGGTAATGTTATCTATCAAAATATTACATATATTTGCATACCAAGAATTTTGCCTTTGGGGGCCAAATATCATAATGCTATCATTTCATTCTAAAAAACAAAAAATTACATTTAAATAATGTCTTTTAAATAATCTCTATGAGAACATTTTAATTTTACTTTAAACTTTTATTTTTTTTGCTCAAAATATATATTTTCTTTATAGTGTCAAAAGATGTTTTGATAATAAAGTGTCAGAAATCTGATTCCATAGCAACCTATTTGAATAATAAAGGAAAGACTAAGAAAGGTTTTATATAAAAAAAAGTAGACCTTGAGTACCTTGACAACTATGAATTTTTTACCAGAATAAATTATAATGGAAATACGACTTCCCACAGATTTGCTACACAATCCATTTTATTATTTGAAATAAAAATAGAGATGGTACTAGTTCCTGTATATTTAGTTTCCATTGTTAAATTGATTTTAAATCCCATATTTAAAGCTATCTTACTGTCTCCTACACTTTCAAGGGACTGTTCAGACTGTATTGATGTAATCATTTTGGTGGTATTTACCTTATTCCTTGTTTTCTTTTTTCTATTAATTTTTCATGGATTTATGGAGCGTCCCACAGTGTACATGATGCGATAATCTTTACTCTGTAAAGTCAAAGACGAGCAGAGATATTTAAAGTTACATTGTTGCACAGAATTTTAGATTTGATTTGACAAATATCTAAATTTACATAAGGTATTCAAAACCCATGATTTTCCCTAATTTCAAACCAATGGCTGCATTATAAGGAATTATCTATAAGGAAAATACTTTTTATTTGTAAGTTAATTTACCTTTCAGAGTATATAATTTGACACATTTTTAAAGTTGATTTAATAATTAAGGGTATAATAAGAAATCTTCTTTGCCTCCATAAAGCCTTTAGAAAACATCTACTTTCAATATACTTACAAAAGCTGGAAATAAAAATGTTAATCTGTAATGCTACTGTGAGCACAGGTCTGTTAGAGTTTATGTTTAATGGTATAATCTTTTTCGTTTTAGAATGTAGCAAAAATATGTCAAGATTTTCCATCAGCACCTGGTGTACTAACAAAGGGGCCCAATGACATGCCTTGACTTAAGTACAGACTATGTGAAAAAAGCAAGCTTCAACCATCATCCTCTAACCAGCCTTCTCTATCTTGAACCTCTCAACACAATGGTGTTAAATGAGATAACTCAAGTACTATAGTTTTATTTTATTTCTTCTCTTTCCAAACTGAAAGCTTCATAATTCTGATTTCTGATTAATCTCAATATTTCTTTTCACAGCTTAACCTATAGAAAAATCTGTTCTACATTATTACTTTTCTTATTACTGCTATTCATGACTTTCGGAGCACCCACCGAGCCTTTAGAACAGTACAAGATATAAAGATATACTGACAATTGAAGACAGAAAAGGAGAAAGGAAAATGCCAAATGAGAGGGTGATTATATCTCCAAGAGGTAAATTTACCAGCATGTATGCACTTGCTTTTTATATTTCAATATTATGATCCTTATTCACCTCATTATCTTTGAAAGGCACTTTTCAAAATAAGGAAGAAATACTTTGGGTTAATCTATGATTTTTTCTTTCTAAAATGATTTTAAAGCAGTGCTTTAAAGGAAAAGTTGTGGTCCCAAATGTTTGTGCTTTTTCCTCCAAGCCAATAATATCCACTCCATATAATATTTCTGAGTGTGGAAAATAAATTTAAATTTCAGAAGTAGTCTGGTCTTATTTTTCCCTAACTCCACTTAAAATATGGATATATTAACTTCCTTAAAAAATAATCATAGCACTCAGTAGTAATATTTTTGTAATTATAAGAATGATACACATTTTTAAATTCTATTTTCTAAGTCTTGGATTATTTTTATAATATTCAAGTTCCTCATTATTATAATTTTATGTGGAACCCTGGATTATAATATATATGAAGATATAAATTATGACATCTGTTAAATTAAACCTCTCTGGATAGCAAAGGAAATATATAAAATTATCAATGAATTTTAAATATCTAGATTAATTTATGAAAGATTTTCTTTCATAGCATGGGTTTAGAAAAAGATGTTAAATGACTACTATTCATTTTTTTTTTTAATTTTTTTTTTCAACGTTTATTTATTTTTGGGACAGAGAGAGACAGAGCATGAACGGGGGAGGGGCAGAGAGAGAGGGAGACACAGAATCGGAAACAGGCTCCAGGCTCTGAGCCATCAGCCCAGAGCCCGACGCGGGGCTCGAACTCCCGGACCGCGAGATCGTGACCTGGCTGAAGTCGGACGCTTAACCGACTACGCCACCCAGGCGCCCCCTACTATTCATTTTTAACCTATCTTTACATGCATAAGTTAAAAAACTATTCAATGAATGTTTTTGTTAAAGAAGCTGGTATTATTTAAAATGTGCAGTGCTGGGTGGCTCAGTTGGTTAAGCATTTGACTTCTGCTCAGGTCATGATCCCAGAGTTTGTGGGTTTGAGCCCCACTCTGTGCTGAGAGCTCAGAGCCTGGAGCCCACTTCAGAATCTGTGTCTCCCTCTCTCTCTGCCCCTCCCCTGCTCATGCTCTGTCTCTTTCAAAAATAAATAAACGTCAAAAAAATTTTTTTAATGTGTAGCTTTGCAGAAATCATTATTCTTAAATAATGAAACAGTCTGGGACTTTAGTTCAGTCTTTTTTTTTTTTTTTTTTTTTTTTTACTTTTGCTTTTGTTGATGGTGGCAGTTTGTTTCTATTCACTTTAAATTTTACTTTGAAAATATGGCATCTGGCTTAACATTTCTTCATGTCACTCAAGAAACCCTAGAAATTTCAGAGAAAAAAACTTGGTCATGAAATATATTTGTGAAGTAGTATATCCTCTATTCCTTCTCTGAGAAAGTTATAGAAAATATAAACATAAGAAAACTTCAAATAATTCCTACAAAAAAGACACCTATTCAATCTAGATTTACTCAGGGTTAACTATAAACATATTTGATTACAAACCGCTTTTTCTCTGCCATAAATATTAACTTAACATCCCATAGACATTGCGTTTTACATAAAACATATTATAAAATAGATTTTTCTCAAATATGTAAAAATCACCTTTGCTAGTATAATGACAACCTGAAAATAAATGTTCCCCTTTTACTGTATAAAGATATATTATCTATTTTTATTTTAGTGACTAATTTTGATGGCAGTCTTAGTAATAATTATGTAAGACTTCTCTTCCTTCTTAAAGATCCCACACTCCCCGGCGTGCCTGGGGGGCTCAGTAGGTTAAGCGCCAGACTCCAGCTCAGGTTGGTGGGTTCCAGCTCTGTCCTGACAGCTCAGAGCCTGGATCCTGCTTCAGTTTCTGTGTCTCCTCTCTCTCTGTGCCTCGCCCACTTGTGCTCATGCTCATTCTCTCTCTCTCTCTCTCTCTCTCTCAAAAATAAATAAAATATTTTTTAAAAAGATGCCACACTCCCCAAATCTGTGAAATTATGTAGCTTAAATATTAGTGATTCTGTCCAATAAATGTGAAAATAAGTTGACCAAAAAAAACTGGTTAGTGGCAGAAGGAGAATTGGAATCAGATTCATAGATGGTTAGTGATAAAAGGGAGATTAAAACCAGGTTCCCTGATATACAATCTTGGAATTAGTCAACAGTCCCAAGTTTTAGTGGTATTCTAAGTGAAAGCAAAAGAAAAAAATATTTATAAATCTATGTATAATTTAAATTATTTATTCCCAAATTATTTTTCTGTAATAGAAGACTAACACACTAATTTAGTAGTGATAGCTTCTGTCTTCTGTTATGCTAAGAATAAGAGCCAAAGGAATCTCAGTGTTGAATTTCAGAAATGGTCAGAAAATATAATTCGCAAATGAGACAATTCAAGAGGATTTACTCCACAGGACCAAGTTTAATATTACCTTTTTTCCTTTATTATCAAGGAAATTCATAAGGGAAAAAGGGGGATTATAAAATTTAAAGGATTAGAATAAAATTTACTTTAAAACTATTCCTCAAACTGCATCTACTAATCTGCATATTTTTATTTAAAAAATTCTTATATACACATCTTTAGAAATTTTACTAAACTGGGTTAATATGATCATATTATACATATTGTTGCACTTCTGACTCTTTTATTCTCTTCCTCCAAAACAAAAAACAGCAGTTTTGTGCCCTACTGCCTTCTCTGCAGTCCTGTATCAACAATCTTTATAATTTTTCTGTTTATTTAATGAGAAACACACAGAACAAACTTTTTGTCAGTTTTATAAAAATGGAGCCTTATTATGTATGTTTCTTGAGTTGTTTCCTTTTAAAAAATATCTAATGAAAATTCTTCTAATTAACAGACATATCTACAATTCACTCTTTTTTAATCGCAATATTTTTTTCAGTGTGTATGTGGTGGATATTTTCTAAATCGTTTTATTTTTGTTTTTGATGTTTGCATTCATGTGTTCCACTTTTGCTGCTACACACAACGTTACTATACAAACCCTTTCATATTTGTGAATGACTTCTAACAGTTTTTATATCTGAGCTATAGATTCCTAGGAGTAGGACTGATAGGTCAAAAAATATTCACATGATTAATTGCAATAGATGTCGACAAATTGTTTTTTTTTAATCTCTAACAACTCACACATCTTGTAGCAACTGATGAGAATACTGTTTCCTCACATCTCTACAAATGACACTCTAATTTCTCTGAAAATGTCTATAAATTGATATCTTATTCTTTCTTTAATGTGTTTCTGTGACTGCTGCTGTATTTGAAGAGCTTTTCATGTTCGTTGGCTGTTTGGATTTACTCTTTTGTAAAACCCTCTTGATTCCCTTTGCTTATATTTTATTGAAATGTTTCCCTTTCTTTCTAATTTATGAGCTATTTGTTTATGACAGAAATTCTCAACAGGTTACAAATTCTATTCTCTCACGTATATTGGCTTTTTATTAGATCTTTTAATCCTATCCTTTATCCTGTAAAAGTTTGTAATATATATGCTTCATATATATATATAGATAGATAGATACACACTTCATATATATATGCATATATTCATATATGTATATATGAATATATGTATATACGTGTGTGTATCTATCTATCTATCTATCTATCTATCTATCTATCTATATTTGTTGTTTTATAGCACTAGTGATTCAAGACTTGGTTTCGAACATCTCTATTATCCTTAGAGCAAAATTAATTAATTAAAACAAAAAAAAACCCAAAAAACAAAACACTAAATTGTCTTGCTTTATTTCAGTACCAGTTATATTTTGACTTTGAATGGGATAAGTTTCTACATGCTCTGTATTCCTAGAAGTAATGTTAGTATCAAATTGAATCATTATAATAGTTTCATAGCATTACCTGGTAAAGCAAAGACACCATAGCTGTGCTTTCTCTTAACTAAAAAGTATTAGAAAATTATTCTTAACATGAGCTTGAAAAAAAGGTATCCAATTAAAAATTGAATGTACTGACTTTATAGAAAAATATTTGAAGAATTGTCACTTTTATGATGTTTTCCCTTCCAAAATCATGTCCTCTCTTTCCATTTTCTAGATATATTTTGGTCTTTTTAAAGTTGCTTTTTTAGAGATACTATAGTTTTTAAAACAAATTATTTCTATATGCTTTATAAGTTTTCAAATCGCTATGAGTACATTTTTTCCATATACATTTTTGAGTATTAATTACTAGAATATAGAAAATATATTTATTTTTTATACTTAATTTTGTACAAAAGTAACTCACCCAATTATCTCATTAATTTTGGTAATTTTTCACTAGAACCTCTAAGGTTTTCAGGATTACAATCATATTAGAAAAAATAGTTATATCTTTTTCCCCAATATTACTCTAATTATTTTTTTCCTTTTTATTGTTTTACTAAAACTAGAAGACAATATAGATACCAATGCTGAGAGAATAACCCTGATATTTAATTGCAATATTTTGGATTTTCATTCTTAGGGTAATTTCTGCAGTATTTTGCTGTTGTTGCTGTTGTTTTCTTTGATAAAGAGCATTCTATGGCCTGCACATATTTATATATACACACTATCACCCACTCACTTTTGAGTTCAATCAAATCGAATTTTTGCCAATAACATTCTACCAAAATTGCTTTTGCCAAAGTGACCAATAATCTCCCAATGTTAAATCTAATGATCACTACTCACTCTTCTTGTGTACTTATCAATATTTAGATGGGTTGACATCTCCCTCCTCTTTGATACACGTTCTTCACTTAGTCTTCCATATCCCTTCTATTCCTCTTCTCAGTATTTTCCCACTCATTTCTCTTATTCTTTCCAACCTTTTAATGTTAGGGTGATCAATGCTCAGTCCTCAATTCTATACTCAATCCTTTGGTCATATGATCCAAGGTCATAATTCTAACTGTCATCATTTGCAAAACACTCACAAATTTATATCTCCAACGCAGACTTTTCTCCTAAGGTCTAGAAGATTGCATCCAACTGACTATTTGAATCATTATTTCAGTAATAGACGTCTTAAGTTCAACGTGTTCTGTAGTTAATAAATTGTGGCTTTCTCCAAAGTTATGTGCCTAACTACTCTGCTACTCCACTTTTTAGTGTTATATATACATTAGTCTTATATGTGAAAGTAATGATACAACTATAAAATGGCCAGAGTTTTTAATAATAAATGTGTATACTGACTATCTTTTGTGAGAAAACCTTTTCCAAACTAAGTATAATATTACTTCTTTCCAAATGTAGATTAATAAAAACAAACAAAACCATTTGTCAGTGTATTACTTGAATTATCATAACAAAATAATTTTAAAATCAGCATTTTCGTTTGTCTTGGAAATCCAAGGAACCAGCGTATATGAGTGTGTATGTATATGCGTGTGTTCCATAAAAGAGTCATGAAAGTACTGTATAATTTAAATATGTATAAAGCTTACAAGAAAGAATGTAATTGTATTAAATATCCTTACTGAAAGTACAGAATAAATGCACTCCGAGTATATAAAGCCTTAGGTCTTCAAAAAGCAGAGCCTCCGTGTTGGACAGGAATAATAGAGACAGGTCACTCCCTTTCCCAAGCTAGCCTGGCTGTCCTCAAATTATACCGAAGTCATGAATTTACTCATTTCAACTGCTCTCCCACAAACCCTATTCATTTTTCAATGGCCCACTTTTTCTTCACTAAAGCAGCCTTCTTTGGCTACTTTACTTGAAATCCTTACGTGCAATTTAGAACATGATTAGATTTGTAAGACATAATATATTTTATATTGAATCAATCTTATAAGTTGCATATTAGTCACATCACCTGAAACAATTCACAACCTTCATGATGGGAAGTAGATATTCTATTGTTCACCATTTCCTATAGCACCTAATGTTTTCCAGGACTCATAATTGGATAATACAAAACTGACTAATTTTAAAAGCTATAATAGTTATACAAATAAGAAGAAAATCTTAGTCCACATATCATTTAAGTCCCATTCAACATTTCAATCTATCTCAAACTTAAAATTTAATAATCTAAATTTTAATCTCAAGGGCCTATAAAAGACCTACATTTATCTTTTTCAAGTGTGACATAAGTATTGGATCTATTTAAGACACATTTTAAAAGGTCTTCTCAGTGATAATAAAATGCATCAAAGATTAAATAAATTCTATACTTTCATGTATATCACAAAGGTATTTCATTTAAAGCTGTATTTAAAAAAATACTCAGCTTTCCAAAGATGGCAAAAACTTACATGCAAAAATTTATATAAATTTTAAAATAAATTTTAAAATTATATTTTATAATAAATTATGAATTTATAATTACAAATTAAGTATAAATGAATTTTTATCATAATACCAATTTCATAAGGAAATCTCTGTTGGATATGGAAAAGACCAGTAAGAGAAAAAAGACTGCAATTAAAAACACTCTGTCAGGGGCGCCTGGGTGGCGCAGTCGGTTAAGCCTCTGACTTCAGCCAGGTCACGATCTCGCAGTCTGTGAGTTCGAGCCCCGCGTCGGGCTCTGGGCTGATGGCTCAGAGCCTGGAGCCTGTTTCCGATTCTGTGTCTCCCTCTCTCTCTGCCCCTCCCCCGTTCATGCTCTGTCTCTCTCTGTCCCAAAAATAAATAAACGTTGAAAAAAAAATTTTTTTTTAAATAAAAAAAAAAAACACTCTGTCAATCTTGTTCAAACACATGATGCATAATTTATTATTTACATTATATTTATATACAAAAGGTGAGTCACTTAAGAGTAAATGTAGATAATGAAGATATAATTTTTGGAGGGCGAAGCTAAGCAGGTTGGAACAAGAAGTGAGGTGCCTTTGCTATCAAAGTCTAGAGCCAGTAGAGAAAGGTGACAAAAAGGGGGGAAAAAAAAGAATTCTGCAGAATAGAAACTAAGGAATTTTTTGCAGCAGAATTCTGAGTTATAAATTGTGGAATACCCGTTGCTGTTCCAAACTTTAAAAATTAAAAAGCGAATATGCTCTGTATGTATAGTGAGGGAAAGGGAACACCAGGGAATCAAAGGAAATAAATGAAGTTCCCTCTTTGGCCGCGCGCGCGCGCGCACACACACACACACACACACACACACACACACCCCAGAAGTAAAGAAGAGGAGAAATGTGAGAGAGATAAAAAGCTCAGGAAGGACATTAACTGGAGCCAGAAGTGATTCAGATATTTTGGGAAGGGCCTTCCATGAATCAAGAGACAGAAGGCTGAAGACAATTTCCTCCAAATCTTGAAGGAATGATTGACCACAGCAGACACTGAGGTAACAACAAACATTCATGAGAATCTGTGGAGGGCAATAGATAGGGGAGGAGATTTTTAATAATATATTAATCAAAGTCCACTATGAACATCTGATCTACAGAGAAATGCAACATGTACACAGAAACCATGGTAATCATAAAAATGAACATCACAAAGCCAGGGGAGGAAAAAGTTTTCATACTTTAAAAATATTTTTAATAAAGTTATGCTGTTAAACAATGGTAAGTATATACTATGGTAAAGTAAAAAAAAACGTCAAAATTACAGTTGGTTTGGGGGAAAAGGATACATGTTTTACAAATACTTATTTTTCTGAAGAATTATGTTTTTAATCTTTTTTATTTTATAAACTGAAATTTAAGTAATATCTGACATTGCATGAAAAAGAATAAAGAAAAATGATTCTATTATCAGTAAAAAGCAAAAATCATGTTTTGGTTAGATACTTTCATATTGTTCACTCATTTTTCCAATGGAATGTGTGATCACCCATAATGTAATAATGATAATAATGTGTACTAAATGCTCCTTAGGGTGGTTTACATATTCACCTCATTTAATTCCCAAAACAACCCTTTATCATACATAATACAATCTCTATTTTACAAATGAAAAAAACCAAGATACACAAAAAAATTACATAATTTGCCAGGTTTTCACCCATGCAGACTGATTCTAAGACCTATACTCTTAATCATTGTATTACCTTTTGTACAATGCTTAACACACAGCATATTTAGGCCTTAAATTACCATTTTCTTCTCCTTCTATTATTGCTACTGATTATGATGATGCATTGATGAGTTAGGAAGTAGTTGCCAAATAGCTTGAGAATAAATCCAAAGCAAATTTTGTTTTGGCCACTTATTTAGCCAATACCAATTGCTATGGACCCATGACACTGTTTTATATCAAAGTGACTTAACTGTACAAGTAATGAAAATAATTCATAGTCTCAATTGTGTCTTAAAGTAATCTTATTTTATAACATCACAATAATATTTATAAGGTATCGTTAATAAAACTAATATGCAAATTTATCTTTGAATATCATATCCTCCATAAAGTAGCCATATAAAATAATAGTTACTTAAATAATTACAAACAGAGATAACATTTAGTGAGATGATTTGCTTTAAAGTTTATTTATTTATTTTGAAAGTGAGTGAGCACGTGTGAGTGGGGGAGGGGCAGAAAGAGGCAGGGACAGAGGACCGGAAGCAGGGTCTGGCTATCAGCACAGAGTCCCATGCCCCGCTCCGCTGGAACTGACGAACCAGGAGATCATGACCTGAGCCAAAATAGAGTCTGATGCTTAACCAACTGAGCCACCCAGGTGTCCCTGTAGTAATGAATTGGTGTTAAATTGCTTGCTTATTATTACAGGTTGTAAAAACTGATTAAATGCCTTAGTTTTATGAGTCAGAGAACTGATGCTACTTAGGGACCACATTTACTTCTTTTTTTCTTAAATGCAATATTGGACAAATGCTACATATATGCCAACTTTTAGATTAATGCATAGAATTTCTCCCATATGTAGTTTTCTGGTGATTCAAGGCAAGGTAGAGAAAGTAAACAAACCTGTGCTTCAGTGGAACCACCAATGTAAATAAGTTAACTTAATATAAAATCTATCAGGAGTTGTTCAGTGATTGAGTCTGTGCAAAGGGCCTGCTCTGTTCTCAGGGGTGTTATCTGGAAAGTGCTACTGTACTTGTTCTGCTCCGATCTTGCACTTGTGTGGTCTCAGAAGAACAGGATGAGACAGGGTGCTGCTTAACCACTTCAGGAGTCTCAAAAAGTAGGTTAATAGCTTCGTCTTAGTTTTCTCCCACTGATTTTGATGATTCACAAAGTAAGTTACTCAAATATAAAACACATTTTAACTCCTTAGAATCACTTGTAATATTGAACTTGTAAAATTTATATAGTTAAATAACAACTATTATCTAACCTACTTTATATACTCCTAATCCACATAAAAATCTATTTAAAAATGCATTCTGCAGATAAAATAAATTTTAAGGTAAGAAAGAAGCAGTTTCCGTGTATAAGAAAGAAAACAATGTCATCATTTGAAGAATACAAAATAGTGAAACTTTTTTAAAACCTGAAATGCCTCATAGGCATGGTAAAAAATGAAAAAATAATGCTTTCAAGTGATAGAGTGTTTACTTCTTCTTCCTAAAACTACTTGATTTTAAGGAATGAGGTTGTAAAATTGATATCCAAAATTTAATCATAATTTATAGGTCTGAAAATATATCTTTGTTGTCATTATGAAAATGCCTATTTTCTGTCACTGGTTTTACATTTACAATCCAAGACACCAAAGTATTTTTATTTGTCATGCTTATTATTGCCATTAAAATTGTGATATTGAGGAGAATCTAATTTGACTAAAAGATGCCTGTTTCTCTTACAAACTTCATTTATTTTCGGGCACTGAAAATTTGTTTGGCAACAGCATTTTCAATGCTAAGTTTTTTCTAACATTTTCGTGGAAAACTATACACAGTATTTAGTTTAATATTCACCAATGACTTTTAATGCATACATTGTGATTTTACCTCTAAAGGATGATATTTAATGACTGGTGAATATGTAAAGATATAATTTTGATTAAACACAGGAAATTATCTTTTATCAGATGAAATAACTTGCAACAGACAGGCTCTGTGTTGAGTTGGGACACTCGCCTTGGTTGTTTTGTGTTCTTGTGCACAGCCAAGGGCTGAATTAATGTGCTGTGTACCCTTATGCTGACCGCTGACAACAAATGTTGAGTGCATGGAGAGGCCCCAACCTCTTCAGGACTAAAAGAATTTTCTGACTGTTACATTTCAAAAACAGATAGCTGAAAAGAGCAACATCATTTAAAGATGCTTCTGAGATCAGTGGAAGTCCATTTCCCCTCTTCCATCTCTTCCTTTCAAGAGCAGGAGATGGAGTCTATTTCTCAGAAGTTTGGGAAAAAAAAAGAAAAAGAACAAATGTAACTTTGCCTTAGGAAGTCTAAATTACTTACATGTAACCTCCGAGTCATTCAGAGTTTCATAATAAAGCCTAGACAGTGCCCGTGGAACACTGACATGGTGGTATATGAAGAGAGGGCCTCTTCAGGGTTTATTCACCTCTGCATCTGTTGATATTACATGGCCTTGAAGTCTCTAGAGTCTCCATGTACCTTTATTTCTTTTTGGTGTGTTTGGATCTCTGCCTGTTTACTACAGTGCTCATGCTGCATGAAAAGAAGCCGGCTGGGATGTTTTATCTCTTGTCTGAGCTTGCTTCAATTAAATTAATGGACCCATTCAGCTCACTCTTTCCCCTTTCAGATGCACCTCTGATGAATACATTAAAAAGATCTTAAGTCTCAAGATGGTACATCATGGTATTAGCCAGGGCACTCATTTCCCTCTGCCTTCATTTTCTGTAAATCAAATAATTAATGAGATCTCCACCTCAATAAAGCACTTCATCAATATTTTGTGGCAAAGGAAAAAATGCCCTCTTTGCTTGTAGGAGAGCTTTTATCTCCATCTGTGTAGGATTTTGTGGGCAAATGTAGTAATACTGAAATGACAAAATATTGACTGATTCTTACAGTTTGTTCTTCAGAGCTGAGAAGGATTAGTTAAAGGCTGTACATGCTGTTCAGCAGAGAAGCAAGTGATAAGCTTGTCAATATGCTGCGAATATTTTGTACTCAATATTTAAGTTGTAAGCATCAAGTGGGACAAACTAGTTTTGCCAGAGTTTGATGTCACCTGACAGGGGTGGGGGTAGGTTTAATATGGAAAGTACGTATTTTTTTAAGTGAGTAATTGTCTATATGCAGCTATATTTTATTGTATTTATTAATTTTTCTTACATTTTAGGATATTTTGTGTGTTAACAGAATCAACGGCTTTGAACTTAGAGTCTGAATTCAAAAATTACACTAAATGTGACTGTAGCAGGTCCATTTTAACTTGTTGCATGAGAAAATCCCTTTTTATAGACGGCAGAAACTACATATTAAAGTAGAAGAGGAAAAGAATCTCTTTGCTTTGTGCAATGCTCTCCAGCTGAGCTGGCAGTCTTTTCTCATTTCTGTGAAGAGGTGACACCATAAAAGTTACGAATATTTCTCCTTCTCATTCATTCACACAGATAGAACCTGAATCAAAGATATAGGCTTGCTTTCCTGAAATGCTTAGAGATTTGCATTTGGGTGACTATTAATAAGTCATATTTGATGTTCCTTTGAACATCTAATGTCAATTAATAGGAGTTATAGCTTACATGGGAATTGAGTGGGGAGAGAGACAAAGAAGATATGAGATGGAAATAGAGATAGAGATAAAGATAGGGAGAGAGAGAGATAGAGAGAGAGAGAGGCAGGGAGAATTTAAATCTAATTCGTACTGCCAGATATTAAGCTCAACTCGGTTCATCCAAATCACTATTATCCCAAACTCAATTTGTAGACTAGTAAAGGGAGGGGATGATGTAGCCCTTAATCCTTGTAGACTATGGAGTCAAACAACCAATTTTAAAGCTATAGAAGATCTAAAACATAAGTATAAGCACATGAATGAGAGCAGGGAGGAATTACAGAATACTCAGAGGTTTGTTGCTTTCGTTAAAATAATTTGAGGCAGTTAGAGTAGGGCTGGGAAAGACTCATGAAGAAAGGGAAAAGTGATGTAGGATAAGCATACTCACCTGAGGTCTACAAAGGATGAGGGTTATCTTCAGGAAAACTAAGAAGTTAAATAACAAATGATTCTAGTTATTGTGTCAGGGACAATTTCTTTTCATAGCGAGTTATGATTGAGGCATGAATCCAATATTTATTTATAGTGAATATTTAAACTTTACTTCAAAGGTTTCATAATTGAGATAATATTTAGGTATCTACTACCAGCAGATGAGGCAAGATTAATATTTTAATCATTCCAGATTGCACAGTGTCCAGCAAATGGACACCCAAATACAAGTCTTGTCATTTGTTGGACTTTCTTCAATTAAATTAGTACTTATAGAAACTTAGAGAAAATTCCACACTCACCCTTACCACATTCAAACAACAAACAATGTTACAAAAAGAGTGGAGGGGGGCAAATGAAAATTGAAAACTCACAATGGATATCAGAGAAAGTTGAAATCCACATGCCAGAAATGTAAAAATATTTTTGACACATATAGTGAATACTGAGTAACAAATTGATAAAAGGAACAGAATCCAGTTTAAAATTCACCCTCCAAATAAAACTGTCAATCTGAGATCAAATTAAAGTGACTTATAAGTGTTAAGGGAAAAATATGGGCAAACAGAAATAATTTAAAAAATAAAAAATGGTGTTTAAAATTGACAGTCACCTCAGAATTAAGACCAAAATAGTATACGTAAAAATGGGAAAAAGAGAAGATAAAAGAGGATGCTAGAGTAGTCATGAATTCTTATGCATAAATGAAAAAATATCTAAAAGTGCTACAAATTAAAATAAACTAAAAAACATCATAGGTGTAGAAATCTTAGGACATTCATTGTCTTAAACTCAAAGTTAAATATGAATGTAGAACATCTGGAAATATAACTAACAGTTTGATCTAACAACTATACAAAATGCATGTTGTACCCTAAACATAACAGTCTCATGGCAAAGGATGTGAAAAACTGACCAATTATTAACTTAAAAGAAGGAAACTGATAAATTTGGAGGAGTGAATATAAGTTCATATCGTTGTACCACTATATAATAGAAATTAAACCTCAAAGTCACTATCATAACATTAAAAAATTATTTGGAAATTCATTGAAATATTTTAAAAATTATCTTTTTTCCAAAACAAAACAATAACAGTAGGAAGTCTCTTGGGTTAAAAAATAAATAAATAAATATTACTACAGTTTACCCCAAACCGCTCATGTTCACAGAGCCTGTAGTTTTAATAAATTAAGGTTTTTATACAATTTTTACCAAATATTGAGTAGATAAAAACAGCCTATAAACTATGTATGAAGTATAAAGGCTTACAGTACAGTAAAACACATCAATTTAAAGGAGAAAATTACCTTAACATGGGAATTTCTTTATGTAACCTCCACTGATCCCTGATACAGTTTCTTCTCTTCTCTTCTGTTAACCACCATATTAAATATTTTATCATTTCCCTGACTTTTCTGAATATCTTCACCACAAACATTGGTATTATAAATGATATTTTCAGTTGTCTATGTATTGAACATCATACAAAAGGAATCATATGAAATCTCTGACTTGTATTTTCATTTTTCATCATGTTCTGGTTGTGTTTAGCTGATGTGAATTCATTTTTGCTGCTGCACAGTAATCCATACCAGAGTTAATACATTTATTTTTCTGTTGGTGGTGATCTGAGTAGTGTCCAGTTACTTGAATTTGTGATAATATTGCCATGAACATACTTGTACGAGGCTTCCGGCATACATAAGAAAAAAAAAAGTTCTACTAAGGTACTGCCTAAGAATTCCAGTCAAAGAGAGGATAATATTTAATTTTTTTTAACGTTTATTTATTTTTGAGAGAGAGAGAGAGTGAGCAGGGGAGGGGCAGAGAGAGAGGGAGACACAGAATCTAAAGCAGGTTCCAGGTTCTGAGCTGTCAGCACAGAGCCCGATGAGGGGCTGGAACTCATGAACCCTAAGACCGTGACCTGAGCTTAACAAAGTGAGCCACCCCAGGTGCCCCTGAGAGAGAATAATATTCAAATTGCTTTGTTGAGATTTTTTTTAAGTATTTCTTGACATTAGGATTGCCCCTGCTAAAGAAAGATGATTGTATTTAAATATTATTGAGTAGGATTCCTTACTTCGTGTTTCCACAACCGACATACCCCCGCACGACTGAAATGTTCTTTCAATTTTATGTGTCAAAATAGCACTTGTTTTCTATTTTTAAAAATAACTTATACTCAGAGTAAAAAAAAAAGTCCATAGAAAAGTACAAAACTTCAAAGCAAAAATATTAACTCACATATATAAATATACACAAATTTGTATGTGTAAATGTACACATAAATCAAGTAAATACAAATGAATGAATTCCTGGAAATGTAAAGGCTTGGTCAAACCTTTTTTCATGGCAAACTCTACTGGTTGGTTGTAGAGGGCTGTATTGCTTTCATGCTGCTGCTGTGAAAACTTAGTGTGAACTTAGTGGTTTAAAACAAAACAAATTTACTATCTTACATTTCTGGAAGTCAGAAGTCTGAAGTGTGCCAGCAGGACTTTTTCCAGCTTCTAAAGGCTGCCTACATTACTTAGCTCATGGCTCACGGTTTATCTTCAAACCAAGCATGATTTAAATCTCTCTTTTTCTCTCTGACCTCCCTGCCTCCCTTTTATAAGGACTCTTGTGAGATTACATTGTTCCTACCTGGATAATCTTCCTCATCTCAAGCTCCTTAAATTAATCACATCTGAAAATCCCTTTTGCTCTGTAAAGTAACATATTCACAGATTCCAAAAGTAGGGCACAGTCATTACTGGAGGGCCATAATTCAGTCTACTACAAGTACCTTCTGAGCAATCCTATTCTGATGGGGCTGTGAAAGGGAGAGATCAGTAGCAATCAAAAAGCTCAAAATTGAATCTTTCCTTTAAAGGATTCTGTTCACTTTTAGTTAACAAGGCAGACTTCCTCATAAGCCTATGGATTTTGCATGACAGTGGATTTCTATACAGTATCTCCATACCTTTGGAAGGGGACTCTGATGACGGTGCTCATGTGCCCTGTACAGCCCACTACCCTATCCAAGTTCCTCCATTATTAGCTCTCTGTAAAAGGGGGCTACCTTACTGCTAACCTTAAAATGATCGGAATACAATTCTTCTTGCTCAGATTAGCAAAGTCTTTGTTACCCAATGCATACTAATTTATCTACAGCAGGTGTGGTTTATCTGTGCCTGACACTTGTAATCAAATGCATTTTACATTAGAAAACTCCATTGTTTAAAAGTTGACTTTAAAGCTTTGGCAAAGCTTGGAGGCAAGTCTCATTTGCCTCAGTATTAGGCCATTCGTGCTATAAGTAAAACTTGTCCTTATACTTGGTCAAATTTACAAAGCAAATATGTTCACCTTTTGCTACCTAGGTCAGCTCAGAGTCAATGTAATCTTTTATGCTGTAGAAGGCTAAATGATTCATTTTTAAAGCAAAAGAGAAATATTGTCTCTATTAGGATGTCAAAAGGCAGCTTATCTGATGTATTAATAAACAAAGCCAAATGGTCTTCTCCTGCATATGTACTCATCCCAGAGTCAATCACTCAGCTGAATTTATTATAACTGCTAGGGCTTAGTTAAGAAGACATTTAATTATCAGACACATAATTATCACAATGTTTGCCTAAATGGGATAATGAAATATATCTTGCATAAATATTAGTATAAATATGAACAGCTGTAGCAGAAAAGGATAAAATTATACTAACAAACTATTCTGTAATTAGATAAAAAGGTTTTGAATATTTTAATGAATGAAGACCCAGAAGAACTAACTTTTTAAAAATAAATTACTGATAAAATATGGGCAATGAGAAATGGCCAGGATGGAAGACACTGAAGTTTCTAAAATTGCTCGACAACGTACTGTAACCTGAATCTTATTTAAAAAGCTTAATTTTGCAAGAAGACATAGAGTCGCTTTTCTGGCTCCTTCCCTCTAAATTCATCAAAGTCCTGTAAATAATTCAACAGACAATCATAAATGGACTCAGAACTCTGAAAAATGTAAAGCAAGGATGGTATCACAGCCCTGAGCAACTTGGGTTTTCTTTTTATCTCTCACAGACCCAAAGACATTTAGTTTGTAATTCCCCAAAGGTGAACTAGCCACTGGCTTTCGGGTTGAGGGTAAAGTGGCAAAGGATAAATCAGGAAATGAGGAACGAGGAACAGAAATAACCAAACAAACCAGGCATCAGGGACGCCTGCCAGCTGGAAGCAACAAAGGCCGTAGACCAAAGCAAACAAAATGTCTGCTCTCTTCAGCGAAAGGACCAGGAAAGAGACAGCCTAGTAGAGACCTAGCTGGGGGAGCCACTCCACGGCCCCCACCAGGGCACGGTGTATTCAATCAGTCACAGCAGCAGCCACAGAGCCAAGGACAGAGACCCATCCTTGGCCCCAAACCTTAGCCAGCGACAGACCTGATCCACTGGAGCAGCAGAATCAGAATAGGGACCCACGTCCCGTCTCCCATCTAGGACACTGCTGCCCAATCCACCCCAGGGGCAGAGGCCACAGCCCCACCAGCCCCACATCTGTACAGCAGCAGGCCTGGCCTGCGGAAACCCTCACAAGCAGGCTGGCCATCTCCCAGCCCTCCATCTTTCATTTTAATGGCACTAAAGTTCTTGAGATTTTGATTTTTTTAACGTTTATTTATTTAAGTTAAAAGAGAGAGAAGTGCGTGAGCAGGGGAAGGACAGAGAGAGAGAGAGGGAGGGAGAGAGATTCCCAAGCAGGTCCCTCAGTGTCAGCACAGAGCCTGATGCAGGACTTGAACCCATGAAGAGTGAGATCATGACCTGAGCTGAAACTGAGAGTCAGAGGCTTAACTGACTGATCAGGCACCCCGATTTTGATTTTTCAAAATAAAGTTATGTGTAATTATCAACACTTAGTTCTGACAATGAGAAAGTTTATAGGCATTTAAGATAGAGAAGGGAGACTGAAATATTTACATAGAAAAATCATTTAAAGTACAAAACAATAAAGTTAGATCTAATTAAACCATACTCTTTATTTCCAATACCATTTATAATCAAGACACATTACGATAGGTGGGATGCATGAAAGAATTGAAGGTCTTACTACTAAATCTTCAGAGACACAGACAGGGAGAAGCTTGGATCTCCCATGCTTGAAGTACAAACAACTACTCTAAATCAATAAAGGGAAAGTAGTAAAGAGAAAGATCCATTTAATACATGGATATGGATTTCATTTAGCCCTAATGAAATAAATTAGCAGAAAGGATACATACACATGTATGTTTTTTAATCAGCAGTGTAGCCATTACTTTGAACATTACTTTGAAGCTAGGTTATTTCTCTTATTTGAACTCAATATTGATTGAACTCAAATTGATACAGAGTATGTAAGTGTTAGGTTAGAAGGAAAAACATGTCACTGAAAGAGGGAAGATGGAGTTGCTATGAATATCTGTGCACTTTGCACATGGCACAAAGGATCTACATGAAAGGACATGTGGGGGTAAAATTTAATTCATAATCCACATACCTCGTGCTCCAGTGCAGGTCTTCTTCTTCCAAAGAGACATTCTTACACGCTGCAGTGTCACTGCCCACCAAACCATGCACTTACAGGGCTGCATCTTCCAGAAGGTAACCTTTTTCTTCTTTCCACAAAGGCACTGCAGAGGCTGGTGATACACCTGGGGGAAATTATACAAAATGAACATTAAGGATATGAACAAAATAACGGAAAAGAAAATGTCAGTCTCCAGGTACTTCACTTGTGGCATTTAGAAAAAGTAGAGTGGCACATAAGAAAACAGTGGTGGTGCCCACCAAACCTTATCTAAAACCCTTAGGAAAACTTTGGGTACCAACTCAGTATCTTTTGTATTAACTCTTCCTATGGCTGATCTGAGCCCAATGCCATTAACCATTAAATTCATTAAACATCTTTTACCATGACAAAATGTTTCATGAGCACCATTTTGATCCTGTTTTATCTGCGCTTGGACAGAGAGCATTCAATCCATTCTTCTGGCCCAGTTTTCTGTGGAGAAAGATTTCTTGGCTGTTTGAAAAAAATTATAGGCATGGACTTTTGTTTGCTAAAGAATAAAGCTTCAAAATGGAAAGATTCAAGGAAGATTAAATTAATTACCATAAGAAAAATTATGGAGCTGCTTATAGCTGAAAATACAACAGAGAAGTAGAAATAGGGGACAAGAATTTTTAAAAGAGGGACAAGAATACAGGATGGAATTCTGACTCAGGTGTTCTGCAGACTTTAGGGATATGGATGGGTAAAAAATACCCTTACGGTTATTCTTTGCACCATACAATAGTATTCTCTGGATCCCCTTGGAAGACTTGGATATAGAATTGTAAAACATTAAAAATAATATTTTCCCAATAATCTTTTTATTGCAATTCACAAAATTTCAGAAATCTTGAGTGTAGTTTAATTAATTTTGACAAACATATACCCATGCAATCAGTCCCCAAAGTAGGAGATAGAAAATTGTCATTTATCCTAGATATTTCTTTTTTTTAATTTTTTAAAATATTTATATTTATTTTTGAGAGAGAGAGAGACGAGAGACAGAGAGCACAAATGGGAGAGGGGCAAAGAGAAAGGGAGATACAGAATCTGAAGCAGGCTCTAGGCTCTGAGCTGTCAGCATAGAGCCCTGCACGGGGCTTGAACTCATGAACCACGAAATCATGACCTGAGTCGAAGTTGGAAGCTTAACCCAGGCACCCCACTCCTAGATATTTCTATCCAATTCCTGTCGACTCCGACAGAACTGATGAGAGAGATGATTTCTAGAACAATAATTTAGTTCCCACAACACTATATAAAGGGAATTCTACAGTTCATACTGTTTTGTGGCTGGCTTCTATTTTCTCATTTAGACTGCTGCATGTATCAGTAGTTCATATCTTCTTACAGACCTTGACTTGTGTGAATATACCATTTCAACTTTGAGTCTAATTAAAATAAAACTGCTATAAATATTTTATACATATCTTTTGGTGGACTTGTGTTTCCCTTTTTCTTGAAGAAAATTCCTAAGAGTGGTACAGATGGCTTATGGGGTATTTGCAAATTTAATATTATAAAAATATGCCAAGTTATTTACATTACTGCTAAACAGTGCACATCACTACCAACTATGTACGAGAGATCCAAAGTTCCTCCTCATTCTTGCCAAGGCTTGGATTTGCCAACTTTTCCGATTTTAACCATTTAGTGGTGTATAATGATATCACAGTGCCATTTTAATTCGTATTTCCCTGATGACAAATAATAATGAGAGCACTCTTTTCTGTGTTTATTGGTCATTACTATATCTTATTTTATGAAGTAGCTGCTTAAGTTTTGCTTATTTGTATATTGAGATTTTAACTTTTTAATGTAGATTTGTAGGGGTTATTTATCTATTTTGGATATAAACTTCTGTGAAATATACGTATTAACTTTATTTTCTCAGTCTTATGGCATGCTTTTTTTTTAATTTTCTTAATTGTCTTGTAAAGAGCAGAAATTTTTAAGTCCAATTCATAATTCTGTCCTGTTTTATTGCTTTTTATATCCTGTATCATCTATATTTTCCTACAATACATAACTAAGATCTTTTTCTGTGCAAAAAACTATATTTTTACTCTTTAGGTTTAAAGTCATGATTCATCTCAAACTGCTTTTTGTGTACACCATGAGGTATGGTTCTAGATTTATTTTTTCCCAGACATTAGGCAATTGCTCCAGCATCTTTTCATGAAAATATTTCCTTCTCCACACGTTTGTATAGGGAATATATACACATAAATGCACACGAACTGGACTTTATTTGAGCTAAGAAACAAATATTTCCAAATATCTCCACACCCACCTCAATAGGCACTTACTGCTTGGCCAAGCCTGGCTAACATCCTCCTTCCCAGACAGAGCATCCCAGACCTTGACAGTGAATGAGGGAGCCCCAGATGAGCCCTAAATCTGCCCTGAGTCAAGACTTGGCCTGTGCTCCTCATTGGCATAGGGCCTGGGGACCTCTGTTTTTATTCTCTTGTGAAATAGAAAGTGCTGTGCCATTGGAAACCCGTTTCTGGATTTTCTTTTCTGTTCCACTGGTCTATTTGTATGTCCTTATGCCAACACCTTGGTCCAAAACTGAGCAGTTGTCCAAATTTGTGTTCAGTCTGTCATCTTTCCCACTCTTGCTTTCATCTGTGAATCTCATACCACATAGGTACAAATCATGAGCAGGTGCTTGTTTGCAAGCCTGGGTGCCTCCTTTCTCTGTATCACCCTCCTTTTCAGAATTTTGACCTTAGCATATTGGCTACAGAAGTCCCAAACTTTGACCTATGACTTCTTATCCCATAAAACTTTTATTTTCTGTTTGAGTTTAATATTCCATGTAAGGGAAGAACTGACAAATGCCCTCAGTAGAGAAGCTACATGTAGCTAGAATCCCCTCAGTGTGCTTATCTCCTTTCAAATGTTTTAGCTTTTCCTGCTTCTGTCTTTCACTGCTTGCTCTCCAGTACTCTCAAAGAGAGATTTTTCTTATATTTGTTGAGGCTTTATAATGGGAGGGCTGGTCTGAAATAAGCTAATTCACCATTCCCAAGAGCAGAAGTCTAAAATCATTTAAAATACTTCTTAAATAATAAAACTCGTAATGCAATCTCATATTTGGGTAGTATTGAGACGATCCACTTTTATGTAGGATACACTCTAAAAGTAACTATTATGGGGTGCCTGGGTGGCTCAGTTGGTTGAGCGTCTGACTTCAGCTCAGGTCATGATCTCGCAGTCTGTGGGTTCAAGCCCTGCGTCAGGCTCTGTGCGGACAGCTCAGAGCCTGGAGCCTGCTTCAGATTCTGTGTCTCCCTCTCTCTCTACCCCGCCCCCCCCCCCTTGTGCTCTCTCTCTCTCTCTAAAAAAACAAACAAAAAACCCACAAATAAACATTAAAAAAAAAGAAGTTACTACTATGAATTTTCCATTTAATATGTATAACATTTAGCTGATCCACAGATAATTTTCTCAGCCCAACGACAAGCCACGAGCACACTCTTATCATTCTCAGATGGATGTTGGATTTACGGTGCAACAGAAGTGCAATTGAGAAAACTTAAGCATAATGTCTTAGAAGAGAAATTGGAGATTTCTATTTTGGAGGGGCTCCTGGGTGCCTCAGTTGGTTAAGTGCATAACCTTCGATTTTGGCTCAGGTCAGGATCTCACAGTTCATGGGACTGAGTCCTATGTTGAGTTCCATGTCTAGCCCCATGTTAACAGAGCATAGCCTGCTTGAGATTCTCTCTGTCCTTCTCTCTCTGCCCCTCCCCTTCTCATGCTTTGTCTCTCTCTCTCAAAATAAACATTAAAAATTTATAATTTTGGAAAAAATTCTCTGTTCAGAATAGAATATACCAGATTATTAAATTTATGCACTTATATAAATTCACATAATTGGAAAAGCTCATGAGAATTTCCCATAGAATTTTCAATTAGAAATTGAATTTCAGCCTAACATTCATTGACTTCCATTTTCTTAAGAAAAATAAATGGGGTAGCAGTCATATTCAATCCATCTCTCCAGGATTATTCTACAACTACTGGAAAACAGGTTGTCACTGGGAAACAATAGATTGTGCAGCCCTTACAACTATAGGTAAAATTACACTCTTGCCTTGTTACAAGACCTAAAAATAATTATGAAGAACACTTTTCAATGGATGAAAAGAAAGGACTTTGTGGCTGGTTGGAAAATGCTAGTGAAATGCTTATCAGAGCAGGTCTCAAAGTTTGAAATATGTGGGAAAGCAAGTGAGACTTTTTACTTCCAGCATTAGAGTATACACTATTTACTCAAATTCCTAAGGACTTCTGTTTCTTTGATGGACACTTTGACCACACGGAAAGAGTATATTTCATGGTGGAGAGTTTCGAGGATCCTTGAAGGATATTCACAACTTCATTTCTAGGTGAAAACTATTGTTCTAAGGACTTTATGCTTTAAGAGTTTGTAGCAGTTTAGCTAGAGGGATAGGGTTCTATTTTGAGAAAGGAAGCAAAACAACAACAAAAACCACAGGATTCAGGCAAATAAGAGACTTGGATGATCAGTAATTCTTTATGGGTCTTAGGACTCTTAGAGATATCTGAGGGAATCATGGACTTGAAACATCCAAATAGTCAGGGACACAACATGAATGCAGACATAACTCACTCTTCTCATATCAGATATCAATAACTGAAGTTGTTGCTCAAAGTCAAACAAAAGATAAGCTCAATACCATTTTGAGTTAGGAACTGCACCCCCTGATTTGTTTGTTTTTATTGAGAGGCAACATTTGATCACAAAGAAATTACTTTGGCTAATGTGGTACTAATCCCATAGTGTTCCAGAGAACCCCCAGATAATGTAAGAATGATTGAATCACAAACTGGAACTTACTAGAAATTTTATGGGTTAGAATGTAGAGGTCCTTGTTTTATTCAGCTGCAAAAAAGAGAAATAATTAGTAGCCAAGGATCCTTTTGCATTATTTTTTCTTGCAGAGGAATTAGCTCTGGTGAGTTTAGGAAGCATTAAACCCAGCTTCAGATACATCTGCTACTCTAATAGCTCAAGTTTTCCAACATCTGCTTCGGCTGTATTACACCATGAGAGACACCAGCAGGATGAGCCGCATGCACATTTTCCCCATCCACATCTGAGAGAAACCCAACTTCAACCTGGAAGAGGGTGGGAAGTGGGGAGAGGTAGATGAAGAAAAAGGAGAAGGCACAGCTAGGCTGTGGAGAACTTCTGGGTAGCAAAAAAGTACAAATGGTTCTCTGATTTTCAGGAGATAATGGTTATTTAACAGAGAGAGAAAATAAGCATTTTAGGATTATTCCCAATTAGAAATATTAAAAGCAGATGTCCAAAGAAAATGATAGCCTATGAAGGTAGAAAAAGGGGATGCATGTTAGAAAGCAGGAAAATAATGAAGAAAACATTAAGGTAAAGAGTTTGAGTAGAAATTTATGAGAAGGTAAGAAAAAGAATATCTTCTAGGAATTGCCAAAAGAAAGGGAGGGGATATTTTGATGTTATACCGTATGTCATGCAATTCAAATTGTTTTTCTCGGGATTGAATTGGTATTTCTTTTGAATACTGATGTAACACAGACCACATGGTAGCTTATTTTTGTCTGAGTTACGTTAAACCCATTCTATTTATTCTTTCAAAACTATGCATTGACACTAATCACTGGATGATAGGAATATGATGACAATCAATTTCTGTCCAAATATGGCTTAATATCTAATGACACATTAACAAATTTGTTTTCAATTATCATTTGCAGATCATGGCAACATAAATAGTGTAATTGGTCTGACAGTTATTATTCTCATCGTAAATTAATAAATTGCAAACCAATCTCCACACCATGAGATTTTTATTTATTATGATATTATTAGGGCCTTATAATCTCCTGGCAGGATTACTTGCTAAGCTTTTCATGTAAGATACCACATTTATAGAGAAGCACACAACTTTATGATAGGAATAGTACTGTAATAAGAATACCTTGTTTCATTTGTTTACTATGAGGCAGTAATTCCAAATTACTTTAATCAAACAATCTCATTTAATAAAAATATAAACGCAATGAATATATAAGGTGAATATTGTTATTCTACTCATTTCATATAGGAGAAATTATAGTTATGAATTTCATTTATTTTCCTAATGTTGCTCAATAACGCATACACTATTCCTATCGCCACTATGGCCTGCCATATTTTGCTGTACAGATCAAATCTTAAATAACATTGTTGATGGACTTTCAAAGTGGGAACTTCAGTTGCATTGTTGATGGACCTTCAAAATCCTGGTGATATTCATGTTTCCATAAGCAAGAAAAGGTTGCTAGGGAATTTCACTCACATGAATCATCATCAAGATATGCTAATACCCACATTGGCTGATAATCTTTAGGACAGTCTTCTCACTTGTGTTTGATAGAAAGTCCAATCTTTTAATTAAAAAAATGCAATGTAGCCTGTCAAGTGCTTGACAGAGTAATTCCAAGTGCTTTGTTAGTAATGGTGACAACTGACATGGTTATGTAAGGGAAAGCTTCTGAAAGAAACGGATATTTAAGCTGAAATGCCTTGCCAGATGACAGGGGTTAGGGAGCAAGACAAAGTTTTAGGAACCATTTTACTGTTTGGAATCATAGACTTCTCTCCATTTTGACAGTCGTGTTCCCAGCAACAACAGGTGTGAATGTAAGGCCATTGTGTTATGTCCCCAGTTTACATTTAGAGAACATCTGAATAGGGAATTAAAGAGTGATCGTGAAGGAGACCTCTCAAGTAACCCAGCCTGTGTTCAATGTCAGTCCTCCTATTAAGAGCTGCACTATTTTGGATACAAATTGCTTAACTTCTATAAATTCTGGTTTCCTGGTTATATGCCTATATCATAGAACTGTTTTGGATTTAAGTAAATGATACCTAGTATGATAAATAGTATCAGTATGGTACGCCTACAACAAATGCTCATTACATTTACTATTTGCTTTGGTTCATCTATTTAAATGGGCACATGCTTTAAATCAGGAAGGTTCATTCTTCAATTTTAATGTTTGCTGTTAAATAAAATAATTGTACCTATTTTATTAAGTTGAGAAGAATAAGAATAAAAAGAATAAGACATAGGAGAAGCTCTTAAGTGCAAAAACATAAAAATATACACATAATTTTAAATTATGTGTTGTTTTCTTTGGCTCTCTGATGATATGTTATGTATGAGTCTTGTTTCCTGAATTTCTTTGAGTGATAGGTAAGGCTCATACTCTTCTTGGAGGTTGCCGATATGCCTAGCACATGGTAGCATCCCTTTTGTGATTCTAGTAGCTAAGTGGCAGTTCTTCCAAATTTGTTTGACATTTTTGTATGTTTTTTATATGCTTACTGCAAAATTACTTGTGCTTTAATTACATGTGCATTTGTTTTATTTTACCTGAAACACTATATTTCTTAAATAAATATATTTGAAATATAGATATATGAAATATATGACATATATATATTTGAAATATATGACAATAGAGGGCATAAAGAAAGCACTACAGAAGGATTTGCTATTGTAATAATAAGCACTGTAACTTTGTTATAATTCATTATCTTTTACCAGATGGGGACCATATTTACCACTTAGTACTATCCAAGTACCTGACTGTAAACATAACAGTTATAAATTAAGCATTCTTGATCCTACACATAACATAGAAATATAAATCATATTCTTAATGTGCTCATTATTATTCAATAATTTTATGGAATATAGCAGATTCCTGTGGGAATGTGGATACAGTGGACTTAAGGGGAGTGAGGCAGAGAAAAGGTTAAGAAATCACCTCAGATGGAAAATCATATAACATTAACTTCATGCATAATCACATGTGAGCAATGAACAGTATTAAAACCAATTTCAATTTATGGAATCAAAATCATGACTGGAGGTCATCTGTCTAATCCTTGAGAATAGCAGCTTTAAAACGAGAGATGTCTGGGTAATAAAATGCCCATTATCTGCTTCTACCCACAGGTAACCTGCTTTTACCCTTCGACCCACGAATCTGCCATGCTGAAATATCTGTGAGAGGGAACGTTTCTGAAAATGACATATTAGTGCCAGTGAATCAGCACATCCAGCAGTGAGATGTCATTTCTGTATGTCCTGCATTCAGAGGCAATGTTCCCAGAAATGGTAATCAGTAGAGTGAAGGACAGGAAGTTTTCTCATTCAATAATTTTAGGGCAAGAGATAGAAATAGAATAAGAAAGGAGAATCATGCCTTAAATATTGTAAGTCTCAAGAAATTTTTATGAGCATCCAATTTTTTTTAATGCTTAAATTTTAAAAATATTACAAGCTCCATCTAGCAGAATATATAACTTCTGTCTCTCTCATCTGGCATGAGAATCACATCTTTCATTACCAAGGAAGCATCTTAACTCTTTCCCCAAACCATTTCATTTAATAAGAAGTTTCTTAACAGCTACTCTTAGAATTGTATTCATACTTCCATAAATGTTAATAAAATGCTCTGGGAGTTGAATCTCCCAGAGGAAAAGAATCCTATGGCAACACAGGATCAGTGATGATACTCTCTAAAACTTTTGAACCCTTGAAGCGTAGAAAGGGTCTTAATGTTGCCATTTGTTTAGTAACCTGATACCATATTGTTTGAAATAATGTCTGGAGTTTACGAGGCACAAAACTAAATAATATAAAATATCCTACAACTCTAATCTATTTCTGATTTTTCAACTTCAACACTTGTTTAACTTGATTGTTATACTTCCAGGAAAATCTTAATTTGACAGTTAGCATCTACTCCACAAAGAATTGTTTATTCAGCAAATAATCATGAAGTCTCTAACAAGTCTTCAACAAGATCTGCTGTCCTAGGGGTATAGTGGGAATCATAAAATATAAGTCAATGGCCATCTACAGGTGAAGAAGAAGGTTAGAACTAGAGTAAACACACATCCTGATTTGCTTCCTAAATCAGTTTATGTCAATAATCTTGGAGTATTTCTTATTATCATCCCATTTCATTGTGAGAAGTGTCCCAATTTAAAAGGTTAATTATAGGTGGCACCTGGGTGGCTCAGTCAGTTAAGTGTCTGGCTCTTGGCTTTGGCTCAGGTTGTGATCTCACAGTTAATGAGGTCGAGCCCTGTATTGGGCTCCACATTAACAGTGCAGAGGAGTCTGCTTGGGATTCTCTCTCTCTCCTTCTCTTTCTGTCCCTCCCCCACTCATGCTCACTTTCTCTCTCTCTCTCTCTCTCTCTCTCTCTCTCTCTCTCTCTCTCTCTCTCAAAATAAATAAATAAACTTTAAAAGAAATTAAAATAAAGGGTTAATTATATGATCACTGAAAAGAGTAGAGAGAGTGTAGGAATTGGAGTCAGACAGACTTAAGAGTAAATAATGACTTTGTCTTTTACCTTTTTTATGACATTGGGCCTCATTTTCTTTATCTGGCAAACAGGGATCTTACCACCTAATTTACAAGAATATTTGTGAGGATTTGTGAAGATACAATGAAGTGTTTGTAAAATTCTTTACTCTCCCATGCCTCATACCAGGTTTCTGTCACCATTGTATACACATAGGAACACTCAATCATATTTTTCAAATATTTAGAAATACAAAGCCAGCTGCATAATTTGCGGAACCCAATGAAAAATAAAAACACAAGTTCTCTTGTTCAAAAAAAAACATGAAAAACTACTATTAAAGGTGCTAAAATATAAAGCCTTTTCTTTCTTCCACACACTCTTTCTCAACTTGTCATAATATATTTTGCTATTTAATGTTACTATACGTAAAGACAAAATAAAGTTAAAAATATTATCATGGATTTTACCATTTGTCTTTATACTGTGTGATGCCAGTTTTAACGCAAAGATAAGAACATTTAACTCATACAGAATCACCAAAATTACACAATTTGTATTCCTTAGTTGTGTTTGTGTATGCCTTTCACTGTTACTGAAACAGTGAAAAAGTTGGTAGAAAATAACTCATTGGTTTTATTTCACTTGACACATGCACATTTTATCAATGAGTAAGAAGAACTGAAAGAAAGACGAAATGTGTGTTGCCCTTTACTTCTAAGTTATCATTTTCAACTTAAGTGTTGGCTAATATCGGGAAGTAATACAGGTAAAAAGAATGATAGGGTGCCTTGATCCTCTGGGTTTTTAGAAGGCCATTGCCTCCTTTCCATATTCAAAGCAAGTTCTGGCTTGAATAACATAAAGGGTGGTTTCTTGTCAGCACCCCCATTAACTCAGTGGAAGTGTAATACACTTAGCTTGTACTCTGAGCCTAACTGAGCTTCCACACTCCTGGGTCCTCTGGAATTCTGTGCTGTTGGTGTTGCAAATACTCTATGCAAATGACACCATGAAATGCAACAGACGTGTATAATATGAGCATCTCCTCTGTTCATCTTCATATCCCATTGTTCCACTGAATTTCACTTACAAGTCTAAACACAAGTTCAACAATTATATTATCAAAAATTTCAACACAGTGACAACCTTAAACCAAGCACAAGGTCCTTTTGAATGGCGAACCCTTTCTGACATCACAGGTCACAAGCTCATGAAGGCTGACCTATGGAAGTATAAGAAAAGCTTTCCTGATGCTACCATAAAAACCATTGCAATAAACACAAGGCTATTAAGGAAAGGGAGAGCCTTTGAAGTAACCAAGATCACAAGAGGAATACACAATGTCAGAAAGTACTCTATAAAATTGACTCAAACCAGAAGTTTTCCAACACAAACCCAATTACACCCTTTACCATCATTGTCACTTTGTGAGTAAAAACTTTTCTGCTCCTATATATGTACATTACTCTTAGCTTTTTACTTTTTACCGAAAGATTAATTTTACTAATTATGTTATGCCTTTCCCTAAATTGGCATAGGTAGGACAAGTGCTATTATCATATTGATACTTTGAATTCTCTTACTTCATAGAAGTCAATTAAGTTAACTCATTCTCTTGAATAGGTAAAAGACAAAAGGTCTGTTTTTCCAGAGATCAATTTCAATGTTCTATACATGCTAAGTTGCCCATTGAAACTGTATCCATATTGCAGTTGTGGAATTTTCCACTTATTTAGATATATCCTTCCCTGAAATAGTGAGGAAAATGCATGGATCACAATCTGATGGAGGTAAGGGGAAGGAAGGAAGGAAGGAAGGAAGGAAGGAAGGAAGGAAGGAAGGCAGGCAAGCAGGTGGAAGGGTACTTCAGTGATCCAATGATCTTCTTTCCTTTACATTAGCATCTTGTAACAATAAAGTTAAGTGAAACCTAAGTATTGCAGTTATAGTTTTACTGCATTATATATATATGTTATATATATTAATTAATATATATTATATATTAATTATACATTATGCTATTTATATGTATTAATTATATTAATATAATATATATAGGCACCCTTGATGCCTTCATATCCTTTCTACCTGGGGTTATATATATTTATTAGAAAAAATGAGAGTAGGATGGTTACTCTCAGTCAAGTGAAAGAAAAAATATTTATTTTAGTAATAAAATCACATTTTATTTTGAACTGAGTTTACTACAAGGAAAAAGATGGTCTTATAATTTAATGTCATTAATATTATTTTATTGTAAATAAAAATGTTCAAGCACACCAAAAAACCTTAAGAAAAACTGGAAATTTTTTCAAAGATTTGAAGGCCAAAATATGCTTTAAAATAAAGCTTTTTGATATAAATTAACTATTAGAACTCTCAAGACTTTAAAAACTCAATAATAAAGAACATAATTTGGGGCATATATTGTTTATACATATTTGTATATGGGTTTGTATTGTAAATAGAAAATAATCAATCTAGGTGTAGCTGTCTGCTTCAATGCTTCCAGCTACAACTTTACCCCATTTGAAATAAATTGCACCTTAAATTTGAAGGCAATTTTCAGTAGTTTGGTGTGCAGTACAGATTTCATCTTTGATATTTAGTAAGCCTGAGATCTTTCTAACTTGTGAAGTCTGCATGTCTGCAAACTAGGATGTCTGTGTTTGTGTTTATTACCTTTTTCATGCATGCCTTGAAATGACTAAATTACAGGTATTTTACATGTGTTTTGTGGTACAAGACAGATACAGTCCACTGGTATAATTTATCTTGAAACACCCTGTTTTACAAAATTATAGAAAAGCACTGCAATTTGCTCAATTTTTTATTTCTAAGACTATGATAAAATCTTCAAAGCCCAGAAGATGTCTTCAGATAAGAACTTAGCCATGCAATAAACAATTTTCATCAAAGCTCTGGGTTTGGGGAAATAGAGTACAATTGTGGATTTAAAATCTTGATAATGTTTCTTACTTATTATCTATTTTGTCTTTTGTATTTTGACCTAATTCAGCCACCAAAGGCATCAACTCTTATATAAGATTAGACATACACGCGCGCGCGCGTGTACACACACACACACACACACACACACACACACACAGCAGTCCAAATCAGATTATCTACAATCAAGGTAATTGTGGAGAACAAAATTGTTCATCTGTACTGTGCAGCTGCCTTTTGGATTTAGCGTTTGATCCCAAGTGATTGCTCAAGTTACAACTATACAAGAGTTCTTCTCTAACCCAGTGGAACTTTTTTTATTTTATATCACTTTTTAAACACTTGTTTTGATTTCTTCACTCTTCCTGGCAAAATAATATCCGAATATCCAAAAACTCAGTAGAAAACGTGTAAACCTTAAGGCATTTGAATAAAATGCAAGATAATTTGACACTGAAATAATTCTTACTAATTTTCAGTGAATACTTAAAATATGCTTCCAGTTCAGTTTTTAATCTTGTCTTTTTAATCTCTACATGGTAGGAAAAATTTTATATTTATGTGTGATTAAATTATAGTGATTTTGAAATTTTAACATAAATGTTTGACACTTCAGTAAAGACACAGAAATATTGTAATTAGTTATAAAATGAGTTTTATATTAGTGTGGCTGAATATGTAAAAACTTATACCCACTTTTCCCCCCTTATGTTGAATCTATTTAATATTCTGAATAATCTATCAGGATATCTATTATGTATTGGTGTAGCTCAACTGGCTAAAGTTAAATTCTGCATATTAATCCATTATTTCAAGCATTTCTAAATGTAAAATGTTACCATTATTAAAGACATTTTCAATCTTTCTTCTTTAAATAGAACTATTTGAGAGATAACCTAGTCTGTAGATATTACAAAGGAGCAGTTTATAGATGTTTTCTGCTTTACTCAGATATCTTGCCCCCCATGAAGTACAGACCTTCATTAGTAAATAATCCTTGAGAAATTGATATATTTTCCAAATTTAGTTTCTGCCTTGATTTCATATATATCACATAGTATAACAATTCCTTTATATCATCTATAAATCTTAAAATTCATAAGAAAGGCATTCATTTATTCATAATAAATTCATAATCATTATTTCATGAGGACAATACTTTCTGTTCTCCCACTTTTAGCCCTGAGTTACCTCCACCATTTGTGTTCTCTACTATGTCTGAACTTAGCCCTCGAATTGGCCTAGGGCGTGGGTTCTTAGCTGCCATAAACTATCCTCTCTCCCTCAGTGATTCCCATGCTAGCTTTTTACTTGCTTCTCTCCCAAACACTCTCCCAAATCTCTGCCTTTGCAAGGACAGTAAGTTGTTCTCACCATGGAAAAACCAAGGAGTACCAGGAGTAGTAGCTTAATAGTGGTGGTAGTATGATACCAAAACTACAGGCATTCATTTTCTCAGTAAAATTATTTCTGTTCACTTCAAAAATCAGGGCCCCCAAAATACGAACGCAATCCAACCTACAAGAGATAGAAGTCTAGACTTAGGGAAACATTATTTTGAACAATTCAAAATTATGATCAGAAACACTAACATTTTTTTGAGCTTATTTTATGATAGGCATTGTCATGAGTATTCTGCATGTGCTATCCTTTCAAATCTTTCTAATTCTATGGCTAGGATTATTATTCTCATTTTTCATGTAATTAAAATAAAACTTATCCAAGTTTAGTACATTTTCCAAATATAATATAGCTAGGAATTTTTCAAGTTGGTATTTCAATATTCCAGTCCTGGGTCACCTTACTTAGAACCCATCCAATCAATGTTTTATGCCTGAAACATAATAAAGAGTCAAAAATTACATCTCAACACACAACAAAGGAAGCCTTGAGAAACACCATTTCAGCACAACAGATGCATCTAAAAAAAGGTAGAAAACTCCAAAACTGCAAAATAAGCATAGCTTCAATATGGGGATCAACTTAGTGTGACTAGAACCTTGAACTAGATCTTCAGGAAACCAAACTTTTTGTCTCTTATCTATGCAAATGACTAAGCTAACTTGGCCTTGGTAGGTGTGAGAATTCTAAATATCAGTGAATTAATAACACTTGTGTTCCCTAATTTCAATATGGGGAATGACATAGGATAATTAGTAAAACTTTCTAAATATAAACATTCAGTCTATTGACTGGCCTCTTTTAAAACTACATGTAAATTTGATAAGACAGCAAGGTTTCATTAGGACTAGTCAAATATTAACACCAACAAACTGTGAAATGCACACTGATCAATAACAATGTTACATACAGAAGTAAAAAAATATCAGGGGAAAAATATATGGAATGATTTCTGCCCTAAAGAATCTACTAATGTAGTAAAAAGATGATATACACATAAAAATATAATTAATAAAAATATTTGATGAACTGATCTGAATCAAGGAATCATATGACAATGGGAAAGAAATCCATAAGTGAAAGGAAGATGACTATTGAGTCCTCATGGCAATGATAGTGGGGAAGCCAAAGTGGGGGCTTTGTTTTTTTTTTTTGTTTTTTTTTTTTTAATTTTTTTTTTTCAATGTTTATTTATTTTTGGGACAGAGAGAGACAGAGCATGAACGGGGGAGGGGCAGAGAGAGAGGGAGACACAGAATCGGAAACAGGCTCCAGGCTCTGAGCCATCAGCCCAGAGCCGGACGCGGGGCTCGAACTCACGGACCGCGAGATCGTGACCTGGCTGAAGTCGGACGCTTAACCGACTGCGCCACCCAGGCGCCCCAAAGTGGGGGCTTTGTAAAAGAAAAAGATGTAGATAAATAAAATGAAGTGTAATTATCCTTTCTGGTTTTCTGTTACTTGGAACTGAGATCTTCATAACATTAGTTTCCTCGTGTTATAGACTGAATGCTTATGCCCCCTGAAAATTCATATGCTGAAGCCTTTATGTAATGGCATTTACAGGTGGGAGCTTTGAGAAGTAATTAGTTCATGAGAGTGGAGCCCCCAAGATAGGAGAGGAAAAGAGTTAATCTTCTTCCCTCCTTCCTTCCCTCCCTCTCTGAGTCTCTCCCTCCCTCACTCCCTCCCTCTCTCCCTCTTTGCCATGTGAGGATGCAAAGAGAAGATGGACAGAGAGAGAGCCTTTACCAAGAACTCAACTATGCTAGCCTTTTGATCTTGGGCTTCAAGACTCTAAAACTTTAAGAAATAAATGTTTGTTGTTTAAGCTACCCAGTCTGTGGTTTTGTTACAGCAATCTGAACTAAGATACTTTGTCTGCCCTCACTTAAAGAATTGAGCCTTAGTAAAGGCTAAATAGATGATGGTTTGGGTGTGAAGTATTTTACATGCAGTATCCTGCTCGTCTGTTACAAAAACATATCCAATAGTATGTACTATTATTATCTTTATTTACAGATAGCAAAACTAAAGTTCAAAGAAGCTAAATGCTGCCTATTGTCATACAGTAAACTCAAGATCTGGAATTTGAACATTGATACCAGAGTTCACATAATCTTTCATTACATTATCCTCAAATGCTGAGATACCGTTTAAAGTGTGGTGTGTACAGTTAATAACAAGTGTTAGTAAGGATGCTGAGAAATTGGAACACTTGTGTACTGTTGTGTTGGGAGTCTAAAATGGTATAGTCATGGGGTGCCTGGGTGGCTCAGTCAGTTGAGTGTCTGACTTTGGCTCAGGTCATGATCTCACAGCTCGTGAGTTCGAGCCCCGTGTCAGGCTCTGTGCTGACAGCTTGGAGCCTGGAGCCTGCTTCTGATTCTGTGTCTCCCTCTCAGTACCCCTCCCCCACTTAGGCTCTTTCTCTCTGTCTCTCTCTCTTAAAAATAAATAAACATTAAAAAATTTTTTTTAAACAATAAAATGGTATAGTCACTATGAAAAACTGTATGGCACCTCCTAAAAAAATTAAAAATAGAATTTTTGTATGATGTAGCAAAATTCCATTTCTGGGTACATATCCCAAAGAACTGAAAGTAGGAACTTGAAGAGAGAATTAAACACTCATGTTCACAGCACCACGTCTTAACAATAGTCAAAAGATTAAAGAAGTCCACGTGTCTATCAATGGAAGAATGGATAAACGAAATGTGGTAGATACATACAACGGAATATTATTCAGCCTTAAAAAGGAAGGCAATTCTGACACATGCTACAAAATAGATGAAACTTGAGGACATCATGCTAAATAAGACACAAGAATATAGGTACCATATGATTCCACTCATCTGCAGCACTAGCATAGTCAAAGGTATAGACACAGAGTGTAGAATGGTGGTTCCCTGGGGCTGTGGGGAGGAGAGTAATGGGGAATTATTGCTTAAGAAGTCCAGAGTTTCAGTTTTACACAATGAAAGGAGTTCTATGAAGGAACAGTGGTGATGGTAGTACCATAATGCCACCAAACAGTACACTTAAAATGCTGCATGTTATATTAGGCATACACCACTACAATTTAAAAAACAAAACAAAACAAAACAGAACAAAAAAATAAAAAAACAAAACCAAAACCGAAATAAATAAAACCATCTCAGGGCACCTGAGTGACTCAGTCAGTTAAGCAACCGACTCTTGATTTCCCCTCATGTCATGATCTCACAGCTCATGGTTTGAGCCCCATGTCAGGTTCCACGCTGACAGCACAGAACCTTCTTGGGATTCTTTCTCTACCTCTCCCTCTGCCCCTTCCCTACCCTCTCTCTCTCTCTCTCTCAAAATAAATAAACTTTAAAATAAAACTCAATTTAAACTTAAAAAAAAGTGTGGTGTGTGTCTATCTGTGTCTGTTTCTATGTTTTATGTTGGGGCAGTTGAGGAAGATAGTGGGATCTTTTTAAAAAAAAATAAAATGAGAAGAAAAAAAGAACCCATCTTAAATAACAGTAATTAAATTTTGCCAACCGCAACTTCTGAATACCTTGAACTTTTCATTTTTATAACACATAAGATAAGAAAGAAGTCAAAATTAGCCACATGTGTAATTTTAGTCACTTTTCTAAGAAACATGTTTGGTGCAGGCACAACACTGACATCTTTTAATTAACTAATCATGATTTTGGAACACTAGTCCATGCTGCTTTATAAATCAAACACTGAACCGAAAGGCAGGTCACAAGAACTTCGTCTAAAGATACTATAATATCCCCTTTAATTGCTGAGCTGTCTTTTTCTTTAAAGTTGTAATTCCACAATTTTGGATATCACAGTAAAGCTGACACAAAAGATAGCATCTTAACATAGTATTACTTAACAAAGATGGCTGTCATTTCTGTCACATGAAAACCCTGTCAGGAACCGCACTTCAACTTTCTGTTGCCATAGATACCACTTTTCCTCTGTGACCAAAAGTAAAAAACACAGTTCAGTGTCATGATTCAAATAAAAAGAATTGAAACCCCTTCAGAAATATCTATCAAGATTTAGGAGCAAGTCTCTTATCACCGGGATTTCAGTTACACGAAGTAAAATTCTAGAACATCAATAGTTACTTAGCCAATGAAGAAGTTGAAGAATAGAATATTAACGATGTTTCCAGGCCCAGTTTTTTTCCTTTAGTAATAAAAGAATGTACCTGGGATCTCATATTCAAGTTGCAAAACTTAACCTGTACAAAGTTAATTTCCTGGTGTGATATACATGTTAATAAAAGAGCAAACCTAACATTAAGTGTTAGTGTGGTTGTTATATCCTGAACTGTACTTAATTTTATACTGAAGAATGGTAGTCAGAGATTATCTATGAATTTAAGGGCATATTAATAAATGATGCATATTTGGACACCAGAGAAGTCTGAAGAGCAAAATTATCCACATTAAAATTAAAGCCCTGATGGAAATAATTATACAGCTGAAAAACACCTGTACGGCAGTAAACAACATGCTCAGGAAAAGAGTCACCTTCAGAGACTACCCTGGTCACCTAGCTATTGTGGAGTTTTGCCAAGCCTGTTATGGGAAATGTTTAACCTTCCATGGTGTCTTGTGTCTCCTGGGTATGGAGAGTGACAGGAGAAATGAGAGTCTAGGCTTGAATGCCTTTGGAATGTATAGGGATTAAAAATGAAGTTTTATTTCCCCTTTTTTTCTTATGAGTCTTATTTATGGAATCTTGAAATAAGTGCAAGTTGAATAGTCCTGGTCTAAGTAAAAAAGCTAAATGATGGGACAGTAAAATAATTATTCATATAACTATTTCTCAGAAAACTATTCAGTTTTTATACAAAAAGCCAAGTGGGAAAAGACCATTAAACTGTTATATTTAATTATATTGTATTAAGTAGTATTTTGGGGAACAGAATTCCTTCACGAGTTATTAAACCTATAATAACTGGGAGGCAACAGGCATGATAGGTAAGCCTACGGGCTTGGGGTTACATAGAACTCGCCTCTGCCACTCACTAGCATGGGATGTTGAGTAAATTAGTTAATCTCTGTAAATCCCAATTTTCTTACCACATCATGATGATAGCAATAAAAATATCTACCTCAGAGGATTACCACAATGTTTAGTAAATGATTTTATAGAAGTTCTAAACACATAAAAATCCTCATAAAATATTTTTTAAAACCCAATAATGTATGACATAAAAATGGCTACATGCAGAGATGAGAAATTACGTTGTTTGATGGAAAGATTTGATTTTGTAAGGAACAGCATTTTTCCCCCAAAGTGTGTTTTCCCCAAAGTGTGTGTTCCCCCAAACAAAACACTAAGGGGATTTATTTGGGAATGGACAAAGGTCATATAGAAGAATAAATGGGATCCAATAAATACAAATAAATTTAGAAAGATAATTCTAAAGTTTTATTTTTATTTTTTTAATGTTTGTTTTTGAGAAAGAGAGAGACAGAGCGTGAGTGGGGAAGGGGCAGAGAGAGAGGGAGGCACAGAATCCGAAGCAGGCTCCAGGCTCTGAGCTGTCAGCACAGAGCCTTACATGGGGCTTAAACTCATGAACCATGAGATCATGACCTGAACCGAAGTCGAACACTCAATGACTGAGCCATCCATGCACCCTTGATTTTAAAGTTTAAATATTTGCTAACAAAATTTTAAACTGCATGTTCATTTTTGAAGAAGTATAAGGAGGCTCAATAGAGATAAATCAGATATATAGATTCAGAAATCAGATATAGATTCCAGCATATATAATAGTTTGGTATGACTAAAAATGTTATATAACAAATCAGTGAAGAAATAAATGCTTACTCTCTAAATGATTTTAGAAGTATTATGCTAATTAGTTAGAGAAGAGAAGCTAGATTTTATTATATATCTTAGGTGGAAATAATGCACAAATATGCTAAAACATTAGATATAAAAGTTAAAATCATTCAAAAGATCTAGTAGAAATAACAGAATATCAATATATCTAGGAAAGGGAGATAAATTTCTAGGTGCAAACGTGTATAGACATAATTCAATATGTTAAATGTTGCATGTCTATAATTTCAAAACCAAATTCATTAGGCATACGGCAAAATGAGATACGATGTTTGCAACAAATAGTATTCTACAGATAACTTTCTTTTTTTATTTTTAATTTTTTTAATGTTTATTTATTTTTTGAGAGACAGAGACAGAGAGACAAAGCATGAGCTGGGGGAAGGGCAGAGAGAGAGGGAACACAGAATCCGAAGCAGGCTCTAGGCTCTGAGTTGTCAGCACAGAGCCTGATGCAGGGCTTGAACTCCCGAACTGTGAGATCATGACCTGAACCTATGTTGGACATTTAACTGACTGAGCCACCCAGGCATCCTTGTTTTTAAATTAAAAAAAAATTAATGTTACTTATTTTTGAGAGAGACACAGAGAGACAAAGATAACTTTCAAGTCAAATAAGTGAGTTACTAACTCTGCTACAGAAAAAATGTCCCAAATCATTTGACATTTTAGAACAGAAGGAATACAAATGGACGCTAAACACATAAATAAAGGTTTATGTTACAAATAAGTAATGCAAGATTTTTAAAGATGCCATTAACTTTCATAAAACTGGCAAACAAAAAAATTTCCAAAAGTAGAAATTGTTGGGTGGGACAAGGATTCTCATAAAGTACTTACATAAGTAAAAATCAACATAACCTTTTGGCAAAGCAATTAATAGTTGTTGCCAGAACTCATCCTAAGGAGATGGACACCAATATATGTAGAAAAATTTCATTGTAGTGCTTATGTGACAACAGCAAGCATTCTAATTATGAATAATGACAAAGAGTTAAAAAGTGATACCACAGCCATTGAATTATTATATATCCATTAAAATTATTTCTTAAAGTTCATTGATGACAATAAAAATGCTCAAAATATAATAAATGGGACAAAGGGAAAAATCAGAATACAAACTAGTTGCCTAATTGAATTTTGTGTAAATAAATATGTACATTCAACATGAGTGTATTCTCGAAATAAATCCAATAAGAATATTAAAAGCGATGTAGTTGTAGAATGGTAGTGAAAATACATCTCAGATTCTCTGCACATTTTTGTGTTTGCCTGATTTTCTTTTTTTTTCCGTGTTAGTCACCCTTTGTTATGTGAAGACTCATTCCATCTCTATTAATATATTTTTTTAGTTATTTATTTTTAAATTTTTTTAACATTTATTGTTTTGAAAGAGAGAGACAGAGACAGAGCATGAGTGGGAAAGGGGCAGAGAGACAGGGAGATACAGAATCAGAAGCAGACTCCAGGCTCTGAGCTGTCAGCACAGAGCCCGATGTGGGGCTCGAACTCACAAACTGCGAGTTCTTGACCTCAGCCAAAGTCGGATGCTTAGCCAACTGAGCCATCCAGGCACCCATCTATTAACATTTTTAAATAAATGAATATTTAAAATTAAATATACCTTCACATTTATAAAAATAATAATTTTTCTAGCTTAATATCTTGTGATATTCCTCCATTAAGTTATTATTTTCTTACTGGATAGAGGAAAAATCAGATATTAAATGGATAAGAACAGGTACCACACTTGATCTTAGCCAAAAGGCTGAAAAGCTACCTATTCTTTTATTATTATGATTATCTCTCCTTCTACTAATGAATCATTCTGAATAGCTAATATAAGTGCATGGCACAAAATTCAGTAGGTACATAGAGGTATATAGTGAAAGTCAGTCTTTCTTCCTTCTCTTGCTTGCATCCACCTATCCACCTAATCCCCCTCCTTAGTGCAACTGATGTTATTGGGTTTTTGTTTATCATTCCAGATTCGGTTTATACTTTTTCAAATAACCCCCCAACACACACACACACACACACACACACACACACACACACACACACAAGTGGCAGTATACCATTCTGTACTATTCTGCAAATTGTTTTTCTCAATATTTATTTGATATATTTTCATTTTTTAATGACTTCAAAGAATTCAATATTAATGTAATGTGATTCATTAATTGTTCCCCTTATGATAGGCAATTGGGTAGTTTTTAGCTAATTTGAATTTGCAAACAATGCTGTAATGACTATCATTATGTACATCCTCTTGCAAAGCAGAGTTGTTGGGGTTCGATTTTTAGTTTTGAAAATTATTAACAAAATGCTTTCCGTAGCTCTATACTGTTTATAAATGGGTATGCTGATTTCCCTTTGACACTATTGGATGTGATCAAGCTTTTTGTTCTTTGTCAACATGGAGATAAAAAATGTCATTTCATTGTAGTTTTAAAATGCCCTTCTCTTTAAGAGTGAGGTTGAGTTTTTCACATTTAACAGTCATTTGTATCTCACTTTGAAGCTGAAGTTTGTAGCCTAGTATAATCTGACCTTTGCATCTCAATCCCTGCCTTTTAGAACATAGAACATGCCTTTTATCTCTTCAATAGATGGTGTATCAGTTTAGGTTTATTTTAACTGCAAGTAACATAAAATCCTGACTCCACTGACTTTAACAATAAGGATAATCTTTTCTCTTACATTATATTATGTCCTAAATAGTGAAGGGTTGGATAATTCAGCTACTCATCAAGAAAGCTGAGGTCCTTGGTCTTTCTATCTTTCTGATTGCCACCCACTAACTAGATTACCTCATGTTCACAAAATGGCTGCATCACAGCTAAACATCTCATTGACATATACAGCATCTAGAAGAAGAAGGATTATTTCTTACCACGAGTTTCTCTCTCTCTTTGACAAAGATACAAACTAAAAATGGACCATAACCTCCCATCAAGAGAGCCCCTATTGACAAGACAAATGATAATACAATGAAACTTATTTAAGGTTTGACAATTTGAATTACAGAAAGGTATAAAATGAGTAGTAAATGTGTCCTTCTCTTCCACCTTCAGCCTCTCTCCGAATGAAACCACTGTTAAGTTCTTATAATTGCTTTGAGGAAAACAAAGAAGACAAAGACTGTGCGCATACCTGAGTATCTCTTTTTATATTTCATGCATTCATTTGTTCATTTTAAACCCCAAAGTGATATTTTATATATTGTACTAGGCTTCACTTTTTTCACTCATTATTCCTTAAAGATCTTTCTAGTTTGCCCATAAAGTCTTCTGTCTATCATAATTTTTTAATATGTCAATCCCTGTTGACCAAGATTTTGGTTTGTTACAGTTGGGGGTTTACTATAAACAATGCTGCAGTGGACATCCTTGTATATTTATTTTGGGATACTCCTTCAAATCCAAATTCCTACTAGTGGATCAAAGAGAAAGTACATTTTAAAATTTGATGGTAAAATTTACCTCCCGAAAGGCTGTCCCAGTTTAGAGTGCCTGTTTCCTTTTGGTGGTGGAGACTCTTGCCTCTTCCAGGACCCCTTTAACATCTGTAGGGTTGAGAATAGGTACTCACCAGGAAGCAGATGCACCCCCTCTGCTGGGGGCAGCAGCTGGCCCCCTCTATAGACTTTGCCTCCTCCACTGCAAATCTTGGTGATTGTGAGGTGACAGTCTCAATGTGGGAGCCAGCAGCCTCTCTTTGGGTATAGGAAGCATACCTTAGATTTCCCTCATCATGTTAGCATGGTTGTCCTGACTGGCCCAAGGTGGGAGAGTGAAGAACCACATCCTCTAACTCATTCAAATGAAGAGGGCATGTACACAGAGTGCCCCTCCTGCTGCCTAAACAAAAATTCAGATAATCCCAGAGCAGGTGATACTCTCCTAGGCATGTGAAGAAGACTTGCTTCCGCAAGTGGGTCTTCCCCAACTCCTCTTCCATCTGAGTGCTACAGAGTACCTGGCTTGTAACACTGCACTTGGCATGTTCGAGGCATCTGATCAATTGCTGATGTGCTCACCCTTCCTTGTTGGTTGGTCATTTGCTGCATTGACTTTTCTGCAGCCTGGTGCCTTCTTTGAGGTGCCTTCCTGAGGATGCACACTATCACTAAGCCTAACTTTATTTTTCTCCCTTTTTTGATCCTCATGTTTAGCAGAAGGAGTCTACCAGCTTTCAGGCTTGGAGATACTGATCGAAGGCAGCTGGGGTAAGTGCATCCTCCTTTTTTCCAAATTGTTCCCCATGGTTAGATAACACTGTTGCCCTCCAACTTTGGTCCACTAAACTCTGTCTTGTGGCACAGTCCTTGTTGTTCCAGTCTGCAGACCCAGTCACTAAGCTGCCAATCCATAGCTCTGGGGCTAGACAGCAGGGCCAGGAAGATGGCTGAGCCCCTCAGGGTTCCTCTCTCCTGCCAGGTGCATATGACAAGGTTAAGAAAGCCAAGAAGCAGACAGCAGAGAGGACCCGGCAACTTGATGTGAGAAAGAAGGAAAAGTGAAGGCAACATGGTGGTGTGTGTGGCCCTGTCCTTGGGCCATATTCTTGCAGCTCCCTCACCTTCCTTCCTGGAGTTCAGCTCCAGCAACTCAAAGCCTCTTGGTCCTGGATCCGAGAAGAACCCTGGCCTCAGGAGTAGGTTTTAAGGATATTCACTCTTAGGAATAATAACCATATCTAAAGGAATATTTGAAACAGTAAGATGTGCCAAGAACCTTAAGCATTTTACATGTTTCAAACAGTATAAATCTCCAACCACTTTGTGTGCTAGATTTTTATTTTCTCTCTTTGTTTTCAGATGGGGAAACTGAGTCAAAGGAAATTAATTCTCCTGAGACCATAAAACGAAAATACAGCAAAATAGCATTCAACTCCAAGACATGTTTGAATCTGATGAATTTTTTTTAACGCTTATTTATCTATTTTGAGAGAGAGAAGGAGAGAGAGAGAAAGAGAGCAGAAGAGGGGCAGAAAGAGAAGGAGACAGAAAACCCCAAGCAGGTTCGAGCTGTCAGTACAAAGCCGACGTGGGGCTCAAACCCACAAACCATGATATCATGAACTGAGCCAAAATCAAGAGTTGGACGCTTAACCAACTGAGTCACTCAGGCGCCTGACTCTGATGAATTTAGTTTAATCCTCTAAGTTATAGTGTTCATTGTTTGTGTATTGTGTTTATAACACTAATTAATTAACACATCACACTAATAAATGAATTAACATATGAAGTATTTCGTACATCAAAGTTGAAAGAATATTCAGCCTCAGTCTACACTAAATCATTGGAATTTGATAATTCAAGGCTCATGGACATTTTCTAGGTTTTAATAATTGTGTTAAATTTCTTCCTAAAAGAAAAATAACAAGTTTTATTGCTATTATTATTGTTTCTAAAATAACCTGTAGAACAAATAACATAGTAATGAAACCACGTCTAGTGATTAGCTTCTAAAGCACTCCCCCTTCCATTGCACAGAAATGCTTTTCTGCATTGATAATAATGTGTTATGTAAAATAATTTGTGACCTCAGCTTATAACTAGGCTGCTTATAATTAACATTTTTGAAGAACTGTGAGTCCTAACCATATCTTCAATAGAAGGGAACATACTGAGGAGGGAGAAAAATTCCTATTAATTATTTTTAACAGTTTGTTACACTTTTTCCAGAAGATTCTATTTGATAGTGTTTTCATTTTATAACACTCTACATTTTAAAATATATATTTACTAACAGATGCTAGCAGTGTGATTAAAAATATAAGAAGTTATTTGAAGCAAATATTAGTATTTAAAATACCCGTAAGAAACTATACACATTAGTAGGGTGTTGTCTTTTTATTCAAAATCAATGTATTCTATGCTAGCTAAATGAATTATAAAATTGTCAATTGAGTCTCTGGTATTTCCAAAAACGAACTTACCTGATTTCAACCAAAATCCATATTCTTCGAAAATTATATAGTGTGTACTCCAATATATATAAATTATCAGAAGTCTGATTTCATATTTTTTTTAATGGCCAGCTTCTTCTGTACCGTCAGTGTTAGAGTTGGCTCTGGTGCTTTCCTGAACAAACAAACAAAAGTGTAGTTAGCAGCCGGGAATCCGTTTCCAGCTCTCAGTTCAGTCCCTGCAGGGCTCTTTCAGTAATGATGCAAAATTTCTTCCTATATTTCATTTCTTCGATTTCATATTTTTTCTAAATTAACAATACTTCTCAAATAGATGGAAGTTTGTCACATTAGACTGAAAACAAAAATGCAAACATCAAAATGAATTTGACAGCACAATTTCTTCTGTAGCTGATCTTGTAGTTCTTTTTTATTATATTTCTAAAGACTTCTGACAGAGGTTTTATCTGAATATATATGAATAAGACTATATACATATACATATACTTGTATGTTATGTATTTTTTAGAAACAGGACAATTGCAGCAATAACAGTCTATTTTGTTTTCTTTGCTTTTAGGGAGGAAGAGTAAATAAAGTCTCAAACACCCTGAGAAAATTGTACTTTTCCTATGGAGCCCAAAATTAGTGAAATGGATGTCTAAGAGTATTTTATACTTGAAATACAGCACTGTAATTAAAAATCTGAGCATAAAACCTCAACTTACTGCAAAGTAGCTTTTAGTTTTTAATGTGATTAAAGACTTATAAGTTGTAATGCAACTAGTTTTGTATTAACAGATTGAATAGTAGAGTGAATTACAACTGCTCCAAAATTCTGATGTAAGTCAGAAGAATCAAAATCGAATCAAAGTGTATTTTCTTTAAATGCAAAATAATATACATACTATGAATCTGCTTAAAAATGTGTGTTGTGTCTGTGTCTGATATGTATATAGTTTTATAAAGTGTGCTTATACAAATACAATTTTCCAATGATTTCATTTAAAACTATTTATCTGTTTACTGTGACAACTAAACCAGTAAAAAATAGATATTATATTTAATTCCACTTCAAGGTTTAAGATAATCATAGATATAGATAGATAGATAGATAGATAGATAGATAGATGATAGATAGATAAAAATAACAAGGCATTCATTACTTAATGTTGATCATAACTTTATTAAGATTTAAAATATTTCAATAGTCTTAATTTTGATACTGTATTTGCTATAGTAATCAACTAAACCAAAATTCATCTAGGAATATCAGGCTTTCAACAAAGAAAAATGTTTGTCATTAGCATGCCCAAATATTACAGCATTTGAAAAAATAAAAATCCAATATATGTAAATAGAAATGACAGAAAAATTTGCCCCAAAGCAAACACAGCAAAAGTTCTAAAGGAATAGCAAATGAAACTTAAACAAAGATGAATTCCATAATAACTCCACATTATTTTTCTTTAAAAACCATAGCAGTTTAGATCTTAAATGATGTTACCATACATCAACAGCCCAGCTCTCAGAAAAATCACAAGATCCAAGTTTCCTTTGCTATCAGCATGTGTTTGTCTCCCTTCCAATATTTGAATTGATCTTTATTTATTCAGTATAAATTACTATGGAAATGTTTTAATGAAAAATAACAAAATCCAAGGACAAAAAAATAGCTGGTTATGTAATATGTTATTTAATCTTTTTAAATGAAGCCTCATTTTAGAAATAAATAGACTAAAGACAGACTAGTTAATTATATGCATTCTCTTGAGTTAGTTCTTTATGATTTGACAACTTGCACGGCAGCTGTTCCCGTAAATATGACAATAAATTTCTAAATCTCCAGAGAACTGGTAAATACAGGCAGATGCACTTAACTGCTGGTGGGCAACAAAAGTCAGACTGCAGGAAACTGTGGCACTAATGTAGCTCTTGATTAATCTCTAATTACAGTTTTGTCATCTTAGCAGGGAGACAAAACTATATCACTTCCTAAATAGGCAAGCAGCATTTTGGCACCTAGCAACCAACAGTTCGTTCCTATTAGCTGCAGTGGACTCGATGCTGTTACATGGGAGGTGGTTATGGATCACTGCTCTATTATTTATAGAGCAGCATTTCCAGAGGCCTTCACAACGGTAGATAAATTAGCAGCTTAATAGGCCAGCACTAACTAAAAACATAGCATAAGCTGAAACATCAAGTATGAAATTAAAATGTGACTTGCCCATAATGTTTGCATCCTACATGGAAAGAAATGCTCCCTTATTTTTTGTTGATTATTCCACATACATAGCAAGAGTGTGAGCATATTAATGAAAACTATAGAGACACATTTTCAATCATTTCATGTTGTTTCATAAAGTGCTTACAGGAAATCTTTCAGAGAGACATTTTTTAAAATTCGTTTTCCTCCCCCTGAAGGGATTCTCTTGGTTTCGTTCTTCAGCCCAGGGATGGTAGGTGGCAGGCATTAATTAGAACTAGCACAACCACAAGAGAGCCCTAAGTGTCTGTGTAAAAGTGCCTTATTATGCTCAAAACGGGCAAATGAGGCCGATTTTCATCATGCTTCCACTTCCCTTTCACTTTGGGTACCATGAAAAAGTCTAAGAAATGACCTCACACTTCTGTCCGTGTCAGTAATTTGAAAGGAGATATAAAATTCTTAAGAATTTTTTTTTCAAAAGCCAATCCATAGGCTGGTTTACTTAATTAAAATTAATCAGCATCTTCCTTTATCCTCATAGTGGAGATCCTATTATTAATATGGTCCTGCTCAGGAGATCCAAAATGTAATATTCAAAATGATGACTTTTCATTTCCTCCAATTTTACTAAAAATTCTTTTTAAACAAAATGGCATGATATATATTTTTAAAGCATCCTGTATTTTTCAATTATAATAATTCCTATTATAAGATTTTCATCCAAAATGAAAATGTCCTATATTTCATTGTTGCATTACTTCGGAAGAATAATTTTTTTCTGACAACACAAGTTGTAACGTTATTTAAAAAAAAAAAACAACATTGCAGTGAGATATTATGAACTACATGAAATTTCTTTTAATTCAGCTGCCCTGGATAGCCTACAGCAGTTGAGAAGCCATCTTACTGAAATAAGACCACTCTAGAAACTGTTTCCATTTATAAATTTATCTTCCGATGAATTCTTCCTTAATGATGGCTCAAGTATCTATCATCACAAATTCTGAATGTAGGGGTGCCTGGGTGGCTCAATCAGCTAAACATCTGACCCTTGGTTTCGGTTCAGGTCATGATCTCACAGCTTTCTGGGTTCGAGCCCCATGCTCTGTGCTGGCAGCACGGAGGCTGCTTGGAATTCTCTCTTTCCTCTCTCTCTGCCCCTCCCCCACCCATGCTGCCTCTGTCTCTCTCAAAATAAATAAATAAACTTAAAAAGCTCACAAATTCTGAATATAAATTTTCAATATCATTATGTCAATTTATCCCACAAGGAAATAATGGAAGATGGCAAAGACTGGAAAGAAAGCTATGGGTTCAATTCTAGCATATACAACAGGTGTCTTTGAGATATCCAAGTGAAGATGTAGCTAGCCAGTGTGATAGGTCTGAAATTCAGACAACTTGGAGCTAAAAATTGAAATTTCAGAATCATTATTCCAGAGACAGTAATTGAAGTCATAGGCATAGATGAGATAGTGTAAAGAGAGAATGGAACATGAGAGAGGAGTGAAAATCAGGAACAAGCCTTCAGGAATTTCAACATTTAGGAACCAGTTAGAAAAATCTGAAATGGAAAGAAAACTGAGAAGAAATGGCAAAAGAGTACAAGAAAAAGTGGCAAATGTGCCAATGCCAATGCCAAGGGATTTTTGAAAAATGGAAAAACCACTTGAATACAATCAGAAGATCCAGTATTGAGAGGACTGGGGGGGAAACTCAATATACTGACTTATAGCAAAGTGAACAGAACTATTCCAAGAGAATAATGAAAATAGATGGAAACAAACTCTGAGAGAGTTGAAGTGGTGTTTAGGGGTGGTAAGTGTATAAACAGGTAGGAAGTTTATTCTTATGGTTTTCAGTCCCTGAGAGTTTTCTCAGATGCTCATGGCACTTGGGTAACCCTATAACTATGATGACCAGTAGAAATAGTGTAGCAATTCTCAGGTAAGCCTAGCAAGCTTTGTCTCTGTCTCCATCGGAACTCCCACAAAATGATTAAGGTGAAATTACACCTTTATTCCTAAATTCTGCTTGTTAGGCTAATTTTCTGTAGACCTAACACAACATAGATTATAAGATAGAAAATCATGTTCTTCATAGAAAAACATGATAAAAACAGAATAATACAGCATAGAGAATATGGAGAAGGTACCTTTGACTTTTTATATTCTCTCTTAATTCACAGACTTGGACCTTTGCTATGAGTATGTTCCTTCTTTTTTTTTTTCCTCCCATTTTCTCTTTTCATGCTTCCAAATCTTCTCCTACCACCTGCCCTCAGGAAATCCCTCCTTGCTTCCTGAATTTTGAGTCCCTCCCTTCCCCACAATTCTTATATTCAACTTGTTCTCTTTTTTGTGCCTTACAGAGTAAAGTATTTCAACTTAGTCAGATGATCATGAAGGTTGTGTTTTACTTATGTCTTTTGGTTCTAAATAGAAAGTGCTATGGCCTGTAGGCAAGAAGTGAGGGCAAAAGCAGATGCTCCCATTCTAGCTTACTTCCCTATTGAGATGAGCTATAACTAAGTTTTTCACTTGTTTACCTAAAAATCAAGCTCATCTGACTTCAGTGGTAATACAGTCTAATCTCATTTGCATAGAACATATTCCTTCTTTGAACATGATTTTGATTTCACTTGTGTGGGAAAATTACATAACTATTATTTGCAAATAAATATTTTTTTCTTGGGTAAGGTATTATAGGTCCTACCACACTAGTGTAAACTATTCTTTCTTTCTTGGCCCTCCAAATCTCCCCTTACGCAGAATGAGGGCAGGGTGGTTTCCAAACTACTATCCTTCTTAAATTTTGAGAAATTTAGGATGTGTGGGATCCAGAGCAATTAATGGTGAAAACACTGGCTATAGAGAAAAAATATACAACTTCTCTTAAAGAAGGGAACAAGGAGAAAACATATGCAAATGTCCAATAATTAAATAATAATTTGAGTGAATTTTTGTCTATGTTCTCTATTGTCTTTGTGATGGAGAAAACATGCCCAGTTGTTGACAGTAATTACAGTGGAATGGCAGATTGCTTTTGAACTGACTAAAGAAGATTTAAAATAGTTTTTGTTGTAAGTGCCAGAAGAGTGAGTCAACTGGAAAAACATAGTAGAAATTCTGTGCTGATTAAAGAACATTTGAGACTGGTAATCGTAAATTGACAGTGGTACCAATTTTATTCTAATCCATAATTTTCTTGAACAGTAATCAGCTGCAAAATAATAGAAAGTTAGTAAATATTTTTGTTCACCCATGGTTTGGGTTTTGCCAAATTAATAATCTAAGATAAAGAAGCAAGATTGTTACTGTAATGATAGACCATGGAAACTAAACTGAATGTGAACAAAAACAAAAGGAGAAGGGGACATAACTGATAAAAAGAGAGTCTCCAAGAACTCAGGAAAAGTCCCAGTAGGGATATTGGAGCTCTCAAGCTAGAATTATAGGAAAATTTTATCAGAGAATCCCATGCTCTATTTCAGTGATTTGGGGTCGTAGAGTTTTTTCTGGCAATGACAGTGTTCAACATGTGACTTTGGTAATGTGGATGAAGTAAAGTTAAATCAAGAAACATGTATGTCAGGGAACTGGATGAGTCAGTCCTGTGGATATTGACATGTCCACAGAAGACAAAGAAAACCCTCATGCGCCAACATTTACACTTTATGAAGAAGGAGCCAGTGATTCAGCTATAGAGCACTAGCCCCCCAAAATAGGTTATTTTTACTTTATTTTATTTACTTATTTTTTAAAGTAGGATCCATGCCCAATGTGGGGGCTTGAACTCATGGCTCTGATATCAAGAGTCAGATGCTCAGGGCGCCTGGGGGGGCTCAGTCAGTTAAGCATCTGACTTGGGCTCAGGTCACAATCTCAGAGTTCATGGGTTCGAGCTCCGTGTTGTGCTCTGTGCTGACAGCTCAGAGCCTGGAGCTTGCTTTGGATTCTGTTTCCCTCTCTCTCTCCCCCTCCCCCACTCGTACTCTGTCTCTCTCTTAAAAATAAATAAACATTACATTTTTTTTAAAAAAAGAGTCAGGTGCTCTACTAACTGAGCCAGCCAGACATCCCTTTACTTTATTTTAAATAACGTGAATTGGGAATAATTGTCTGAAGAAGCAATCAACAACAAGGAGGACACCAACCCCTCCTCTAAGCCACTAGTCAAATCAAAGAATTAATACAGGATAACGGAAAACAACACTGGAAAAAAAATTCTAAAACACTCCATAGGAAACACTATAAATAAGATAATTCTGTTTTTTCCCTTAAAAACCAGATTGCTTGTAGTTTAGATAACTGAACTATTAAACTATTAAAAAATAAACAGAAATGAGTATATTACAGTGATTATAATTTTAAAAGTTCTCGTTTTTAGCATTCCTAGATTACTTTTCTTCTATAAAAAGATGGGGAAAATCTTCATGAAGCCTTGAGCAAGAGGTGTCATCTGAGATAGTGTGTGAATGGGGTGGAAATGCCAGACAAAACCTTCCTTAGTGAGCACATGAAACGCCTAGCTAACCTTCAAGAAGAGACACAGTCAATTAGTTTTAATAGTTTGGGTATTCGGGAAGATTTGTTTAATGATGACACCCTCATTTTACTGAATCAATACTGGGGGTGTTTTACAATGAAATGTCTCTCTCTTGTGAGTAATTTACAATAAATAAATCCATAAATCTATCAAGACAGAAAATAAAGCCCCTTTACTAGTCTGGGAATCTATAAGATATGCATGGTTAAAGCTCAGCGAGAACTTTTGACACCAAAGTTCCAGGTCAGCAGATAGGTCACTGGACCTCTAGCAGTAAATTTGGGCAGGGCTGTTCAAAATGACTTACTCATTAAGGATTTGTTTACTGATCATGGGTTTTTTTGTGCATAAATAAGGTATATCAAAAAGTGGATTACATTTTTGCAGAAAACAATCTCCTTACTTGACATTTACTATCAGGTTCTATCCTTCTTAATGTTGTGTGTTTACATTCTATAGTTCAGTCTCTGTGTCATAATTCAGACACTTACTAACTAGTTCTGTGACCTTGAACAATTTAATCTCTCTATGCCTCAGTTTCTTTATCTATAAAATGAGGTAATAATAGCACTTGCTTATATAATAGTTTTGAGAGTTAAATAAATTAGTCTATGCATAGTACTTAAAGCTGGGGGAAAAAAGCCAGGCATGGAGTAACCACTCAGTAGCCAAAATCTATTACTGTTACATTATTGTCATTATTATTAATGGTAAAATGACCAGGGTAGCAATATTATATATAATACTTCAGGCATGAGAAGGAAGTAAGTGTTTACATTTTTAGGAATATAACTGATTTTTATGCCCTTTATTGAAATTTCCACAAGTCAATATATCAATTTTTAAATCCGGTTATCGATCTTTCAGTAATAATCAGAAACACAATGTAAGAGAAAATGTTCAATTTTCTAAGTTTTTTTTTTAAAAGGTTAAAAAAAAAAACAACGGATGGACATAGGCATTGATCCTCTACTGAAAAAAAAAGTGTATTGGAATTACAAATGATCCATCTACATTGATTCTTTGGGCTTTGTGACCATTTGGGTACATTTGCCATCCTCTTTCTCACTCAACATTAGGTCCTTGATTTCATTTTTCCAACCATATATACACGTTAGTATATCTCTGGCAAAAGCACAATTGGCATTTTTACATTTTAATTATATTCATTCTTTCTTTCAGCAACCTGAAACTGTCGCTGCACTGAATGATAGTAAAAATGAACTTTCATTTAGTATTTACTAAATGTCAGGCCCTATTTTAAACAATCTCATGGACAAGACACTATTAAAATTTCACATTACAAATGGAGAGACAAAGGGGTGGACTAAGTTGCCAAAGTATGTAGAGCCACTAAATGGTAAAGGTAAAATGTCAGACTTCCTTCAGGAAATCTGACTGTAAGCAAGAGTCAGATTGACACTTTGCTGAGTAGACTGGACTGCTGTAAGCTTCACCATCCTCTGACCCTGAGGCATCCTCTGGTAGCTAGTCACAAAGACAATTAAATGAGTCAAGGCATCTATATTGTGACTGCCATGTAAGATCTTGCTTCTCAAGGGAGGTTGGTTGGCTTGCTTATTGCCTGCTGCAATAGGTGTTAAGACTTGGTTAAGACTGGTTCTTTAACTACTATGCAACCTACTGAGTGTGAAGCCATTATATGGTCTGTGTGGAACCATCTCACGATGGGAAAAAATGTCACAATGCTGATGCTTTTAGTGTTTGCTGTGCTGTGAGCAATGAATAGATCAGTACCCTCATCTATTGGGACTCATTATCTACTTTTAGCACCTTTGAAGTTGTGGTAAATCAACCTGCTCATTTGCTTAGTTATCTCTTTTGGAGTCTTGATGTCCCTTGTCATCTTCTATAAGATTAATGCTCTTCCTTGACAAATATATATATTAATCACTAATACTACTGCCTGTCAAATTTATCCACTGGGTCCTTAGCTCTTCTTCCCATTTCTAATCACTTCTGACTCCCTGAGTCAGGGTGAAATATCATACAGGATCAAATCCATTGGATGGGAAATATTTCATTCCACATTTTACATGTTTATAAGATTTATATACTTTATAGTATACTACAGTATATTCTTTGAGGCAAGGCTATTTATACTTTATTTCTGTAACACCAGATGCTAGTATATTTCATGATATATAAAAGATACTCAATACATGTATGTTGAATGAATGAATGAATGAATGAATGAAAAAATTAATGAATGAGCAATTGAAAGAATGTACATACAATAATTGGTTTTTCCTACTTGGCAATTGTTCCATTATCACTTTTTACTTCTACTACCTACTTAGAATGGGTCTCCCCTGTTCAAATGCCTTTCTTCTGAGAGGCACTGTATACTGTAAAAGTGTACTCATTAGCATTCAGTCATTCTGCATGTGTTCTTTTTGAAAAGCAATGTGACACTGTATAATAATACCCCTTAAGCTCCAGGATTAATTAGCAGAATTCTAATCATAGATTTGATCTAAGCAGCTCATTTGATTTTTCTGAACTGCAAGAGACTCATCTTTTAAAATGAAGCTATTAATATTTGCTTTATGTCACAGATTTTTTGAAAAGAACAAATGTTATTAATCTATGCAAATAAGTTGCAAAGAATTTGGCTGCAAGTAAGAGAATGGCCAGTTTAAAATAGTTTGAACAATGAGATATATTGTCTCAAATAAAAAGGAATTAGGAGGAAGGGAGGCTCCACGTTTTATTAATTCAGTGACTTGACAATATAATTGGGTCATTGAGAAAGTGGTCTTTCCCTTTTCCTCTCTGAAGGAAAAAAATGGAAAGTCCTGAGTATGGCTCTTTAATCTAACACTATGGTACCAAGGGGTTTCTGTGATTCTATGTTCCACATGCAGACATGACAGCATCTGGAAGCCAGAAAAAGCAGCTATTTCCTTTTTAATGCATTTTTAAGATTGAAGAAAACAAATCCCCACTGATTGCCCTCATGTTTGATTGACAAAAGAATAGGACCACCATGATTTTCCTTATAGCAATGTTTCTCAAGCTTCATGCATACTGATTCAGTCCTTTCCATCTCTGCTTCTTCTCTGCAAGTTCAGCACTTACATTACATTATACATTGTACACAAGTGAGCAAAAGTTGTAAATAAATGCCCATGGATTTATTTTCAAAGATCTAATCTCAGTTGAGTATTAAAAAGACACTAAGTACAGACTCCTTATAATATTGTTGAAGAATCACTCACCATCTGTGACACACTGTCCAATCAAAATTATCTTATGGCAAAGTATAAAGCTCCTAATCATGATCAAAGTCTACCATGCTGAGAACAATGAACTCAATGTTGACACTATCTTCCGATTTCCACCAATAAACTTTCTACCATTTTTACCATTAAATTTTTGATCTCAATAATATTTTTGCTTCTAATGTGTAACTAGTCTTGTTATTTTAAAAACTGCAACAACATCCATCAGATCATTTACTTATACATTTGTGATCCTACTGGGCAGCCTCAATCTCTGGGTTTTTTTTTAATGTTTATTAATTATTTTGAGAGAGATACAGAGTGAGCAGGGAAGGGGCAGAGAGAAAGGGAGTCAGAGAATCCCAAGCAAGCTCCACACTGTCAGCATGAAGCCTGATGCAGGGCTTGAATTCACTAACTGTGAGATCATGACCTGAGCAGAAACCAAGAGTTGGACGCTTAACCGACTGAACCACCCAGGTGCTCATTAATCTCTGTTTTTTGATAAAGACCTATTATTTCACCTGCTGCCACATCTTATAAGACAATGTAGTTCCTACCAAAAATAAGGCAGTAAAAAATGAATTCACAAATGTAGAACAAAATCTTTTACTAGGGACCCACCAATTGGGCAGCATTCACACCAAACTGAAGAATATAGCCTAGGTCTTCATAGAGACATACTACATGTGTCTGGGTAACAACTTTCCATGTGAACAAGCACATGAGCAAGGGGTCACCATTATTCCCAGCAAGAATGTCCACAACAAGATAGTACGCTGTGCCACACATCTGATTAAGGGGCTTCAGAGTGGCCTCATGAGAATTATCCCTATTTTGTTACAGAAGAAGGAGAGAGAAAGGAATAATTATGTTCCTGAGTCTCAGCCCTGGATCAGGAAATCATTTAAGTAGATTCTGACACTAAAGAAATATTGAATCTCTTGAACTTTGGCAATCTGTCCAACCTTAAGGTTACTCTCAGCCCATAGTTGGAATGGATTTCAAAACACCATATGGAGCCATTTGAATCTTTCTGCTATACTGTAATATTGTCAATAAACCTGGGACAACAACATAAAAGTAGACTGAGAAGTAAATCTAGCTTTCTCCAAAATATTGACCCAGTGTGACCCTTCTTTGGCAAAGATACAACGCAGAACCATTGTGTTTAATGAATAGCAAATGTTCAAAAAGGACAGAAAAAGGAGAGTAGAAGCAGTAAAAAAGGAAATTCAAGATCTAGGCCCAAAAAGATAAGTTGGAAAAATATATTTGCTCTTGTACAGTTGCATGCATGTGTATGTACATATATACATGCAATTGTACATGAGCATATTCATATACATATGTGTATACTGTGTATGAGCATATACATAAGTGTGCATATACATACACATGCACCTTTATATATGTTCATATTCACATACATGTATAAATATAAATTTATGAATAGACTATTTAATAAATGATTGTGTTTGATAGAAGTGATCTGGTCCCCCTTTGTGAGGCTAAATGAGAGATATACGTAAGGTAAAATCAATTGGTGATTAGTAGCAGAAACAAAAACTGTGCAACAAGCTCCTGATGGATCACTAGAGAAGAGCAGTGCTTTGCAAGGCCCAGTCATGGGGAAGTGCTCATTTGACTGCATAACTGGAACTAGGGGAAGTTTTTGAATATTAATTCCCGGACCTTATTCGTAAAGAAACTGATCCAGAGCAGAAGCTAAATATATATACACGATTAATCCAAATAGCCATGCTCAGGATATGATACAAAATACAAAGGACTGGATAATCCATCTCCATTTGCACTGTTCCCAAATGTACCTTTCAGTTCCATCATTCTATTAAGCTGGGCAATGTGACTTCTCTTTCCCTTAATTCTCTATCATCCTTTAAATACATTGCTTCACTTGAAGAAACACGGGTTTGTTTTTGCAATGGAATAAAGTCCAACTAACGATAAAACACCACACCTTTCATTTACTTTATACTTTTGCAAAAAAATTTCTTCTATAGCTACATACATTGAAGATGGTAATTATTCATTGAATCACAAAAGTAGACATTGAATTATAAATTTGTATGTTTCAGTTCAATTTTCAAGAAAGAAATAACCCATTATCCTGGTGTGATAGTGTCTATAAATATCACTTATCTTATAAGGGTACATGTTATTGTTTCATAATGCTAATATTTAAAAAGTTCTAAGATGTCTCATTAAAATTCCATCTCAAAATTATCATTAGAATATATGAAAAAATTAGGTTATTATTTAAAATTTAAATGATACTGAAGTCCACACATAAAACATTATAAGAAATATATGAAAGTAAGAAATTAATCAATCAATGAATGTGTTAGGGTTCTCCAGAGGAACAGAATCAATAGGATGTATGTATGTGTGTCTGTATCTGTATCTGTATCTATACATATATCTATACATATATCTATACATATATCTATACATATATCTATATCTATATCTATATCTATATCTATATCTGTATCTATATCTATCTATATCACCTATATCTAACTATATCCACAGGAAGAGATCAAGACAGAAAAGTAAGCATAATAGAATAGGTTTATGATACAAATTAGAAAACTCACCAACTGACCATGTTGTTTTGGAGAGACTTTAGGACATTTTGTTTACCAAGGTGATAAGGAATGCACTAATGAGGGTGGCAGGAGCATAGTTTAAAATCTCATTAATATCTGTGCTTTTATTGAGATATTGAGATTTTAGTTAAGAGAGGCTATTACAGAAAGAGCCTCTCTGGTAATAATGGAGATGTTGCAGTCTTGGAATAGCAGAGGCCAGATGGCAGCATTTAACTGTCTGAACCAAGGTAAGTGTAATTAATGCAATGAGCAGCAAAGTTGGGAGGGCAGACAGGGGTGCATAACACCCAGAGTTCTAGGAAGATGGCTCATAAAACATAGATAGGCAGCTAAGAAATATACATATAATATATACAATCAATTAATAAACATAATTGAAAAATATTAAGAATGAGGTTAGCAATGCCAAATGTCTTTTTCAGTTACCAGACTAAGCCAGTTCTTAGAACCATATTGTATTGACTTGAGCTGAGTCTCCATGAGAAAGGATCCTGCAATACCAGAGCAAATACATACCACTGTGATTTCTCAAGTCCTTCTGAAAAGGCCAATTACACGCTGGGAGAGGGGGGTATACAGGTCCTTTGCGGATTGTGGGAAAGAAGATTCAAGCTTATGCTGATGTTCAAGGAAGCCGTGCCATCATGCCTCCTTCTCATAGGGGTAAACAAAGCCCTTGTTCAGCTCCATTTCACAGCGGGTCTATTGGTTCCACACATACCCTTGGTCAGTGGCATGCTGGCTTATATTTACAAACTGGCTTGCTGAGGAGGAGAAAAGTCTATTTTTTTATAGCCGTTGTTTGTTTTCATGGTGTAAATCCTCCCAGCATGACTGATTTTCAAGGTCGCAACATGAGGATATGGATTTGGGAAAAGGTGTGCAGCTCCAGCACATGGTGCTGTTTCCTCAGATCACAAATACATAATTGGAATGAACGTACTTAACAGTTGGCAGGAAACTCATATGGGTTCTTTCACTATACAGGAAGAGTTATTGGGGTAGGGGAGAATTCCCACCTCCCCAGCCAATATAGTTAGAAAACAGTACTTGTCCTGCGGTATGGGATGAGTTAGCAGTGATAACACGACCTTCAAATACCTAAAGAATGAAGGGGTGGTTCTTGTGTGACACAGGTTGGGTTCTCTGAAACAAGGCTGAAATTGAGTTTTGTGTAATACGTTTATGAGATGTCAGCTCCTAGGAAAGGAGGAGGATGACATGCATCTAGGCAGAAGTCAAAATTCAATGCAGAACTGATCACATTTTGGCCAACCCTGCTGGGAGTTCTGGAGTTAGCATGTCTGTCACAGTGTCCCATATTGGATTAATGTTCTGGCCTTTTGTACCCTACCTTGATCATTTCTTGGATGGCCAAAGGGACTTTAGGACATTTTGTTTACCAAGGTGATAAGGAATGCACTAATGAGGGTGGCAGGAGCATAGTTTAAATGGATGGACTTAAGTAAAGCAATTCTCTGAAGCTAAGGCAGACTCTGAACATTCTTCAAAACTGGACGCTTTCTACTCACCACACTCCACATAGACAGGTAGGCAGCAAGTTCTTCCTCAAAAGGGATCTGGATGGCACATCCCTGTGTTAATCTATCTATCTTAATTTCCATTTAATTTACCAATCAGAAATCTGCAAAAACCCTTATAAATCATGGTGGATAACGGTACCAATTGAAAACTAAGGCAACAGATAGTAAAGTAAAATTACAATACTTGAGAGGTCTTTGTGGCAGGCGTAAAAATTACAGCTCTCAGATCTTCTGCTTCAGGAACCATAACTGACTGAGGGCATTAGCCATTCCCCTTTTGGATCCACTACTGTGTTTACACTGAGTCCATTTTCCCACAAACTGCTCCCAGACAATGAACGACAACAGTGAGTGTAGTAATGTAAGACCCAAGATCCAAGACCCAAGATTCCTGCAAGACCCAAGATCCTTTAGTTAGCAACTGTGGCCTGAGGACTCACATCAGCCCAGCCAAAACCTTTCTGAGACAGCGCTGTGGTCTGAAACTGTTCCTACCTGTGGTAGGATGAATAATGCTCCCCCAAAGATTTCTGTACTCTAATCCTCAGAACCTATGAGTATGCTGCCAAACATGGGATATCAACTGCCCTAGTGACTAGAATTGTCCATCATGAGCTGAACTCTGTCAGACCTACCAAGTTACCTTGTTGGTACATCCAACAGCAATTTTAAAGTGGAGGCATTACATTTGGAATCAAGCTTGAGAAGGTTCTCATGGTACATGTAAGCTTACATGAAAAGGTAGCCCAGAACCCTTATCATCTGCTACAACTGAAATGATGCTTCTCCCTTGGTTTACACATACATACATACAGACAGACAGACAGACAAATATAGATATATATTTTTATATCTATATATTTATATAATGACTGAGAGTTGAATCTAGCTAGCAGAGAGGAAACACTTTGAGCGTCATTCTCAGATAGGTACTGTGGTATGTGGAGATGAGCCAAATATAAACTACTCATGTACTATAGACCCATTCAAAGGTGTCCCATATCAGTGAGGAGAATTCCTACCAAAGGGTAGGGCTTCAGCCACAGCATCTCATCATCTTTCTCTGAGGAGAGAAGTAGATGAGTATATACCTGGAATAATGTGCAGGGGCAAATGGCTCAGCAGGTTGGGCAGAAACCTGAAGAAGCAAGATGTAAATATCCAGAACAATAAAGTCAGGGAAAGAGGTATATGGATGGGGCAAGCAATGAGAAGATCTTTGTAAAATGTCATATTACTGTAAGTGCTCAATTTTACTGGTTGTGATTATTACTGTTGTAGTGGCTGTTAATTTTTTGTTCTCTATTTCACAATGATAGGTTTAATTCATCCTTGTTAATTCATCTCATTTAGCATATGGTAGGCCATTTCAGTTTGTTGGCAAACTCTTTTCAGCTTGACAGATTTGCTTGCATGATTTCTTGGATAGGTCTTTCTCTTCATTTCATCTATTTAGTCTTTGTCAAATCTATTGATCAGATTTTGGCCATCCAGAATTGAAATTCTGTATACTTTTTTCTTTCAATTTTTGAATCTCATTGATTTTTTGCTTTTCTTTAGAAGCTTTTCTCAATTGTACTTATAACCCTTCTATTGAGTGTTATATCTTGGAAACTAATGCTTAATTTCTAAAAGGTCTTTCTTCTTTTGAGCTGCTTTTTATTGGCATTTATTCTGATTTTTATTTTTTCAACTCAGTATAAGGATTATACTTAAAGTTTTAAGTTTTATACTATACTTCTATAGCATATTCTATTTCTCCTAGGATTATGTATTTATGTATATATTTATACTTATTTCCTAGTGTTTTTTTTTAATTTATCTATTTTATCCTAAAGTTATTTAAAAATTTTATTTATCTTAATCTTTCTTGTTTAGCCTTTTCTTAAAACTTTGGCAACACATGGGTATTCATCCATATTTAATAATGAGCTCCCTGACCCCAATATAAGCTTACAAAGCTCTGGGCACATGGGTGGGCTTGTTAATATAAAGGTTTTACTTTTGAGTGAGAAGCTACAATGCTTACCTGGAAGCCATCATTAATTGGCGGGGTGGGGGGGGTGCTCTAAATGCAAGCCACAGAGGTCTTTACTCTAGGGATCATCACGTACACTAGCTGCCTTACTCTCTTCCAGGTGGTTCATACACTTTGTTTTAGTGTAAGGAAAGTTCTCAGTTGCTGCTATTCTATTGGAAGGGACAAGCCAGTCTTTTGTACATGGATCTGTAAAATGTTCTCTGCCTTTCATACCCACATATATCTGCACTTTCACAAACATGATATGTTCTAGCATAGGGTCTCTCTAAAGTAAGATCAAATTGGTGAAATATATCCTCAGTTGGAATCCTTGTCTGCTTCATCAGTGAACAGAGTGAAACAAGCATAGTTCTTGCGTTCAAGAAGTTCAGACTCTAAGAGTGTTGATAAACACAGAAACAGATCATTATAATGCAATGTGGAAAACACAGTGATAGGTTTTTACAGGCCATATTGCATGATCATAGAGACAGAGTAACTAAATCCATTTGAGAGTCAGTGTAAAGCTTTTGATGTCAGGTAAGATTTCCTGGGAGAGGGAGCATCACATTTCTTAAGGCCTCATATGTCACTACTGATGCATTATGGGAACCAAGACTTGGTTTCCTGGTTGTTAATTTCAGTGTCCTCATATGAAAAAAGTTATAAGTATATTTCTCATAGAGTATTTAAATTTTTTTTAAAAAAAAATCTTTATTCACTTTTGAGAGAGAGACAGAGCGCGAGCAGGGGAGGAGGAGAGAGAGTGAGGGAGACACAGAATGTGACGCAGGCTCTACGCCCTGAGCTGGCAGCATAGAGCCTGATGTGGAGCTTGAACTCATGGACCGTGAGATCGTGACCTGAGCTGAAGTTGGTCGCTCAACAGACTGAGCCATCCAGGCGCCCCTCTCATAGAGTATTTTATAATGATTAAATGGCATGATACATACAAAGTCCATTCCAAAATGTTTAAAACTAGAAAGATCTTATGTATAGAATGTTCTCAATAAGTAATAATTTTTTTCAACTCTGTCATATATATTTTATCATATTTTATCTTCTCTGAAATGGGAATTCTTATGATTCATACCAAAGAAAAATGTCATGTGTCAGGAAATGGATTGGGTTATGATATAGCTGTCATTGTCTGTTCATGGGTGAATTTAGAAATGTTCAGAAGGTATCTATTTATTTTCTTGTCATCTCAACTGAGATATATTTATTGGTCATGCTATAAAGGAGTGAAATTAAAGGTGAATTTTTCATTGTTACTTCAAATGTATTCAGAAAAACAATTCTATAATGTAGAACTGAACCAAAAGACTCATCATATGTATAGAAGATGTCTACAATTAAATGTAGTAGAGACTGCCAAATCTCTTGGAATAGCACTAACATTTTCAATCTGTGACAGATTAATTCACAATGGGCTATGATTTAGGAGACAACATTTTTCTGCCAAAAACCTCTAGTTGACTTCTAAGAAAAGTGTAGTCATTCCTGGAGATTCATATCTCAATTAAAGGGGAGAAATAAGTTTAATTTTGTTTCTTCAATCTGTTTTAGAAGTGTATTGTTAATATTAGAGGAGCAAAATGATGAATGTGGATAAGGACATGCAAAATACCCCTGATAACATGTAAAACTTCCAACCTGCATGATTAAATCAGAAAAATCTTTAGTCTTCAACAATGAACTCAGCTTTTTTAATTATTATTATGCTTTAGAGGAAAATAATGTGAATGCCTTTGTTAGTCAAAAGAAATGAACAAAGCTACAATGAAATATATAGGTTTAATCTAACAAAATATGTCTAGTAACTTTGTGTTATAAACTACAAAATACTGATGAAAGAAATCAAAGAAGGCTTAAATAAATGGAGAGATATACAGTGTTCATGGATTGGAAAACTTAATATTCTTAAGATGACAATTATCCCCTAATTGATCTATATGTCTTAAGTAACCTCAGTTAAAATCCAATCAAACAGAACTTTTGGTAGGGATGGACAAACTGATTGAAAAATGTATAAGGGAACTAGAATTTCCCCCAAAAAAAGGTGAAAAGAGAAAAAGTTGAAGGACTCATACTAACTGATTTCCAGACTTCAGTGAGGTCTTAATGGTAAGCTTGACATATAGAACAATTTAGTAGAATACAGCATCCAAAAACACACTCATAAATATTGCCAATGGATTTTTGACAAAACACAAAAACAATTAATGGAAAAAGAAGAGATTTCTCAACTATTGTTTCTGACTAGTCATTTATTTGTAAAAAAAAAACCAAATAAACAAAAAACTGATCTAAACATTCCACCTTAATAAAAATTACCTCAAAATAATTTCAAAGAAATCAACAAGATATAAAGCTATAAAATTTATATAAGAAAACATAAGATAATTTTTAGACCTTAGATTAAACAAAGATAGATACATCTCCAAAAACATAATATTTCAGAGAAAAATAATAAATTAGAGTTTATCAAAATTAAAATAATTTGCTCTGTTAAAGACATTGTTAACAGGAGAAAATAATTCCCTGGTTCTGCATGTAAGGTGCTTGGAAGTCACCATGCTGTCCTAACAGCAAGTCAAGAGCTGAATAAACTGAACAGTCATTAACTCTTTTTGAATCTATAAGACAGGAGAGGACAGAGGGCAAACTGCTGTCCTTCAAATTAGAGACAGACAGATGAATACAAGGACTCAGAGCTTACCAGATCAGAGACTCACAAGTAGAAATTTCCACAGGAACCGATATCAGGGTAGGAAAACCTGAACTTTATTTAACTGACAAATTGATGAAGGCTCAGTGCAGACAACTGAGAGTTAGAAACTCTAGAGGGACCCAGCCATCAATACTATGATTTGCCTCCAGGAGCTTGATCAGATTCCCACAGTAAATACTAAAGAAAAATTCCCTTAGGCTTCCAGGAAAGAGCAAAAGGAACCATTTTGAAATATGTAAGAGCATCCCATTCTTTTTAACGAGGCCTGTCAGCAGGGGAAATTAGCTAACCAGAGCTTATCAGCTGGAGTATTAATTAGAGCCAAACTAACTTGGGGGAAGGGAACTACCCAACTCCAACCAGTTTTAGTTATTCTCCCTTAAGAGGAGAGACAAAAACAGAAACACTTGTGAAGTTCACAGTCTAGAGGGATAGGCTCAGTAAAAGACTGAGACCTAATTATAGGACTATAGAATGCTTTCCTTCCCTTCACACCTTACCACATTACTAAAGGCCTTTTACAGCGCTGTCATTTACCTGTTACATCATATCAGGCTATCAGGAACAAAATCACAAGGCATACTAAACAGTCACAAACACAATTTGAAGAGACAGAACAAGCATCATTAGCAGACATGGCAAGAATGCCATGGTGGAATCCTCAGAGAATTTAAAACAACTATGACTACAATGTTAAGGGATCTCTATGGATAAAGAGACACGGAAAAACATGACAGAATGTACGAATAGTGAGATATAAATCCTAAGAAAAAAACTAAAAAAAAGTGCTAGAACTAAAAAGAACTGGAATGGAAATGAATACAGACTTTGAAGGACTGAAAGGAGATTAGACATAGCTGCAGAAAGAATCTCTAAGCTAGAAGATACATCACTAGAGTCCTCAAAACCAAGTAAGTAAATAAATAAAAACAAAGACTGGAAAAAAAAAAGATAAAGGAACAGACTATCCAAGGGCTGTGGGACAACTCCAAAAGGTATAACATAAGTATAATGGAATATCAAAAGAAGAAAAACAAAAATGAACAAAAGAAATATTTAAAACAATGATTGAGCATTCTGATGAATTAATGTCAGACACCAAATCACAGATCCTGAAAGCTCAGACAACACCAAGAGTGAACCATAAGATAAAGTACAGACTCTGGATGATTATTATATATATATGTCAAGGTAGGCTTAACTTTGTAAACAATGTACCATTCTGGGAAGTGATAATGGAAGAGGCTATGCATGTGGGAAGTCATGCAAGAATATGGAAAATTTCTGTACATTTCTCTCAATTTTATTGTACACTAAAAAGTTAAATCTTACAAAAAAGGAAATTCTTATTATAAATCAGGACCAGATATACTTAAAGCCATGCAGAAAAAAAAAAATTCACAAGCTAGGAGAAAATATTTGAAAACTCCATATAAGATAAAGGACATGGATCCAGAAAAATAATATGTATATGTATATGTATATGTATATGTATATGTATATGTATATTTATCTATATACCTACCTATCTACCTATCTATCTATATTTGTGTATTTATACATACATACATTCAACAATAAGAAAATAACGCAATACAATTTTGATAAAATTCTTCAGTAGTGTACCAAAGAAAACATATGGATGGCAAATAAGCACACGAGGAGATGTTTATAATTATCTGTCTTTAGGGAAATGAAAATTAATGTTATACCACCATTGGAGGTACCTACATCTAACAGAATGACTTTGTGTTTTTGGAAATCTCATACATTGCTTGTGGAAACTCAATGTATAGCAACTTTGGAAAGGTTTGTAGCTTCTTTTAAAATTAAACACACATTAAAAAAGTAATGAACACACATTTATAATAAAACCTAGCAAATCTACTCCTAGTTATTTACCTAAGAGAAGTAAAAACTTGTATTTGTACAAAAACTTGCATGTAAATGTTTAGAGAAGCATTACTCATGATTGTCAACAACTGGAACCAACTCAAATGTACTTCAACCAGTAATGGCTAATGAAAGGGTACATCCATGTAATAGAGTACTCATTAGCAATAAAATTAACAAGGTATAAATACATACACAACTACATGGATGAATTGCAAATGCATTTTGCTAAGTAAAGGAAGCCAGGCCCACAGGAGTACAGATGGTATGATTCCATTTATATGACATTTGGGAAAAGGTAATACTATATAGGCACAAGATAGATCAGTAGCTGCCAGGGGCTAGGGTTGGCAGGAGTTGGCTACAAATGAACAACAGAAAATTTGGAGGGATGTTGGAGCCCTTCTAAATCTTGGCTGTGGTACAGGGTCACAAAATTGTATATATTTGCCAGAACTCACAGAACTGTACACTTTTCAGAATCAAAGATTATACTGCTCCTTTGAAACAAGAGCTTGTAAATGTCTACATTAAAATTTATGGTCCTAACCTGTTTCTTCTAAATTAGTTTTTAATTTGATTAGTGAAATTTATCTAATATTATTCTTATCTTTAAAGAAAAGTCAGAAAGTTTGATGTATAATCATTTAAGCCTGAATAAGGAAATGAGAGCTCCAAAATGCAATATGGGTTAAAGACTTTTGAATAATATGGTTTGTTTGTAATAGCAATCCAAATTAAACTCATCATAGGCCCACTGTATTCTAAGTAAATTAATAAAAAGGAGATGTCTAACCATTTAATTAAAAAGGTAAATAAAATAAATTCTAATTAGCAGTAGTCATTGGGAGGTAAAACGAGAGTAACTCTGAAGTAGTGAAAGATAAAAAGACAGAGGGAAACTACGTACAAAGTGTGGATAAAAATAAAGGCTTTACCTCAAAAATGTTATGTAGAATAGGATAGTTCAAGGAGCATTAGTCATGAAGGAAAATGAAAAAAATAAAAATAAGAAAACAAAAGGCCTGGAGCCATTTTAGTAAAAGAAGATGGAGATCTGGGAGTCATTTGCACATTTGACAAAGACGTTTGAGTTGATTACAGCTCACCTCAATATAATATAATTATATTATAATATATAATATATATATTCCTTTTCCTTTACCTGTTTCCATGTATATTTATATAAATATAAATATATAATATTAATATTGTATTTATTTATTAATAACTAATATTGCATTTATCAATATATAAATTAATATTGATTTTAATATTATTGATATTCTATTATATAATAATATATGATAATATATTATCAATAATATTAATATTAATTAATAATTGATTAATATTAATAATATATAATATTAATGTTATATATGATAATATAATATCGATATTATATTATAATATAATGTCAATATTATAAAATAATAATAATTAATACATTATTAATATATAACTATTATATATATATATATGGAAACAGGTAAAGGAGAAGGGGGGAAAATGTGTCCAAAGAAAGAAAATGACAGAAGTAATTAAAATATATTCAATTAAATACTGAAAGTAATTTATGTATATGCCATTTCTCATTTAACCATTGTAAAATATAAGGGAAAATCAAGTAAAAGTATTAATGACTAGTAAATGTCAGAATAGGAATGGAAGTCCAGTGAAATCTGGACTTACCCCAAATCTTATCCTCCCCTTTTTATCACCATTTCTCCAACCTCACTGATGTATTACTGGTCTTTTGTTGTAAGTCTTTATCAACTGATTCTCTATGAACAGTTGGAAAAAAAATGTCCACATGCTATAATCTATACAAGAGAAATTTTACATTATTAATTGTAGTAAATTAAACAAATACATGTAAAATTTTCTGTTCTTAACCACAACTATTTTCTCATCATGGAATCAAATATCTGCCTGCCTCTTCAATTTGCTCAAAAACAAACAAAAACAACAAATAATTCACTCATCTTGTGTTATACGATTCAGTAGGAAGATACAAATGCTTCTTTAAACATTGTTCTATTATGAGGCACCTGGGTGGTTCAGTAAGTGTCTGACTTCGAATCAGGTCATGATCTCGAGGTCCTTGGGTTCCAGCCCTGCTTCAGGCTCTGTGCTGACAGCTCAGAGCCAGGAGCTGCTTCTGATTCTGTGTTTCCCTCTCTCTCTACTCCTCCCTGCTAGTGCTCTGTTTCTCTCTGTCTCTCAAAAATGAATAAAAATATTGAAACTTTTTTTAAAAATAAACACTGTTGTATTTCAAGAACATCCTCTCCCAAACTTTCTACCTCTCTCTCACCTATGAGCTAGTAGATTAAGATGAATGATCATCTTGTTGGGGGTATAGAACAACTTTTCCAGGGTATGGACTCATGAATATTTGTATTTTTAACATGTTAAACAAGTAAAACAACAAATAAGGCATACAAAAGACATTTTCGTGAGCTTGACTCTACACTGATAGATACAGAGCAAGAGAGAAGGTATTTGTTTTAGGTTAAAAAAAAAGTTACTAAGTACCATGTCAAGTCTATTAGGCAATTAAATTCAAGAAATCCCAGACTACTAATTCCACTGTTCACCCCCTACCTTTATGGGAAATTGAATAGAAAGAAAGATATTTTCTTTTAATGATCTTTCACTTTGACAAATATTTTTTGAATCTTTGAATATGGAAGGCAAGCATACTTTCTGGTCTTTGATTCCTCCCTTTTATTATAATTTATTATGGTTAAGTTTCATAAGAAAGTAATTCCAACTTTAATCAAATTTAAATTTGAAATAATCTATTCAGTTGTAAAGAAAAAACACAAACGTTTAGGAAATAATTTCATACATTGTGTAATTGGCATGCAACACATAGAAAACATTTATGAAGAAATCTGAACAATAAAATTGAGTAAACAGGACAGGCTCAGAACCGAAATATATATAATGATTTTTCTAGATTTTTTTCTATTCCTTTATCTAAAATTACAGGAGCAATTATATGGAAGCCGTAAGTAGAGAATCAGGTGATTGATTTAAGAAACATGAGAAGCCCTTAAAAAATAAAATTCTTACCAATTATTTGAAAGCAAAAAACTTAGGAAAAACAAGAGTGAAAATGTAACCTAGAATGTTGGAAAATCAGAGTACTTTACTGGAATTCTTTACAAAGACTCCATGTTAACTTGCTTGCAAAAATAAGGACCTTGTAAAACTCCTGTTGATAAAAAGCAGATAAGCAAGCACTGGGAAAGTAGGAACATATTATATGGGTCTTAAGACTGCCTTTTCAGAGGGTCCTAGGGACATATATTTAAGTATGCAATTAACTCTCTATGGTTTTAAATCACTAAGTACAATTTCTGAAACTCACAAACTTTCATTGAAGTAACTTAATTCTCTCTAATAAAAAGAAAACATGAGATATATGGATAACTTTTTTTAAAAAAGAGAAGATATTTGGTAATAATCTCTCACTTGAACAACTCTTATTGAATGTTTAAATATGGAAAGTACCCTTGATTTCCTCTTATTTATTGGGATTCTCTTTTAAATAAGTAACTCATGCTAGCCTTAATCAAACTTAAAATAACTAGAGCAAGGAACATAATAAATAACCTCATATTTTTATAATTAAGCCAAATATTTATAATATATAGACAGAGATTTATAAATGAAGAAACAAACACAAAATTGAATTAACAGGTATTGATTGCACCTAGATTTATACTACTAAAAATAAAACTGTGATGTTTTCCCTAAAATCTAAATACTAGTATTTGCAAAAAATATCCAAGGTAAATTATACACCCTTGACAAAGAACAGCATTTGACAGATTGTCCACAGAAGAAAATTCAACAATAATTCACACTATCTGGAAACATATTACAGGTGTACAAATAGATATGTGATATATGATAAGGGAATTTTCTACATGAAAAAATATTTTCTATTCAGTATCATAGAGAAAATGCATCTGCTACAGTAGCACCTAGAATTACAGGAGCATATATCAACAAGGATTCCTAGAGGTAGACACCTTGACCAGGAACTTGAAACTTGGTGAGGATCTCCCAGAAAAGGTGGAAGCCAGACAGATATCCCAGGCAGAAGCAGCTGAAGGAGTGATGGCTCAGTGGTGGAAGTTGTACTGTGGTAGTCTTGCATTGCTCAAATACAGCAAATGTAGCTCCAAAAAAGTTTAATCTGCTGATCTAGTCTGTATACCATCAACTCTGGCCTAACATCCACACTGTCAGTGGGGAAGGTTGATGAATAGAGGAACATTTCACATTTATTTGGTCTTCCATCACTTCCTCTTCTTCTATCACTTCCACATATACTTTATCTATTTTTTGTCTAAAATGTCTCACAAGCTACTTGCTTCTGAACTTAAGTCTCACCTATTTTCCTAAGAATATTGAATACCACAGGATTGGGTAGTGTGATCATTCCATTCCCCACACCCTCTTTTAAGTGTGTAAACCTCTCCCATCTCTTTCCTCTTGCTTGTTTCAAATTGTTTCAAATTGATCCAATAATAAACAATGCAAACTTTATGTTTTCCATATAATGAAAACCTGGGATGGTAAGGTTTGTTTTGTTTTGATTTGCTTTTTGGAAGTTTGTAATAAGTATACCCATATTAGCTTTAAGTAATATGTATACTTACTTCTTATACTCATATTTAGTACAATTAAAAACCATCCAATGGAGGTAGGGAGAATCTGAAGATACCTAAATAGGAAGGGATTATTGATGTAGGATGGTTTTGTGTGAGGGGGTTGGGGAAAGGCTGACCAGAGGTCCTATGGAGGAACTAGCTTTGAAGAGGGGGAAGGACATTTCTTCTTCTGGCAAAGGAGAAAGAGATTTAGGTAAAGTCATGGTGTAAACTGATTTGAAAAAGAGCATAGGAAGTCCAAGGGCATTCTTCATATATTTATTCAACTAATATTTATCCAGCATCTATGTGCAAGACATGAAGGTAGATGTTAAGTCTTCTTTAAGGCAGTCCGTACAATCACAAGGAAGGCAAGTAATTCCAGATGAAATAGTTGAGATCTCACAACCAGTAGGAATTAGTCGAGTGTGGCAGAATAGGAGGGTTAAAAGCATTTTAGGCAGAAAGAATATCTGGTATAATGTCCTAAAGTTTAAGGATCATGTGACACATTCAAAAAGTAAAAGAAGTTGGGTGAAACAAAGAGCGCGTATGTGTGTGAAGGGGTGAAAGCCTGGGGAAATAGGACACTAAGATAGACAAGGAAAATCTGGAAAAGTAAGTGGGGTGGATAGATTTTGAAAATATTCTGGTTTTATCCTAAATACAATGAAAATGATAAAGAGCTTTTAAGCAAAATCTGACATAAAATAATAATCAATAGCATTAATAATAATAGTAGTTATTATTATTATAACAACAACAACAAAAATAAACCCAACTGTTGGCAATGTGGACAATGTATTGAAACAACTTTGAGAAAAGAAGGATTGGAAAGCACAAATTTAAATGGATAAATATTTCCTGAAAGAAGGTTGAAAAAAAAATAAAGTAAAATATGTTAAGATCCTAGAGGAAAAATTGATAGAAATATGGCCTGATGTTTTGGTAGCTATGGCACAGATAAGAAGGAGAGAACAATCTTCAGCATTTAGAAAAAGCCAAATTCTATCACGATCAAAGATATACACATTTTTACCCATTCTAAAATGTTCGCTTGAAAACAATATAAAGTATCTTGTAGTCATTTTCTTGTTAATACCTGTTACACAGTTAATACTCCACCATAATAAGGATGAGAAAAAATGAAGTCCCAGGCAGTTTTAAGATTTCTCACCACTCCCATTATTCCCAAAATTAGGCTCAGTGATAGACATAGTGTCTGTAGAAACTGATGGAAATTTCCCATTTTCAATGTATGCTTGTGGTGTCTCTGCCATAGAGTCCTATTTCAAATTAATTTCTATTAAGAATAATATATAGCACCACTATAATTGCTCATGTTTATAAATTTCTGCGTCATTCCTGAAGTTTCTAAAGCATTTTTTCATTTTGCTAGAGATTTTTTTAAATTAAAACAAAAACATGTTGATGCCCTAATGTTACAATAATACTAAGCCACTAGCACTAGCACCACAGTCAGAATGGATGGTGACCTTAGATCTGGACAGAGTCCTAAAAGCCCTGCTGCTCCAGGTTTAAACACTTAGTTGATGTATTCTGGCAAACTCTTGGGAGTTTCATGAAAGGGACTGACTGTTTACCATCTGCATGGTATCCCAGCACTTTATCATTCATACTGCTCATTCTATTGTGTGAACAATGCACCTGTTATTATGTTTAAGTTACTAACAACTTCATCAATTTCCTGTCTTCTGTTCTGTTTGTGATTTTCTTCCGACCCCTTCTGTCCAAATCATACATAAAATGCACTCCTTTCCCTGTCTGTAAGAGTTGGGGATACGATGGCTTGCCCATGTCTTCCTTACCTACTTCTTGATCTGCAATTAATTTGGTTGTCCCTGTGGGGAGGGCTACACCTTGGCTGTGCCTTAAGACATAAACAGCCAAGTTCTCATAAGCTTGCTTTGTTGAGAATACATTTTTAATGTTTTTCTACTCAAGTTTTTCTCTTCCCTTCAAGTGGTTTTTAATAAGCAGGGCATTAATTGTTATTTAGGTTTATAATGGGCCACAGATCTGTGGTGTGGTTCATACAAAAGATGCTCTCTTAAAACACCACATCTATTTTTCAAGAACATAATTTTAAAAAGGATGCAATATAGGGTGCCTGGGTGGCTTAGTCTTCAAGCATCCGAATATGGCTCAGGTCGTGATCTCCTGGTTTGTGAGTTTGAGCCCCGCATCAGGTTCTCTGCTGTCAGTGTAGAGCCTGCTTTGGATTCTCTGTCTCCTCTCTCTCTCTCTGTTCCTCTCCCTCTCCCTCTCCCTCTCTCTCTCTGTCTCGCTCTCTTTCAAAAATAAATAAACATTTGAAAAAATTAAAAAAATAGAAAGGATGCAATACTATTCAAAATAAACAAAGGGGCCCCTGGGTGGCTTAGTCGGTTAAGCCTCTGACTTTGGCTCAGGTCATGATTTCATGGCTCATGATTTCGTGTCCTGCATCAGGCTCTGTGCTGACAGCTCATAGCCTAGAGCCTGCTTCGGATTCTGTGTCTTCCTCTCTCTTTGCCCCTACCCTGCTTGTGCCCTGTCTCTCTCTCAAAAATAAACAAAAATTTTTTTTAATAAAATTAATTTTAAAAATAAGTAAAAAAGATACAATGACTCATTTCTCCACTATCTCTCACAATTTAACAGGAGGTGAATCCTGTGTTTCTGTGATTCTCTCTCTCTCCCTCTCTCTCTCTCTCTCCTGGTGGTTTTCCCCATTTTCTAGCCCAATATATCCAGCATAATATCACGTGGTATAATAATTATTTTTCTTTAAATTTGGAAATTACATCTTATGTTTCATTAACATCCTCTCCACCAACTACTGTTGGATTCATGCTCACTTTGCAGTCAATTACTGATGGTGTATAGTTCAAATACTACAACATGCAGTTTTCTCATTATTAAGCAGTGAATCTATAGATTTCTTAGATCCACCATCAGGGTTCTGGATTCATAATACATAAATAATGTGGCATGCTTACTAAATTATGACATAAGCCGGACAACTGTCCCATAAAGATTCACGTTCTCCCAATTGAGAAGTTGTACAACTAAATATCACAATGAATAGATACAGGATTAAAAAGTCACATGAATCATCTTATTCATTTAGCAAAGGCATCTCACTTGCCTCTCCATTTTGCCTCACTACACAAGTCTTTCTGACAAAGCATGGTAGCTCCTATGTAAGCAGGCATGGCATCAGTTAAGAGAGCTCAATCAGATAAAGTGACAGATAGCTTTCTTACACTGGAATCAAGAAACCCTCTCACCATTCTCATGGGAATGTTCTGTGATGACTATAGTGGCCTTAATGTATCTGATTTAAAATGGAGCTGGAAACTTCATTCGACAGCAGAAATAAGATCACGATAGTAGTGAAAAGTGTGCTCTAGAGTAATACATAGTCTGAAATCCATTTTTATCACTGTTCTTTAATATTTCAAATCAGATGTCTAATTTATTAACTCAACTAAGTCTGAACAACATGTTATTTTCCCTGTTTTGTTCTCTCTTGGTTATACACCTGAAGCATGCTGCTACATTCTTAATGGAAATAAACAAATTGTCCATTTAGAAAGAGAACCTCCATTACCAGGTGCTAATAAAATATATAAGAGTAAAATTCAAGATTAGGATTAAGAGTGTTGGAAATGAAAACTTATCCATGTTGATAATAAAATTACAGTAATGCAAATAGGTATCTCTTGTGTGAAATGTACTCCAGGTGGGATAGGACTGTTCTTGATGCCAAATGAAACTTAAAATGGAGTAATCAGAATAAACTGTTTGTTTACTCACTTAAACTTGTTTTGTAGCAAGATGAATTTTCTGAAACAATATGTAGGAGAACATGAAGTCATGCCATACTTTTAAGTCCACAAGATGCTACAAGTTATTTTAGGCTTTTTTTTTTTTTTTTCCCTGAAAGGGACTAAGTATACAGAAAACCTGGTGAGGCCTACATTGAAGAGATAAGAAAAGATATCTGACAGGGGCACCTAGGTAGCTCAGTTGGTTAAGCATCTGACTTCGGCTCAGGTCATGATTTCATGGTCCATGAATTCTAGCCCCATGTTGGGTTCTGTGCTGACAGCTCAGAGTCTAAAACCTGCTTGGGATTCTGTCTCTCTCTGTCTCTCTCTGCCCCTCCCCTGCTCGTTCTCTGTCTCTCTTTCAAAAATAAATACTTAAAAAATTTTAAAAAAGAAAAGATGTCTAATAGTAGTATTGCTAATACTGTATTGCTACAATATTGTTAATAGCGTATTAAGTGGGTGTTACAAATCTTTGGAAAATTTACATTCTTTTCAATTAATTTTATATTGAAAGATAGGAGAAAACAAAAAAATAAAGAAATATTATTGAGAAATTAAACCAATTGGCTTTGCCAATCTTCTTGAATTAATTGATAAAAATGAGGCATAAGATTGAATTTTGACCCATGTAAGAGAGCTATGCTCTGTTTGTTCACATACAGTGAACAATGCTAATAATAAATTAATGTCCTGCATTTGTAAGAAGATATTGCCAGGCACCCATGGTTCTTTTTTAAAAAATTTTTTTTAATGTTTGCTTATTTATTTCTGAGAGAGAGCACAAGCAGAGGAGGGGCACAGAGAGAGATACACACACAAAACGTGAAGCAGGCTCCATGCTATTAGCTGTTAGCACCGAGCCCAATGAGGGTCTCGACCTGAGCTCAATGAGATCATGACTTGAGTTGAAGTTGGACACTCAACCAACTGAGCCACTCAGGCACCTAGTGTTCTTGAACCAGACTTAGCAGTCACCCCAAAATGCCCATGTCATCATGACATCTTTTGCATTATTCTTGTTGTAATATTAGCCCCAAATTTCCTGTCTATCCATTCTAATTTGCAGGGTATGTGGTCTAATATAATGTTAATATATTTAGGCAAAAATGATTAGATATAATCATTTTAATAAATAATCATAAATAATTATTATTTTAGTTTATTTGTTTTGAGAGCAAGAGCATGAGTGGGGGAGGGGAAGAGAGAGAGAGACAGAGAGAGGGAGAAGGAGAGGGAGAATCCCAAGCAGGCTCCATGCTCACCACGGAGCCCAGAGATGGGGCTACATGCCATGACCATGAGATTATGACCTGAGCCAAAATCAAGGGTTGGCAGCTTAACCAACTGAGCCACCCATGTGCTCCATAAGCATGACTTTTTGATCAATATCTCCAATTATTGATTCTCAGAGATTGACAAAAATGTGAAATTGTAAGTGCTGTTTTACTCATTAGAAAGCCTAAAAACATGATTGAATTAAATAGCTGTCCAAAATAAAAACTTAAAATTAAATATAAAGGGAGTCATTAACTGTCACCAAAAGAATAAATGTCCTCAGTGAAAGAAAATCCATGGCCTAGGATTTAGCCTCTGAAAAATCTAAAGATTACATGCTGTTGGAAAAATGTCTTTACATAAACTCCTTCTCAAACAACAGAGCTAGAGGTATCACACTTTCTGACTTAAGATCATATTACAAAGGTATAGTAATCAAGGCAGTGTGGTGCTGGCATAAAAATAGACATATAGACCAATGGAACTGAAATCCAGAAACAAACCCTCACATATATGAGCAACTAATATTTGACAAGAGAGCCAAGGATACTCAAAAGGGAAAGGATAATCTGCTCAATAAATGGTGTTGGGAAAACTGGATAACCACATGCAAAGAAAAAAAAAAATCAAACCCTACCTTACACCAATCACAAAAATTAACTGGAAATGGATTAAAGATTTAAACATATAAAATGAAGCCATAAAACTCTTATAAGAAAACATAAGGAAAAAGCCACTTGGCATTGTTGTTTTTCGATATGACACGAAAAGCACAAGCAATAAAAGCAAAAATTAATAAGTGGAACTACATAGAACTAAAAATTTGAAAATAATAAATAGGTAAATAATAAATAAATAAATAAATAAATAAATAAATAAATAAATAAATACTAAAAAGCTCTTGCACAGCAGAAGAAATGATCAGCAAAATAAAAAGGCAATGGGAGAACATGTATGCAGATCACATATCTGATAAAAAGAGTTAATATCCAAAATATATGAAAACTGACAACTCAATAGAAAAAAAGCAAACAATTCAATTAGAAAAACGGGAAATGGAACTGAATAGGTCTTTTTCCAAAGAAAGATATACAAATGGCCAACAGGTACATGAAAAGATGCTTGACATAACTGATAATCAGAGAAATGCAAATCAAAATCTCCATAAGATATCACCTCACATCTAGTATAATAGCTATCATCAAAAAGACAAAAGATAAGTGTTGGTGAAGTTGTGGGGAAAAAGGAACTCTTGTGCACTGTTGTTGGAATATGAACTGGTTTAGCCACTAAGGAAAACAACATGGACATTGCTCAAAAAATGAAAAACAGATCCATCTGGAGCTCCTGGGTGGCTCAGTTGGTTGAACTGACACTTGATTTCAGCTCAGGTCATGATCTCATGGTTCCTGAGATAGAGCTCCAGATTGGGCTCTGCGCTGACAGAGCAGAGGCTGCTTGGGATTCTCTCTCTCTTCCCCCTCTGCCCCTCCCTGGCTCGCATGCATGCTCTCACATATGTGCTCTCTCTCACAAAATAAATTAATTAACTTTAAAAAAAGAGATCCAGCAACCTATCTATATCTATGTCATCTATGTCTATACATATATAATATTATAATATATATCAACCATGAGAAAGAAGAAATCCTGTCATTTGCAACAATATGTATGGCCCAATACGAAGGCATTATGCTAAGTGAAGTAAGTCAAATAAAGACAAATACTAAATGATACAAATTATACATGCAATCTTAAAAAGCATACTCCTAGAACCAGGGAGTGGAATGGTGGTTACGAGGGGCTGAAAGGTGAGGGAAATGAGGAGATGTTGGTCAAAGGGTACAAACTTCCAGTTAAGGATGAATAAGTTCTGGGACTCTAATGTGCAACATGATGACTATAGTTAATAATACCATATTATATACTTGAAAGTTGCTAAGAGAGTAGATCTTAAATATTGTCACCACAAAAATAATCATTATGTGACATGATGGAGGTGTTAGCTAATGTTATGGTGGTAATTATTATTAACATGTAAGTGTATCAAATCAATACATCTTATGCCCGAAAGTTATATAATGTTATATATCAATTATATTTCAATAAAGTGAGGGAGGAGGAGTGGGAACCAAACAAACTCTAAATGACCTCTTCTCTAAATGACCATATTCTTACATAGAAATAGAATCCATTAAATATAAATAGATAGCCTTAAAACAATCCAAAAGCTATTGTAGGAAGACATTATCAAATATCTCATTCTAATAGTCGTTTAATATAACCTGTATTAATTTAGGCCTTTTGTGAGGTGTATATTTATTTTTCTTTAACTTTCAACAATTTATTACTCAGTTGTATTTCTGTTTATGAAGTGTTGTCCTTTAAGGTTTAAAAATGAAGTCTGCAATTTTTGATTTTCACTAAATGAGAGGAAATTCTATTCTCCAACCCTCATTCTACGTTTGAATCTGTAGGATACTGAGTAATAAAAAGTCACTTGAATACCAGTCATGTGTCCAAAACTTTGTAGATGCTCTGAGAGATGCTGGATTTAGTACAGAACCATTCTGTTAAGGATCTAGGCCTCCCTCAGTTACAAATGTTAAAGAGATATTTTTACAATAATAGCATCCTCTACAAGAAAGGAACCATGTAAGTAATGATGGCTGACTCTCTGGGAATTGACTCAGCACCATTGCCTTCTTGAAAAGCGCCCACCTTTATCTTCCATGGCATCTTTCTCTTCTGCTTTCTGTTTCACTTTGTAGTCACTTTTTATCAATGTCTTCATGAAGTTCTCCTTTCTCATTAGTCTTTAAACTCTTGGTGTTGGTAGAGTTCTGTCCTTGGCTCTCTCTTCCATTTTTGTTTTTTTTGCAAATGTTTATTTATTTTTGAGAGAGAGAGTGTAGCAAGGGAGGTGCAGAGAGAGACAGGGACGGAGGATCTGAAGCAGGCTCTGTGCTGATAGCCAAGGGCCGGATACAGGCCTCTAACTCACGAAAAGGTGAGATCATGACCTAAGCCAAAGTTGGACACTCAACCGACTGAGCCCATCCAGGCGCCCCTCTCTTCTATCTTTTTCAACCCCCCAGGCCCAGTTGAATATATTCATTCCCATGGATAAACTTACACATTGTTTATTCACATCTTACAGATGAATTTGTTACCCACTTCTCTTCTCAGAGCCCTGACAAACTAGATGACTCCACCAAATGTCTTGAAACTACAGTTGAATGCATGCGAAACTGAACTCTTCATTTCATCGCCCCTAAGGTATAAACCTCCAGTTTCTGTCTAACCAGTTCAGAAATCACCAATTGCCCATGCCTCCTCCCTTTCCCACACCAACCCACCACCTAAACCACTCCCATGTCTTATAATTTCTGTCTTCTGGCATCTATCGCCTCTCTTTAATCCCTTATCCTTCAGTCACATTCTCATAATTTCTCTCCTGATTTATAGAAACTTGTTTTAAATTGTCTCCTTTGCTCTCAGGTTTTTTCTTACCTTTAATTTACTTTGCATACTTTAAAAAAGCAAATCATGTTATGCAGTTTCAAATTTTCTATTTGCCTTCAACATCAAACACCTTAGCTTGACTAATAAACTCTTCAAAATCTGACCTTTTTATCTCCAATGTTATGTTTTATAATTTCAACCTTCCTTTTACAATCAACACCTGCCCACTGCCACTCCCTTCCTAATGCTCAACATACACAAGCCCTTGTTTCATTATATTAATCTATTTAGTCTCCTGACTGTATCAGGATCTCCTGGGTTTTCACATACTGCTCTTTTGTCTTATTGATTGATATACTTCCTCCTCCATTTCTTGTCTGTCAGATCCCTACTGGACTTCCTCTGGCTCATAGACCCTTTTATTTTGAACCTGGGTTTCAATGTCTTATCTCTAGGAAGATGTCCTTATAAATGCCTTGATCGTGTTTTATCACACATCATTTCACCTGTTTCCATGACTGATTTCATCATAAATTTAAGCACTTTAAGGAACTGACACTATTTGAGTTTGTATTTTTAATATCCAGAATTTTGGTTAACACTGGGATGAAAAGTAGATTTTCAATATATTTGTACTGAATTAGTGATTGAATAAATAAGCTTATTAATTCATTTATTCCACAAATATATATTAAGTGACTACTATATTTCAAGATCTGTTCTGGCCCTAAAAATAAAATGAGGAAAAAGAAAACAAGAACTCTCCTCTATTGGAACTTTTATTTTATTTGGAAGAGATGGAACAGAAATGTTAAATAAGTAATTTCAAATAGAGTAAACAAAAGAAATAGAATCTTGAAGCCTTAAATGTATCTTAACTTCAACAAGTGAATATGAAATTTTTAATTCCCAATTCTCATTTTCTCCTTCTCAATAGAACTCTATTTTTGTTTTAATTGGCAATGTGCCAATACAACATACTCATTTTTCAGAATTCCTAGTAATTCAGTATATCCATGTGATGTACTCCTAACCAATAAGCTCAAGTCACTGGACAAACCAGACCAGGTTGTTTGGGCTTTTTGCTTCTTTTTTTCCTTCATCCATCCTTCTACCTGGGAAGTGGGACAGATGATTATCAAACATGACAGTCAGTCATACCCTAAGCATGCAAAGTAGGAAGACAGGAATCTGATTCTTAAGCAGCATTATCAACCATGACTTCCCTAACCCTAGGCTCCATGTCAGGAGTAAACACTTATTTACTAAGCCACTTTGTTAAGCTTCTGTTAAGTGTACTCTAATGCAATCCTAACTCTTACAGTAGCTATCCAGATATTAGTAAAGGAAAATGCTCACATATTTCAGAGAATCAGCAGTTAGTACAAGACACATTTTACCATTATGAAAATATAAAAATAACGTTCAAAATATTTTTGTGAAAATTTGCATTTTATATCTATACAAGAGGATTTTAAAATGAGAAAAATATGTATTATCATTTTAATTCTTATTAAGCAGAGCCATATAATTTTATAGTATTGACATCAATATATTCCTGATCTGTAGAAGATACAGCAAGTAAATGACACTATGAAAAATCTTATAAAAGATTGGACATGGACAGAAAAAGTCACTTAAGAACAGAAGGCATGAAACTGATACTTTTCTTAGTGGGGGTGGGGCAGACAGGGAATAATATTCGCAGAGTCAGCAAATACATAATGTCATGAAGACCAATAAGGTATTTTTTCTTTGTACATTTTTAACCCATGATTGTCTCCTGATGGTAATCTAAATATTATAGCTTCATTTCTTCAGCCTCTGACTCTGATATTTAAAAAAAGAAATTACATTTAAAATTAACCTAGGAAGATTAATACTTAAGTTTTCATTAATTTTTTTCCTTAGGGGAAGAGTTCATCAGCTTCTCCTTAGCCACCTGGGATTGTGAGTGTGTGTGTGGTGCTCATGTGTGTCCATAACTGACTTTACATACAGTTTTTGGTACAGATAGGAGGAAAGAAAATGAGCAAAAAGATTTTTACTCCCAAATTGCTTGTATGTGGTATTTTCGTTCCTGATTAAAAACACAAAATTTAAAAGCTTATGTTTTATTAACACTTGACACAAATAATATGAATTCACCCTCCCTAGAAAGATGGAGCAGAGCAATTCTTCATGAAAGGCTCTAGGAGCTGTCTCCAGACCGAATATGGATCCCCTGCCCTGCAGTCTCCAGCAAGGTATTAGGTATCAGCTGCCTCAAAGGTTGGCGCCAACCTTCTTCTTCAGTGCACCACAAACCAGAATTAATTGCAAATCAATCGAACAAAGTACAACTGATCAGTAAACCAATTAGTAACTTTAGCTATTCATCCTGTCTTCATTTACTAGGGGGAAAAGTGGGAAATGGAAGTGCTTTTTAGACCACATATTAGATTCCAGTCTTTCCCTCACTGCCCTCTGCTTCCCCACACATTTACATTACAAGAACATTCATATGTAAACCCTGTGAAAAGCATGTTGCATAAATATTATGTAAGTAGCCTTAGAATTTGTCCATTTGGGAAGTATAAATTAGCCCTGGAGGAGCTATAATTGCTGGAGAAAATAAAACCAAATAAATTTTCCAATGCAAATATGGTATATTTTTTAAATTAGCTTGAGAAAAAAATTAATATAGCACTTTGTCTACAGTTTTATTATATTATACTCATTCTTAAATGCTATATATTTGAAGGTCTCTGATTTAAGGGTATCTCCTAGAGTTATATGGCAATAGTTATCCTAAATTTCATTATGTGGGTGATGTATTTTTGGTGTATATATATGTATATACCAAAGGATAGAAAAAAATACTAATATATACTAAATATAGTATATATAAAATAGACTAAACATAGATATAAAATAAATTTATATTTATAGTTTTCTCAGTTTCCTGTCAGTGCCAAATGAATTCCACCACTGACATGTGTTACCTTTTACACTGACATGTGTTACCTCATGTGTTACCTGTTAGTGATTGGAGGTTCATATTATATACTTTTGTACATGTTTACATTCTAATCCTTATCAGGATTCTTTTTCTTTACTTAATTGCAGTGCAGAATATCAATTTCCAGTGAATCACTAGACTGGTTTTATATAAAATTATTCTGCTTGAGAGGCGCCTGGGTAGCTCAGTCGGTTAAGCGTCCGACTTCGGCTCAGGTCACGATCTCACAGTCCGTGAGTTCGAGCCCCGCGTCGGGCTCTGTGCTGACTGCTCAGAGCCTGGAGCCTGTTTCAGATTCTGTGTCTCCCTCTCTCTCTGACCCTCCCCCATTCATGCTCTGTTTCTCTATGTCTCAAAAATAAATAGACGTTAAAAATAGTTTAAAAAAATTATTCTGCTTGAGAAAGAAATTAAATCCAAGTTAGTACTGTCATTCGTAGAAGATAATGGGTGTTTAGTCTAGCTCAAGAGAAAATATTTAAAAAACTTGTGTTGTCTTATTATGAATTCAGGCCATTGCTAATGCCATCCTGTGAATACAAATGGTGGTATCCCAAAAAAGTAAATTTTTACATACGCTAGTTAAAATAGAATGAGTTCATTGGAGACCACTTGAAATTCCCATGTAAATTAATCCAGTTAATTTACTTACAATAGTCTTCTGTAAGGCTCTGTTGCTTAAAAATCAATGATAGAGAAAATCTAAATTGTCATCATGTTGTTTTTAATCACTGCAGAGTAATTTATTTACTCAAAAATATTTTCTTCCAAAAATAAATATATTTAAATAGGAAATTCTAAGATAAAGGAGTAGATTGTCTAATAAATTCACTTCATGCATAGTACCTTAAAACAGAGTATTTTTTCCCACCCCTTGTGACACTGCTGTCATTCATTTCACTTATCCACACACTATAATCACCCAGCATTGTTATTATTACTTTGAACAGTTATCTTTTAGATAAGTTAATAAGAAAAATAAAAGATTTTATTTTTGATTTAATGTATTCATTCTTAAATAATCTTTTTATATAGATCCAGTTTTCTGATCTATATCCATTTTCTTTGGCCTGAAAAACTGAACATTTCTTCCTGGCAGGTATGCTGGCAATGTGTATATTACACTTTTAAAAATTATCCTACAGGGGCACTTGGGTGGCTCAGTCGGTTAAGCATCTGACTCTTGATTTCAGTTCAGATCAAGATCTCACCGTGGTCTGTGAGATCAAGCCCCGTGTTGGTCTCTGCACTGACAGTGCAGAGCCTGCTTGGGATTCTCTGTTTCCCTCTCTCTCTGCCCCTCATCTGTGTGCTCTCTCTCTCTCTCTCTGTCTCTGTCTCTCTCTCTCTCTCTCAATAAATAAATAAATAATGAAATCATGTAAAAATTTAAAAAAATAAAAAATTGTCCTACAGTTTTTTTCTTTCCCCCCCCCCCCCCAGTCTCTTTTTTCTCTATTTTTTAGTTTGGGAAGTTTCTACTGACCTATTTTCAGGCTTAGAAAAGCTTACTTCCTCAGCTATGTTGAGTACACTGTTGAGTCCATCAAAGGCATTCATCATTTCTGTTAGTGTCTTTATTTCTGGCATTTCTTTTTGATCCTTTCTTAAAGTTCTTATGTCTCTGCTTATACTATCCCTTCTTGCTTGTTGTCTATCTTTTTTTGCCCTATCGGCTCCTGTAAAATGTTAGTCATAGTTACTTTAAATTCCCTGTCTGACAATTCCAACATTCATGTCTGAGTCTGTTTCTGATTATTGTTTTATCTCTTCATACTGTGTTTACTTGCCTTTTGGCATATCTTGAATTTTTTTTATTAAAAGCTGGACATGTGTATTAAATAATAAGAACTGAGGTAATCTGGTATTTCGTGTGAGAATTTACAGTAGGCTGGCTAGAAGTCAGGCTGTGTTTAATGTGTGTTCTAGCTATAGGTGCCAGAGGCTTCCAAGTCCTCTAATGTCCTTAGCTTTGTATCCCCTCTTGACTTTGACCTTCCCTATATATTCTTCAAATGAAGCATCCATATTTTTCAGCTGTAATTCACTGTTATACTTGAGGATTACTGGCATTATGGTAATATGTAGAGGAGGAAGGGAGCTCCATACCCTTCTAGTTGAATGTCACCGTCTTCAGTGAGGCTGTGCCTTGGAGCTGTGACATTCACAAGTGCTTCTTCAGTGGCACAACTTTTTTTTTTCCTCTGCCTCCTGCTTCTTTCCTTGACAGCATTGCCCCTAATTTATTTCCCTGAATCCCTGATCCATTTTGGAAAAAAAAAATTTAGATATTGTTTCCTTGAATTGTGTTTCTCTTCCCTTAGGTGAGACAGCAAGGCTACAAGTCGGTTTAATGGGAGGAGAAATACCCCTCCCCCAAATAGTATAAAATATTGGCAAAGCCATTTCTCCTGGAGTACAGACCTTTTATATGGTAAAAGTTCTGGGCATATTTCACAATGATTACTCCTTCCCTTCCCCTGCCAGCATCATGAGGGTATCTTTCTCAGATCTTCACCATGAGAATTTAGGATAAGGGAGGGTGGTGGCTAGAAATAAAGATTATAAAAAGGGGGTGGTTCCCATAAGACTGTCACCCCAGGAGTTTCTTAATCTTATGCCAGTTAACACTCAGACTCCAATAACTTGTAAAAATTAACATTTAAGTGTTTCTACCAGTGTAACAAGGCTCCAGCAACTCATGTTCCAGACACGCAGAGCTCAAATGTGTCTCTGGGTGTGAGTCTGTCTCTCCAAATTTTGGGGTAGCAATTTTCCCTGTAACTTCAATTCTTTGATGTATCAAAGAAAAGTCATTTATTTTCAGTTTGTCATTTTTTCCTAGTTGTAGGACAGAAGTGATAAATTCCAATCTCTTTACATGTTAGAGTGGAAACCAGAAGTCAATGCTACAATGTAAGGAAACACAGGTTACTATAGTAAAACCTTAGGATGATAAAATTCAAGTGTGGGAGACAGGAAAAACTTTTGGAGTGAGATCATAACAGATAAATTAGCCATGTGAACATTCATGGAAAGAACTTTCTAGACAGAGAGTTTAGTAAAAAAAAAAAAAAAGGCACATAGGTGCGAGAAAGCAGTGGAACCTCGTGTAGTACAATCGAGCTGTAGTATGGAGTTCAAAAAGGCAATATTAAGAAATAAGTTTACCAAAATAAACATACCTATTCCTTGCATATTTTTCTAGTATTTTCTGTTAGTATTTTTCCTGGTATCCAGTTACATAAAATCAAAGTTATGTAATTAAAAGATTGATTTCCGCACATAGAATCAGCTCACAGTTTAGAGGGATGCTAAATAGTCTAATCCATCAAAGAAAAAAAAAAAACTCCTGTGATATTAGTGTGTTCTTCTCCCTTTTTCTTGTATATTTAAAAGGACACAAACATGTACTCATTTAACATTAGCAGGGAATTATGGCAATAAATAGAACAACTTGTTCGTTTTTATGTTTATTCTATTGTGTTTTGTTTGACAAGTGTGAGGGGGGATCAAAAGAGAAGGTGCATAAAGGGACCTTGAGGCAGAGAGGCTAATAAGAGCACAACTTCTCTTCTTAAAATATTTTTAATTGTTTTATTCAGTTTTTGAGAGAGAGAGCGTGAGCAGGGGAGGGGCAGAGAGAGGGAGAAACAGAATCCGAAGCAAGCTCCAGGATCCAAGCTGTCAGCACAGACCTTGACATGGGGCCCGAATTCATGAACCACGAGATTATGACCTGAGCCGAAATCGGATGCTCAACCAACTGAGCCACCAGGTGCCCCACAAGTTCTCTTTTTATTGCTGTAGCCACTATTCAAGACTGAAGACTTTCACAATCACTGGAAACGGAGGGTTATTGAACATCTCCTCCCCCTATAGGTGAGCAACCACCCCAACCTCTGCACAGGTAGCTGTAGCAACCAATGATGTCATCTACAGTTATAAAGGATTTTAATTTGTGTGACATTACTTCCGTCCTTATAACTCAAATATGACTCTTCAATTTATACACTGACAAAAGAAGAATGCCATCCCAAGTATGTAAAGTTGAGTAACTGATAACACTGCTGCTTTATCTTTGGTGTATAGTTTATATTTTAACTTGCTGGAGTCAAGGTCCATTTCTTTTTTCTTTCTTTCTGAATAACCAAGGACACTGACAATGCTACTTACATAAAAATAGGAGCACATATAGATTTATATTCAAGTGGGAAATTCTTATTTGTTTCAATAACATAATAAATGGTTTGATTTCTAATTTGCTTAAGAAGCTTTTAAAGAACCTAGGAGATTGAATTAAAACTAAAAATGTATATACATCTTTGACAACTTTTATTTCAAACATGAAAATTAACATTGTCCTTGATATTCTTTAATTATGAGTAGTAGATTTCTGCCTCCCTTTAGCCTTGGTCCTGAGGCTGAGTTTCCTGTTAGAGATGGTAGTAAGATGTTAGAGAAGAAATGTAACAGAGTGATTACCTCATAATAAACTTGAAGATGACCAATTCTAGAAAAGCAAGGATGTGCTCAGAGAACCCAAGTCACCTTCAATATGGCTTGTATGAAAGCCCTCTCTTTCTTTCCAACCCTGCACCCCTGGTCTCTTTCTATTCCCTGTCTCTGTATTCCTGTTCCATTACCTTTGTTTTCATGTATGTGGCCCAATTTGGGTTTATTAGAATTGGAGAAAATTTTGCTGTCAAGTAGACAATAGCTTCAGGTTCCTTAAATATTCTGTGGTCTGGGAAAAATTTTCACCATGCCCAATATCTGTATTTACTAACAGTATTTGTACAGAACTAGAGCTCTGAGGGGGGTTCCAGAAAGTATGTCTATACTTAGCAGCCTTGGTTTCAGATTACAATTTTATTGCATTAATTGGGTAACCTGAGCATTCACCCAACCTGGTTCTTTGTCAGCATCTTCTAGCATAGAAGGATTTAATTTTCCACCTCTATTCCCTCACTTGTTTGTGCTTTTATCTCAACAATTACTTTCAGTTTTATTATATATTAATACTCATTGCATTGCTGGTCATCACCTGTAAGCCCAAGGTCAAAATTCCAAAAAAGATGCCACTTTCTCTCCAGGGACATCTGCAAAGGAATATAAATAAGAAAATCCACACTTCTCCACTACGAGTCATTCCCTCAGTTAATCCAAGATGACTCTCTTGGCTAGACAAATAATAGAGTACACAATTTTTTACTCAAGGATCAGGGCTATTTGTAAGTGGAGTTGTAGCGAAGGTGGTGAATGGTTAAAGTTGGTAAAAGGTTCTTGGCTGCCACAGATTTGCTTCAGGATCCAAAGGACTACCCACTGAGAGGTTATGCTCCTCTTCATGCAGGTGTTACTTCCACCATGGGCTTCCACTTCTAATTTCCTTGCTTTCAAATATGGCACCGCCTCACACTCCTTCTTCCAAGTTTTCTCGACGAAACTTCACTCTATGCACAGGTGAGACCTCATCCTGGATCCACCTCTCTTAACTCACTTGTACATTTCCCAAGTGTGAGTCATTGATTCCAGAAATTATCTCAGAATGTTAGCAATACAGAAGTTCTGGTCACAACACCACAAGCTAAATATAAGAAAGGATGGGAAGAAGCTTTGGGGCTCCAAATGTGGAAAACAAATCCAGTGTGGGTAAAGGTCAACTACATTAGATTTCCTCACCAGTGTGGATTTCAACACACCTAATACTTGAACTATTTTACTTTTAAGACAGAGCATCGTTGGGAGGCCCAAGTGGTTTAGTTGGTTAAGCGTCCAACTTCAGATCAGGTCATGATCACACAGGTGGTGGGTTAGATCCTTGTATCAGGCTCTGTGCTGATGGTTCAGAGCCTGGAGCCTGCTTCAGATTCTGTATCTCCCTTTCTCTCTGCCCCTCCCCCATTTGAGTTCTCTCTCCTCTCTCTCTGTCTCTGTCTCTATCTCTCTCTCAAAAATAAATAAATAAACATTAAAAAAAAAAGCATCATTGCCCACATTTCCCAAAGACCAACGATTTTAAAGGAGAGTATAGGCTAATACCATTAAGAGGTAAAATAAATAAACATTTAAAAAAAGAGCATCCATTGCACACATTTCCCAAAGACCAACAATTTTAAAGGAGAGTATAGGCTAATACCATTAAGAGGTAGAAAATTCATGCAAAGTGCTCTCTCATCAATGAACTTTGTAATTTACATTATTAAGTTGAACAATTAAGTTATCTTATAGATACTCAAATATTCATACCACTGTTTTCTACCTTCCCTACTGAGTAAAAAAGTAAGCAAAATTATCACTTTTATTACTATTAGGAGCCAGATTGTTGAGTGTGGCTTTACATCTCTTTGTTATGTGGGTTTGCACTATTAAATTCCAATCATACACAAAGCTAAACTAGGAGAGTCTTTCCAAACAGAAGGGGCCAGCATGGTTCTGATTTATGACATAAAAAAGCAGAAGGAAACTCATTCTTTCTATAGGCGTTTGTACTCAAGAGGAGAAAAGGACAAATATGATCTGAGTGTGCCCGGTTTTTCTTCTCTAAGTTCAGTCAGTAAAGGAGCAAACGTGTGCTTAGGGAAAATCTTTCCAGAAGACTGAAAAAGCAGAGAATATGCTGCCTTCTATCACAGACTAGTACAAGTATATACTGCCTTATCCATAACTTTGAAATCAAAATGGCTCTATTTTTTTCAAATTTGTAGCAAACTCATTTAGCTGCAAAACCTCAACTGAGCAGAATGCCATTTATTCATTTCCTAGTTGGAGCGAATATTCCTTATTTTTGTTATAGACATACTAACTTGTTGTTAAGCTATTGTCTCACTCCAATCCACCCTTCCATATTTGGCTCTGCAAAGCTGGGGCTGGAACACTCCAAACACATTTTTCCTTTGCCAACTGGTTTCCCATCCTGTTTTACCAGTAAGGGGCACTAAAGGGAGGCAGGAACAGGAGAGAAGAGACTTGCTTCTTTCTGCTGGGTTGCTGTTCCTACAGAGTCCCTTCCATAGGTAATTCCAGCCCCCAGCTTCTTTTGGTGCCTCTAGAATCAGCCTCATAGTTACAGCTGGGAAATGCTTTTTTCTAACCTTCGAAATTCCCATAAACTTTTCTTGCTATTATTTTCTCTGGATCCCGTAGTGTTTTCTGTACTTCTATCTCTCCAGCACCTATGTAGCCAATCTCATATATTAAACTTCTTCTACTGATATATCTGGTAGATTTCTTTTGTCTTGACTGGATTGTGACTGATACTGGTGTGCTCCCCCAGGACCTGCTGGGTGTATTATGCAAGACATGGCATATATACTATATTACCTTTCTAAAACTCAAAAACTTCAGAATTACAAAATACATCTCATGCTTAAGCTTTTGAGCAAGAGATTAAGTACGAGTATTTTTGTAGTGCTTTTAAATAACTGCATCAGAGGGCACCTGGGTGGCTCAGTCGGTTGAGGTCTGACTTCATCTCAGGTCATGATCTCTTGGTTCCTGAGTTGGAGCCCCACATCTGGCTCTCGGCTGTCAGTGCAGAGCCCACTTTGGACCCTTTGTCACCCTTCTCTCTCTGCCCCTCCCCCGCTTACACTCTCTTTCTCAAAAATGAATAAAACATTTAAACAACTGCATCAGAATCCCCTGGGTTGCTTTTCCGAAAGGCAGAATCCTTGGCTCCACCAGAGACCTCAGAATTAGGTTACGTGGCTTAGGTTTCAGCATTGTTTTTATTTATTTTTATTTCTTTTTTTAATTATTTTTTTTTAGAAAAAGAGAGTGCATGCACATATGAGATCAGGGGAGTGGCAGAGACAGAAGGAGAAAGATAGAATCCCAAGCAGGCTCCTCACTGTCTGTGCAGAGCCTGACTCGGCTCGATCTCCTGAACTGTGAGATCATAACCTGAGCTGAGCTGAGATCGAGAGTCAGAAGGTTAACCAACTGAGCCACCTAGGCAACCCTAGGCTCTAGCATTTTTAAAATCTTTCCCCAGCTGATCTTCTTGCTTGGTTTAAGAACCACCCTCTTCTATCCACTAGAAAGCAAAAGTGGGCACATATACCTTAGTGGCTACTCTCCTAAGAGCAAACAGAGAAGCTATGAACTGACCATTCAAGAAAGTTCTCGTTAATATACTACACAAAAGCCTATTTTCTCATAAGACTCTGTCTGAGGAAAAGAGAGGAGATAGTTTATTGGTACCTGTATTAGTCTGACTGAAGAACAAAACAAACGTATAATAATTGAGGTCATGTTTAGGCTGGCTCCCACCAGCACCATCCTTGAGACCACCCACTGCTGAGCACCTTGCCAATTAGGGTTGAGTAGCATTGTATGCTGTCTTTTGGTATCTAGCCTCTGGTTCCTCTCAGCCTCTATAACCTGGTGAATTCTGCTGCTGCTTTTTATGTTAGCTCTTCTTTCCTTACTACCACTAACGGATGCCTATGGAGATACAAATGGGTGTTTGACAACTATCCTAACACCCTGCAGTTTCTGAACTATGTATGCAAATGAAGCTATGTCTGCAACCCCTTAGGAAACATTTCTTCTCAGTAAAGATTAAACAATTATGGTGAGGGCTCCTGGGTGGCTCATTCTGGTAAGCATCCGACTTGATTTCTTTTGGCTTAGGTCAAGGTTTGGGAATTTGAGCCCTGCTGTTAGTGCAGAGCTTGCTTGGGATTCTCTCTCTCCTTCTCTCTCTGCCCCTTTCCCACTCACGCTTTCTCTCTCTCAAAAATAAATAAACTTAAAAAAAACACAATTGTCATGGTATTCAAAAGTGAAACGTGGTATGCATCCAAATTACCAGCAAGATAATGGAGGTGTGTGGGTAGATACTTGTATTTAATTGATACTGAGTAGATAATAGAAAACTTTCCCTCCATATGATGCAAATATAAAATTATTTAAGTACTTAATCCAAGTGCAAATATACACATTCATACAATCACATACTTAGAATAATATAAAGTTAGGCTTGAAGGGACCTTGATCATAATTGAAACAATCATTATATAGGTAGCTTCTAAACCGTTTTAATTGTACACCATTATATTCACCTATTTAATGTGTGTAGATATACATGGACTACTGTATTAATACGATATGCACATTATAAATCATACAGGAAAATATGAGAGAAAGAAAACAAATATATGCAGAAGCTCCAAGGTTGTCTTCCTCAATCCCAACAGAGCACCCAGCATGTACCATCAAGTGCACACACCTGGAGAGCAACGGAATGGCAATAATAATCGACATCTATATAGAAAGGAAAAGCAAATCAACAACAATGCCAGCAACTGAGTATGTCTATCATCAATGCCAGATCACTCAGGTAAGCATACTCACACCCTCTCTGTTGCTATGGCAATTGATGAGAAATCTTGCTTTGCCATTTTTTGGTCTGGGTAAGTGTGATGTCTTGTCTTGCTTTCCCCTCTCAAAGTCCCATGGTTTGTTTTTGTTTTTGTTTTTGTTTTGTTGTTGTTACAAATAAAAGTTGCTGAAGGCATCTCACTCACCACATTCCTACCTTATTTTTCCCCTTCACTGCAGCCCCTTCTAACATATTGTGTGGCCTCCTTACATTACTTTTTCCCCAAAACTATTTTTGATTATCATGTAGATATATAGTATGAATACCAGCATATGCTCCCAAAAGATGGATTTTCCACAAATTAAAATATTCTATTTAGCTCTAAATATGGAAACTAAAAATATACAACCCACTGTGAAATGAATTACTTATACATTGTGTGTCACATTTTAAACTAGCAACTCTATAACCTTAAAATACAGCTCAATCTTAAAGTATTAATTTTGAAATGATGCATTTGTGCTAATGATTTACTGGGAGGAAAAATCCTTTAATCTACCCCTTTTGCTTATGAACTTGAAAGTTGAACTCCATAGAAATGACTGACTGCAACAGCAGGGCTTTTCACCAGCTGATCAAAATTAACAGTTTCTTTCAATTGTTCTAATTAAGACCAAGGGGAGTTCTGGAATGTACCAACAGTATCTCAAATTGCTCTGTTGCTTAAAACTAGCTCTTGGGAAGGAGTATCAGCTTTTCCCTACAAATAGTTTAGTCTAAGTTGCTATTCTTACTATTTAATAAAAGACCTTTTATGAATATATCCCATGAGAATTATTTTCAGTTTTATTAGTTTAAAAAGGATAACAATTAAAGATAAGAAACATAATCATCTTGAGTAGAAATTTGTTAGAAACCAGAGGTTCTACCAATGATGTGTAAAACTGATGAAAGCTTTATAAATACTGGTTAGTGTTTTGCATAGTAATAATTTTATCTTAATAATTATTTGACATTCATACTGGAGGCACAACTAGATAAATCAGATAATTGAATCATGAATATAGTAATATAAAAATCAAACTTCTTTAATATTAAGTAATCTAAGAGTATTGTTGAAAGTGTGTATTTTTTCTGCTGGTTGAATATCTCCCAAGAAACGTTTTATAAGAAATGCTTTCCTACTACATTTTGGTCTATTGTTATTCATCCTCTAAAGTTCTGATCTGGGTTATTAATAGTACATGTTTTCTTCTTAATAGTAATTTATTTAAAAATTATTCACTTAAAATGTTCATTTTCTTCAACGACCTTGCTTTGGAAGATTTAAGTAGGTTTTTGCTATAAATAAAACATTTACCTTAAACGTTATATAAATACTAAAGAGTACATAAAACAAATACCAGTATTTTCATCATTGAAGAAAAAGCAGGGTAAAGTTTAAAATCTTGACCTGTATGCAATTCAATAGTAGGTTATTTAAATGTTACTTATAAAGTGATAAAAATAATAAAAAAAAAATTTAGGTCAACCAATTAAATTCCAAGTGTCCTACATATTATGATAAAGATTCCAGATCCCTATAAGTCAACCAAACACCAGCTTGCTTATAAAGTATGATTGTGTTATGAGTGATGAAAATATTTTGCCTTGCTTCATCACCATTTTAAGACATTTCTTCTTTGAATGTGGCAATTCTCAGTTTAAAGACCTTTGAGAGGGCATACTCTTTAACCTCATACACAATCCCTAAATAAGTAATTGACTCTTTCAACTCTCACCGCTGTGTTAAGATACAAGCAATCTCTTGTTGTAATTAGCATTCTTTCCTAGGAGAAGGATGATGACTGGGTGGCTAAGTGGGCTAGCAGTCTTCAGAGAAGCATTCTCTTCCCCAGGGCTGGTCACAGACTATTTAAAACCACTGTGAAAGAGTCAACAGGATTAACATAGAGTCAACTTCCTTGGGAAATGGAGCCAAAGAGATTCTAAGGAGACAAAATACTTCAAGGCAATCACACTAGTGGTGAAAATCTCCAGACTTACTGGTCTTGTCACATCTAATTTAACTGATGACATGAACATTAAGCAGGGCCACAAAGTCTTTTTTTTTTTTTTTATGAGCTTAAACTCTTTTTTTACTTCCTGAAAGCTCAGAATATTTCCATTTTTTTCTTTCAAACAGAAACTGAAGTGGAATCCATCATAAAAACTCAGAAAACATCCTCTATTGAGACATGCATGGAAGATGATTAGCACCTTTAAATAGAAATGATTTTATCACTAAATTTTAAAATGTATTTGTTTTCTTCTATTTCTAATTTTTATCATGTATTTTTTAAAAGTTTTAATTACACATAAAGTGTTACATAAATTATATGTAAAAATTTTACTTTATAGATAATTAAAGATACTTAAAATTAATATATATTTTTGTGGAACTCGTTTGTGTAAATTTCTATAAGGATTTGAGTACATTGTTATTATCAAGTATCATAATTGAGAATTTAAATATGTAAGCATAAAATAGAACTTTAGAAAACACTTTCATTATTTATTAAATGATCATTTCATTGTCTATAGGTTTAGTCCAAATATTCTATTAATGTTAGTTTTTTTCACAGAAGATGAAGATTTAAAATATGAAGAGTGTTCATTCTTTGTTTCATCTGTATAATAAGAAAGGCATTTTATTAGCTATTAATACAAGCTGTGTACAAATCATGTGCATATTTATAATGAAGATAAAAATAACACGCAGTTTTCTCATCTAAAGCATTTATAGTGTAGTTGGCTAATCAGACATATTGATGAATAATAGGACCTATTAACTATAGATGGTGGGCTAGGTCTGGAAAAACCCAGCTTCTAGGTTGAAACTGCAACACTGGTGTAACCATGTGGGCCAGCATTAAATTCCATCCCAGGAGAGTTGCAGATGTCAAAAACCCTTTGGGTGGGAGAAAGCCTGGAGCTTTTAATTATGTATCAAATTTAAACTGGATCAGTTTTCTATGGAAAAGAAATTTTATTTTAATAGAAAATATATAAATAATTATTTTGTATTATTATGATTATTTGTTGGTTCGAGGGTTGAAGATTCAAGTAAATCTGGGATGGAGTTCAAACCATTTACTCATTAATTCATTCGTTTATGCATGTAATCACTTAATAACAAGCACTTACGTAGTGCATACAATGTGTTTGGCATTGATTTATCTACTTTACAGTTTCTTCCCTCATCTAAGATTTTGTATTTCCTGGTATATGTAATTGTATGGACTTTCACAGACGAAGTAAGCTAACTCTGTTCATGATAGTGACACTGGCCTAGAGTTAATTGGAAAGAAGGATGCAGGAAAACTAAAAATAGAATCTACCACAAGAGAATCTGTGCCTCAGGAAAAAAAAAATTAAAAGAAGACCAAAGCAGACCTAATAAGGGCAATTCAGTGATAAAGCATGAACATCAACAGGATGGCTATGACTTAAAGCCTTCTTGACTCATATTTTCTGAACATCTTATGCCTCCTGAGAATGAAAAAGTTACTGTATGATGTTGTGTGACATTTTGTGTATAAACCATTTCATCAAACGCTGATAGTTGGTGCCCAAGCAAGCCTGGTATGGGACACCCATAAATGTGTCACATTAAAAGGGAGGAACATTTCCTCTTCTGACTTTGAAACAAACCTAGAATTGGTACAGCTATGTGATAATTGAGAAATTAGTTAAGATAATGTTTGAAGAATCTGAAACCTAAAGTGTGTCTTAAATATGCTGAGCTGATTTACATAAGAAAGGAACCTTGCAATGAATACTGAAAGCCTTGCATTCTCACAGGTGGAGGCTGATTAGGTAGAAAAATTCATATTCAAAACGCTGACGACTTCAAATTTGCAGAGGTCATTATCTACTTTCAGAAGAGATCAAAATGCCATAAAAGGTTAAATCCTAACCTTCTGCTATACTGAAAAATGATATCATGGCTTGGGGCCTTATTATTCAACCCCTATGATTGAAAAGCTAATGGAAAAAAATCGAAGGTAGATAAACTGGCGTTGTGTCAGAAAAAGTTACATTTCCTAGTCTGTTATTTGTATACCATTAAAATACTACACTAGATTGTAAAAATGATTTACCAAATCTTCCATTCTGTGAAAATGTTTCTAACATAAAGGGCCATGTTGCTAAGAAATCAAACAAAATACCGCAGCAGAATTTGATAGGTTAAAAAATTGGCTATTTGAAGATAAAGTACTTGCATTTGAAAAACAAAAACACAAAATGATGCAACCCAATATTTATGTTTACTCATATATTAATATGAAAACAAAACAAAACAAAACAAAAACAAAAACATTATTTTGCAAAATTATATTACCAGACTTCTTAAAAACTGCAGCTGCATAGACAATGTCAATAGGTAGGTAGGTAGGTAGGTAGGTAGATAGATAGATAGATAGATAGATAGATAGATAGATAGATGATAGATGGATGGAGAGATAGATTTTATTAGGACAAATGGACTTCAGTTTATAGAGATGAGAGGAATATATCTGGTTTCCCCTAGGGATATTTAAATAATAGATCGAATTATAAATTTGGACACTCAACTCCTTCATTGGCAAAGTGAATATACTATGGCCCTTTATTTTACCTCATGTTTGAATGAGATAACAGCTAAGAATGAATTTTGAGGGAAAAAAATAACTTTAAGGCAATATAAAGGAAAAAAGATCTTGCATGTAAAATTGTCTAAGCTGATAAACATGAATATTTATCTTTTCATCACACAAAATAGTCCACAGGTAGGGTTATAATTTTCCCAAGACACCTTCCACATAAAGAGGTAATAACTGTTATCTATGCCAGCAATGGCCCAGTTTGGTCACAGATCTATTCTTTACCCTTTAATTGCTCTGCTCTGTATGGTGGGAGGGTTAGCCTCTGCAGGCTCTCTAGGCCCCCTAGCTAGGTGTAGCTCAGGAGACACCTGGGTTGAAAACTGGAGATTAGGAGAAAAGGAGAAGCTAAGACAGTTCACCTCCTACTTTGGACAGCCACTCCAGTTGCAATCATATCGCCTCCAGAACTTCAGCTTCCACCAGAGTTTCCTGTCTAGTTACAATTTCTCCTGAGAGACTTATCTCTGAATACCCTTAACCTTCCCTCCTATCTACATCCCTTCAAATAGTCTTGATGTGACAGTAGCTTTCTGCTCTTCCTTATCTCTGTTGCCTCACTGTTCCATCCGTGGCTTCTTGGCTCTGTCATCACCAGTACAATCAATTCCTGTATTATATATTCTCTGTATGAAACATGTAGAGCAGTGTATATTTCCCTGATTGAACACTTAGACAATAGTTAATGTATTTATAATGCTTTCAGTATAATCTGTCAGATTCCCTTTGAATTGTTTTACATTTACTAAGTCAGTTAACCTTCTCAATAGCTGTATTAGGGGAATTATTAATTTTGTCTCTATTATATATGAGAAAAAACTGAAGCATAGATAATATTTAATAATTGCTAATGTTCACATGGCTAGTAAGTGGTGGTGACAAGATTTTGATCAAGATAGTTTACATTCTTTATTTTATTTTCATTGACGTATAATTGACTCACAATGTTACATTAGTTTTAGTTGTGCAACATAGTGATTTCACAAATCCATACATTATGCTATGCTCACCACAAGTGTAGCTACAGAAAGTTTACATTCTTAACCATGTACTTATTGCCTCTCTGCTAAGGTTGACCTCACTACCTTTAAATAGATTATCACCCACTCAAACATTTGATAAAATATATACCACTGATGTCCAGAGGTCCATGCCACATATAAGACTTAGAATTATGCCAGGCAAAGAGGAAGCATTCAAGAATTCAGAGTCTTAGCTATCATTATTATTCACTTAATTACATTTGAGACCCAAATTTTGCCCAGTGGAACACAAAAGTATTTATCATTTAAAATTTTTGTGATTAAACCTTAAATATTGTGATAAATAATATTTAAAAATTAAATCCAGTTATAATAATAATTATAACAAGAGAATTTCTGTATCATTACCAAATTTAACTTTGCCAAGTACATTTTTTATCTGCTAACTATTATTATTTCTATAAAGGAAAATGTTGTGATACTAAAACTTGAACAGCTATTGAGAAAAGTGTAGATCTTGAAATTAAATTTAGTATTATGAAAATTTTACCAAGTTACTTCAATAAATATGTCCATAGCAGACTTGTGAAATTAACCCACAGATTTTAGTTTTGGAAAAGCATTCCTTTAAGTATGATATTGTAATAATTACAGAAATTAAAAGCACTAATACATACTCTGTTAACAAAATAGTTGAGGTAAATATTATTGTTAATCAGTATATAGTATCTTCTCTCCCTTCTTCACAAATTTTAATTTTTCTTAGGAATTTAATTTATTTCTACATGTCCACATACCTTTACCGAAGCTGGCCCATTAGGAGTTACAAAAGATAAGTCCTGGTTACATCAATTCACTCACTATTCTGATGTGCCTTGCTACAGAGTTTTTAATGTTTAAGACATGAGCGTTTGGCCTGATTGTGGTCAATAAAACTGGGAACTTCTGAGAGAAGTCAACTCTCCCTTTCTCAGAAACAAGAGAGCTTAATGTCCACAATTGTTACTACCAGCCATTCAGTGGATTCAATAGTATGGTAGATTGACACAGGAGATGACAGGACAGACAGAAACTATCTGGGTACTGATGAATTTATTGGATTATTAGATAAACTAATCCTTAAACCCAACCTACCTTTGGACCTCCTATTACTTGATCAAATAAATGTCCCAGTTGTGTTTCTATCCCAAAAGTTTATTTAAATACAATGATAATAACAAACAATAGATATTAAATTTTAAGATTCTGATACAATCTTCCCTGATAAGTTATCTACAGAAATAGATGAATAAAATCTATGCAGAAGTGCAGTAGTTGTAGTTTGTTTTTCTACATCTAGTCCCCTAGCCGTTCAGTAAAATTAATGATTTCTAAACAAATTTAAGTTATTCTTTGGAGAATATAATTAAGCTATATTACTTTGAGAAGGTGAAAACTAAATAATTTTCCAAGGAAACTGTATGTGGCCTATCTATGCAAGCGTTTCAGAAATTGTACTTTTAATTTGAAGCCCATACACAGAATGTTGAGTTGAGCCATTGAGTGCAGGTTAAGAGTCCTTACATCTCTGAAAATAACCATTCTTAAACTGAAACTTGATATCAATTTCTGGCTTAGAAATCTTTCAGTGGTTGGCAATTACCATACAGGATAAATTTCCAGTTGTTTTGCATCAAAACCACTTTATCCCCCTTCACTGTGCTCTTTTCTGGATTAATAAATCAGCAAATATTGAAGACAGTTCTTCAACGTGTCTTGGTGTTTTCTGCTACTACACAATTGTTCTCAACCTTCTTTAATTTAGAACAACTTGAGGGAGATGTCTAAAAATACCAATCAATGGACAATAGCCCCAGAGGTTCTGATTTAATTGGTCTGGTGTTGGGTCAAAACATTAATGTTATTTGTAATTTCACCAAATAATTCTAATGTGGCCTCTGAGTTGAAAAATCTATAATTTGCCAAATAAACTGATTTTTAAAAAAATATTCCCTTTAAATGTTGTGGATCACAGGTAGGTATGGAACCTATGGTCACTGACAAGCAGGCAAATTAGTAGAATTGTTTAAGTAACGGATAGAAAAGGAGTAAATTAGGAAGAATCTTGTTGAGAGGTGAAATTAAGAATGATATTCCAGGGGCCCCAGGGTAGTTCAGTCAGGTAAGCTTTCAACTCTTGATTTTGGCTCAGGTAATGATCTCATGATTTACGAGATCGAGCCCCATGTAGGTTCTGCACTAACCATGAGGAGCCTGCTTGGTATCTCTTTCTCTCTCCTTCTCTCTCTCTGCCCCACCCTGGCTTGCACTCTCTTTCTGTCTCAAAAATGAACAAAATTTAAAAAAAAGAGAGAGATTCCAATAGGAGCAGAATTCAGTCTTGGGATAGCAGTCATAATAAGTCAAGTGCAACCCCTTTACCTAATCCCTGCAGTCCTATAGATAAATGTTAAGATATGAATTAACTATGAAATAATATGAATGTTACTGTGACATTATAGTGTAGTTCTGTGTGTTTTTGTGTGTGTCATTATCCACTTCTTTGGATTGTGAAGGAAAAGGTATTTATAAATATTTCCTTTTCTTCAAATTACAAAGGTATCTTATGATTTAAGGCAGCCAGCAAACGAATTCTAAGTCTATGCCTGGTAAAAAGAATAACCTCCTCCTATATTTTGAATGTCTTTAAAGATATAAATAAATCATTACAGCAGGGATGATATAAGAAATAAATGATGGCATCATTGCTATTTGTAAACATTGCACAAATAATCATTAAAATAAAATTACTTGAATCTGTTCACATATATCATAGTGCAAACCTGTTTTTTATGCATAATATTAAATAAACCTGTGCTTTAGGTAGTATTATTCTCTGGGGGATATGTTAAATATATTCTAATTCAGAATGGTTTGCATATAATCATTTTCACATATGCATCTAAACCAGTCTTACCTCTTTAATGATAAACAAGCAAATAGCCTTTTACAAGAGGGTGAGCAGTAAAAAGAGAAGTGGAATTATTTGTACCAAGATGAATTATTAGTAATATAAATGAACACCATTTCTAAAAAAATTTAGAAAATCTGTGACTTGAAGATGTAGGAAAGCAGATTCTCTGAATCAGTATGAACCTGGGCAGCATTATTAGGTGTCATTTCCCAGTGAACCTACAGTAAGAAGCCATAAGGCTTGCAGCTGTCACCACTATGCTGAGATTAGTTACTCTGCTTGGCATGAGCTTTAAGTATGGTGCTGAATGCTGTTTCACACCAGACAATCTGAATATGTAGCCTAGAAAATGAATATAAAGTTGCCATTGTTATTTTTTCTTAGGATCTTGGACCCTGTATATCCCCACTAGAAGGATTTTTTTCTGTGGAACTCTGATACACTGCCATGTTCATAGATGTTTTACACAAATTACATGCCCCTTTGATGCATTAAGATACAGAAGCATAAGACATTCATTTTCTTGAAGAAATTCTAGGCTTCTAAAAGGAATTTAGTAACAGGATCCTACTTTGGACCTCACACCACCAGGGCTGTCAGGCTCTTCCTTCTCTAAGATTGGAACACATGTAATAACAAAATGACTTAATAGCGGAAGAACACATTACTTTATGAAAGACAATTTTAACTATTTCAAACCTGGATAACGCACGTTAGCGCTCAATAATTGCTGTAGTAATGCTAGCTACTTTAGTTTCTCCAAGAGACACTTTTGCCTGTTCTTTCTCCCTAGTGCAGGAGATGAGGTAATTCCATGGATTAGTAACTACTGTTAGATAATTATGGCCACACAAACCATAATGGATATCATTTACAACACCTAGGTAGATGGAGGATATGACATAAACTCTTGTCCATAAATGACTTCATGTTTGGGAAATGGACAAATTAAGGGCTAAGTTAGACCCTAAAGTTATTATCACCATTATGATTGTCTTCCTCTGCTGTCACTGGCCAGGGTTAAAACAATGACCAGAGGTCATAGGGTTATGCTAAGGCCTGGCCTATCTTAGTGTTTTTACTCCAGAAGAAAACTTGAAGAAAATTAACATGAATTAACTTGAAGAAAATTAGCACTTGCTGAGGAACAATATCTATAGCTAAGTCTACTCAAGTACACATGGTGTTACTTTTCAAAAAAAAAAGAAACCCTGGGGACCCTGGGTGGCTCAGTCAGTTGAATGTCAACTCTTGATTTTGGCTCAGGTCATGATCCCAAGGTCATGGGATCAAGGCTCGCGTCAAGCTCACTCTAAGCGTGGAACCTGATTAAAATTCTCTCTCTCTCTCTCTCTCTCTCTCTCTCTCTCTCTCTCTCTCTCTCTCCCCCTTTGGCCCTCTCCCTTGCTCATACTCTCTCTGTAAATTTTTTTTTTAAAAAAAAGGAGACCCTCAAATGAAGATTATTACCAAGGAAACCTGAGTTTTTTTCATAACTGGAACAGTTACTATCATGGTTTCTTATATTAGCCCAATTCCTCTCTAATGATTCACGAAGTATTAGATGATGGGGAATCTAAGACTCATTGTAAAGTGATTTATGTATGATCAAACACAAAAGAGCCAGAAATGGTTGTGATAAATTTTATATCTCAATACCAAGACTAGCAGAATAACATCTTTAACAACAGACAGAATTTCCGATAAAAAGATGCAAAGGTGAACTATGCTTATCATAGCCTGATTATGGTGTTTGGATTTGGAAAAATAAAAATGAAAACTATAACACTCATGAATTGATTAATAATTTTTTTCATTCAATGTGCTTCATATTATTTTCTTCCATAGCATCCCTACCATAATGGCATTGGAAAAGAAAAAAAAAAAAAAAAAGAAGTCATCCTAGGAGTTTCCTAAAAGATGCTATTTGGCTTCATTCTTCTATTGGTTCCCCAAAGAAAACACCCATCAACATGATGTCCTAATGTATTTCTTGATTTCAGAGCAGGCTGAGCTTCTCTAATGGATTACCTCCCCCTCATCCAGACCCTTTTCTATACTCTTTATAAGGAAATGCCAGCCAGCTGGAACAGCAGGGCAACAAGTACAGCTGGGAATTCCTGGCCCACAGGTGTCCATTCTCACATTTGATAGCTTGCCAATATCAAAGCTAGATTTGTTGAGGGGATCCCCACAGTTGTTTCACAGAAAGAAAATCATCCACTGGCACTAATAGTAATAATCCCCTCTTCCATATCTGACTTAGTACTTGAGCTAGAGCCACAGGACCTTTTCCCCACCAAGATTGAACCAGTATCAAGTTCTCCATCCTTTTAACAAGTGGGTGGCAGACTGTCAGGATGGGAATTAGACGGGTACAGGTGGCACCACCTGCTTGAAATGCTTTTCAGTATTTTGTGTTTCATTATTGCTACGCACCACTGTACTGTTCTTTCTTTTCTTGCCAATAACCACAGTGCCATTTGTTTCAGCTTAAACTCAAACTCGGATTTTGGATAAAAAGAAAATGAAAGAATTTTTTTCAATTGAGTATATGGAACAAGTTTAGAGAAAAAGTAATTATTTTGTGTATAAGGGAAATACAATCTAACCTAATATAATTAGAAAGTGCATAGATTCATTAGTAGGTAGATAAGAAGTGATATTATTGATGATTCTCTAGGAACTATCTTTGCTTGTTGGGTTAGCTGAGATACAATAATCAGTAAACTTTGTATCCTAAAGAATATGTACTGATACAAAATTCAAATATAAATTCTATAAATTAATAAGGATGGACTCCTAACTCATCCATATTTTATTCTGATTAGTGCCTTAGACATTATTTCTTTTAGAATTATTAATTATCTTTGTGTTTCAGCTAAGCTTTAAACAGACAAATAGACTGGCATTTGTTGGGTTGATGAGATGGGGTGCAATTTCACTGCACCATCTTGAGTGAGACAGCAGACAACACAGAAAGTGATTACTAACTAGAAGCAAAGGATGATACGGTTTAATCAAACTTTAATCTGGGGGTACCTGGGTGGCTCAGTCGGTTGAACGACCCTTGGTTTCAACTCAGCTCATGATCTCACGGTATGTGACATCGAGCCCTGTGTTGGGCTCTGTGCTGACAGCATGAAGCCTGCTTGGGATTCTCTCTCTTCTTCTTTCTCAGTCCCTCGCCTGTTGTCTCTCTCTCTCTCTCAAAATAAATAAATACACTTTAAAAAAAAACAAAAACTTTATTCTGAGGTAAAAGTATCAGGGTAATGACTTTAAAAGAAGTGTTTTCAAACTGCCTAAAGATCATGTGCAGTGGTTAAGAGGCTTTGGAGTAAGATGGCCTATCCACAGCACTGAGTTTACTAAATGAATCTCAACATATGGCATAAAGACTATTACTTAAGTTTGCTTGTTAAATTTATTTATTGATTTGTTTGTTTTCACAGTCAGGGTCCTAGCATGAAAGATAAAGCACATTGAAACAGCAAAATTGTGAATTTAATAAAAGAACCATTTAGGGGCGCCTGGGTGGCGCAGTCGGCTAAGCGTCCGACTTCAGCCAGGTCACGATCTCGCGGTCCGGGAGTTCGAGCCCCGCGTCAGGCTCTGGGCTGATGGCTCAGAGCCTGGAGCCTGTTTCCGATTCTGTGTCTCCCTCTCTCTCTGCCCCGCCCCCGTTCATGCTCTGTCTCTCTCTGTCCCAAAAATAAATAAACGTTGAAAAAAAAATTAAAAAAATTAAAAAAAAAAAGAACCATTTATAAATCTGTGGGCGGGATAAGGAAATGAACAAGGAATAATGCCATCCCGAGCATAAGAAATGAACGGACAAGGAGAGGAGGGGATTACCGGAACCCAAAAAGAGTAATTACAAAACAAGAAGAACCAACTAACAGTATATGTGGACTTAAATAGGGGGATAAAACTACAGCCAATACAAAACTGGGTGCCTCTTACTGACCTAACCCAACCAGAAGTCAGAAGCAAGGGACTCCTATAATGAAGTCCATAAAGTTTGGTCTCCCAAAGAAACAAGCAAGGAGTTAAAAGGTAGAGATCTGGAAGGGAAAACTGAAAATATCTAGTACAATTCATACATTTTCTCTGTAAAATCTATTCTTTTTCTTTTCTCAGATTATGGCAGTCTAATGCTAGCTCATATTTTATTTATTGTGTTTTCATAAAGTCATGAAAGAATGAGTGGAAAATGAAAAAAAAAACAGCAAATAATGAAAAGAAAGATAGGCATATAAAACATTATTACTATAGACCCTGCTTCTGTACTTGGCCACAAGGTCCAAGTTGATAATTATAGTTTTGTTTTTGTTTTTGTTTTTGTTTTTGTTTTTGTTTTCAGCACATATTCCAGGCTCTCCTTAGCTTTAGCCATCCTCTTGACTAGATGGTGTCCTTCCCACGTTGGAGTAAGCCAAACCTTAAATTTTCCAGAATCTGAGTCCCTGATGGGTGGTCTTATTTTTATTGAGTTATAACTTTTCACTGATCAGGAATACTAGGCCAGGGAGCTCTAAGGGGTGCCTTAGTAGATCCTCCTTATCTCAATTGTATAGTTGAAACCCAATATCCCTACTAATGATTAGTATCACCCTTCCTGACTGCTATAGTGATCCTCTCTCCCAACCTTTTGGTTAAACATAGCCAAAATGGCCAGAGGGAGACCTCAACTTCCAATTTATCTGACCTATTATGATGTTCTCTGATAGGACAATTCCTCCCCCAAGTAGTAGAATATTTAAACACCACAAGCCCAAAGTGTCAGAGAAGATAAGCAAAACGGTTTCCAGGGGGTAATTTAGTGAAATCATGAACAGCCAATCTTTTCTTCCTCAGAACAACAAAGTGAGTATTTGAGACAATTACGAAAATGTTTTGCCTTCTCAGGGTGTTTTCTCCTAGCTGGTACCACAACTAAGTCATCAGCAGGCTATTCATTCTCTCAGAGCTGCTCCTATTGAGTGATGAAAACTAGCTTCAACTGAAAATTCCAGATAATTCTGTAGGAGAGCCCATTGTTGCATTTCCTTTACATAAAATGAATCATCTGATGAGAAGCAATGTTTTATGGAATATAATGGTGACAGGTAAGGCATTCCTAAAATCCTTGAATGACAATTCTGGCAGAAATACTACCAAAAATGGAGAAAAAAAACTGTTCCAATAAAAGATGTCAATCATTAAACCCTTCCACAAAAGATAGGGCCTAATGTAATTTATCTACCACTAGTAGATGGTGACCTGTTAGGGGCTGAGGATTGCTCTCTGATGTTGGCAGATTGAAAACTCAACCGGAAAGAGAAGCCAGAACACTCTTGGTGAGAGGAAGTCCATGTTGTTGAGCCAATCCCTATCTCCAAGGGCCTTTCCTACATAAGCCTTTAATCAAGGGAAAGAGGCTGATTAACAACCCTAGGATAGGTTATCTTGTCTACCTGCTTAATGAGAACTTCTTAGTGAATGGCCTCTGGTGGGCATTTGGTGAAAATTTTAGATCTTCATACTGTTGCCAACTCTGACAGATCCAGCTACATATTTCTAACCTGATTTACTTACTTAGCTTCAATCCTGTTTTATCAGCCATCTAATTTATTAGCCATTAGAAGTTAGTATCAATCTGAACCTTAGGCCATCTCTTCTACATTAAGTGGACCACTAAAAATGTCTAAAGTTCTTCTCACCAGGAAGGTTTCCCTTTACCATTGTCTTTCAAGGCTATTCCTAATAATGTTGTACTGATGCTATATGTCAATTCTCTTTTAGGTATTGAGGAAAAAGCCAAAAGAGACAAAGCCCCTGCCTATGTGGACCCAATAGATGAGGGCAAAAGTTCCCAAACTGTCTTGGTTCATAGAACACTTAAGTTTCTTAGCAATTTTTTGCAGCATCCCCAGGCCAAAAGAAATACTTTAAACAGTTCTATTTATTAAGTATTCATACCTAAACAACTTATTTATGTCCTAACATGTTATTTAAAATAATAATATGCATACATTGAAAAAATACTTTACTACATTCTTTAATAACCATAATTAATTAATAAACTATAATAGGAAGTATGTAGCTATTGAGCACTGCTCAAACTTTGGAATTGCATTGGAATATACTACCCTGGGAGTTCACCATTGAACAAGATGGCAGAACCCCCGCCCACATGGGCCAGATAGCCCACTTTTTCTGCTTTCTGTCTTCCATACCAAAGGGGTGTTTCCCCTCCTCATCTTTATAATTTTATTAGTGTTTATTTATTATTGAGAGCGAGAGAGACAGAGTGTGATTGGGGAAAAGGCAGAGAGAGGGAGACACAGAATCCGAAGCAGGCTCCAGTCTCTGACCTGTCAGCACAGAGCCCAACATGGGGCTCAAACTCACAGACCCCAAGATCATGACCTGAGCTGAAGTCCAACATGCAACAGTCAGAACCACACAGGTGCCCCACAACTTTTTTTTGATGTGTTTTTATTTCTGAGAGAGAGACAGACAGACAGATAGATCGCAAGTGGGGAAGGGGTCAAGAGAGAGGGAGACACAGTATCCGAAGCAGACTCCAGGCTCCAAGCTGTCAGTACAGAGCCGGATGCGGGGCTCGAACTCAACCTGAGCCGAAGTTGGATGGTTAACTGACTGATCCACCCAGGCACCCACCTTCTCATCTTTTTTAAGGTGGCAAAAAACACGTAACATGAGATCTACCCTCTTAATAATTTTTAAGTGTACAGCACAGTATTGTTAACTATAAGCACAATGTTATACAACAGATCTCTAGAACTTTATTTGGATAACTGATCTCTAGACTCACTGAACATCAACTCCCCATTTCTCTCTCACCGTAGCCACTGACCACCTCCATTCTACTCTTTTTCTATGGGTTTGACTACTTTAAATACATTATAGAGGTGGAATCAATATGTAATATTTGTCCTTTTGTGATTAGCTTATTTCACTTAGCATAATATACTCAAAGTTTATCCATATTGTTCCAAATGGCAGAATTTCCTTCATTCTTAACTCTGAATAATCCTCTCTCTCTCTCTCTTTCTCTCTCTCTATATCTATCTATCTATCTATCTATCTATCTATCTATCTATCTATCTATATCTTTATCCATTCATCTATCCATGGACATTTACATTGTTTCTATCTCTTGGCTATTGTTAGTAATGTTGCAATTAATTGAGGAACACAAACATCTCTTTGAGATCCTGATTTTAATCATTTTGTACAAATATTCAGAAGCAAAATTTCTAGATCATATAGTTCTATTTTTAAATTTTTGAAGAACCTCCATATATTCCATAGCAGTATACAGTATATTCCATTTTGTATACGTACCAACAGAGCACAAGGGCTCCAGTTTCTCCACATTCTTGCCAACACTAGTTATTTCTTTTATTTTTTAATAATAAGCATTTAACAGGTGTGAGGTTACAACTCATTGTGATTTTTATTTGCATTTACCTGATATTAGTGAAGTTAAATATCTTTTAATATTCCTCTTGGCCATTTATATGTCTTCTTTGAGGAATGTGTATTCAAATCCTTTGATCTTTTTGTTATTAGGTTATTTAATTTTGAGATATTCCTAATATATTTTGGATACTAATCCCTTATCAGATATATGGTTTACAAACATTATCTCACATTCAGTAGGTTGTCTTTTCACCGTATTGATTGTTTTCTTTTTCACACAAAAGCTTTTTAGTTTGATGTAGTCTCATTTGTCTACTTTTGCTTTGTTGCCTGTGCTTTTGGTGTCATATCCAAGAAATCATTGCCAAGACCAATATCATGAAGATTTCCCTTATAACTTATTCTAGGAGTTTTATAGTTTCAGGTGTTATGTTTATATTTTAATCTATTTTGAGTTGATTTTTGTGTATAGTTGAAGAATCCAATTTCAGTCTTTTGCATTTGGATATCCAGTTTCTCATCACCATTTGTTGAAGAGATTATCCTGTCCTCATTGTGCAATCCAGGAACACTTGTTGAAGACCAAGTATGACCAGATATATGTGGGTTTATTTCTGGGCTCTCCACTGTATTCTATTGGTCTAAATGTTTGTTTTTATGATTATACTATACTGTTTTAATTACCACAGCTTTTTAATATGCTTTATAATCAGGCAGTGTGAGGCCTCCAGTTTTACTCTTCTTTCTCAAGATTGGTTTGGCAATTTGGGGTACTTTGTGCTTCCATATGAGTTTTTGGATTGTTTTTTTTTTTCTAATACACCACGAGATTTTAATAGGAATTGCAATGTATGTGTATATTAGTTTGAATAATATAAATATTTTAACAATACTAAGTTTTCCAATCCATTAACATTGGATGTCGTTCCATTTATTTGTGTCTTTTTAAATTTTTTCATCAGTGGTCTGCAAGTTTTCAGTGTGCAAGTCTTTCATAACCTTGCTTAAGTTTATTAGCGACCATTTTGTTCTTTTTGATGAGATTATGAATGAGATTGTTTTATTAATTTCCTTTTCAGATTCTTATTATTAGTGTATAGAAATGCAACTGACGTTTATATGTTGATTTTCTATTCTGAAACTTTACTGAATTTATTAGTTATAGTTTATTAGCTGTGTGTGTGTGTGCGCGCGCATGTGTGTAATCTTTAGGATTTTCCAATGTATAAGATCATGTCATCTGGAAACAGAGATAATTTTACTTCTTCCTTTCCAATTTGGATTCCTTTATTTTTTCTTACCTAATTGCTCTAGGTAGTCCTTTCTAGTATAATGTTGAATAGAAGTGGTAAGAGTAGGTACACTTGCCTTATTCTTGATCTTAGAGAAAAGCTTTTCAGTTTTCCTACCATTAAATATACTGTTAGCTGTGTTTTTTTCTCATATATGCCTCTATTACATTGAGCTAATTTTCTTTTATTCCTAGTTTGTTGAGTGTTTTAGATCATGAAATGGTGCTGAATTTTCTCAAATACTTTCTCAGCATCTATTGCTATGACCATGTAATTTTTAGCCCTTATTCCATTAATGTTATGTATGAAATTGATTGATTTTCATATGTTAGACCATCCTTGCATCCCAGAAATAAATCTCATTTGGTCATGGTGTATGACTCTTTTAAAGTGCTGTTGGATTTGGTTTACTAGTATATTTTGTTGAGAATTTTTGCATATATAATCATCAAGGATAGTGGCTTGTTTTTATTATTGTTGTTTGTAGTGAGTTTATTTGTTTGTTTGTTGTTTGTTTGTTTGTTGTTTGCTCCTTGGCTCTAGTATCATGGTATTTCTGGCCCCATAAAATGAGTTGGGAGTTCCCCCTCTTCAAATTTTAAAAGAATTTGTGAAGGAGTAACACTGATTCATCTTTTAACATTTGACAGAATTCACCAGTGAAATGATCTCATCCTGGACTTTTCTTGGTGGCATGTTTTTTACTACTAATTCAATCTCCTCGTTAGTTATAGGTCTAGTCAGATTTTCTATTTATTCAAGACTCATTCTTAGTAGATTGCACACTTATAATGTATCCACTTCTTTTAGACTACCCAATTTGTTTGCATATAGCTGTTCATTGTAGCCTCTTAAACTTCTTTAAAAAATTGTGGCATCAGTTGTAATGTCTCTTTATTGAAAATTTCTTTCTAATTTTATTTATTCAAGTCTTTTTTTCTTGTTTAATCTAGCTACAGGTTTGTCAATTTCATTGATATTTTCAAAGAAGTAAATCTTAGTTTTACTTTTTTCTATTATTTTTCTATTCTTTATTTCAATTTTTTTTCTGTTCTAATTATAATCATTTCCTTTCTTCTGTTTTTTCTTCTAGGTTCTTTAGGTGTAAAGTTAGATTGTTTATTTGAGCTCTTTCTTCTTAAATGACGGTGTGTATCATTATAAAATCCCTTCTTAGTACTACTTTTGCTGCATCCACTAAGTTTTGGTATGTTGTATTTCCATTTCTATTTGTCTCAAGATATTTTCTAATTTCTCCTTTGACTTCCTAACTGACCCATTTCTTGTTCAAACAAAAAGCTGTTTATTTTTTACGTGTTTGTGAATTTTCCAGTTTTCCTTCTTCATTAGTTTCTAGTGTCATTCATTGTGTCAGAAAATATACTTGGTATGATTTTGACCTTCTTAAATCTGTTAAAAATTATTTTGTAACCCAACACACAATCTATCCTGGGGAGTGTTCCATGTGCACTTGAGAAGAATGTGTATTCTGCTACTGTTGGATGGAATGTTCTGAATGTGTCTGAGGTCCATATGGTCTATAATGTTCAAATCCCATTTCCTTATTCATATTTTATTTGGATGCTCTATCCATTATTGAAAGCACAGTACTGAAATCCTCTACTATTATCATGTTTCTTCTTATATCTTCCTTCAGTTCTACCAATGTTTGCTTCATATATGTGAGTATTCTGATGTGCATATGTGTTTATAATTGTCATACCTTTCTGGCTAATTGACCTTTTTAGGTCATTATATGTCCTTCTTTGTCTCTTTTTACAGTTTGTGACTTAAAAGTATATTTTGTCTGGGGCGCCTGGGTGTCTCAGTTGGTTGAGTGTCTGACTTTGGCTTAGGTCATGATCTCGTGGTTCTGTGAGTTTGAGCCCTGTGTTCGGCTCTGTGCTGACAGATCAGAGCCTAGAGCCTGCTTTGGACACTGTGTCTCCCTCTCTCTCTGACCCTCCCCAGCTCACGCTGTTTCTCTCTCTTTCTCTCAAAAATTAATAAACATTAAAAAAATTTTAAAGCATATTTTGTCTGATATAAGTATGGCCACCCCAATCTTTTTTGGTTGCCATTTGCATAGAATATCTTTGTCCATCGTTTCATTTTCAGCTTATGCACATTCTAAAATTTAAAGTGAGTCTGTTATAGACAACATATACTTGAATATAGCTACTCTATGTCCTTTGATTGGGGAGTTTAATCCATTCACATTAAAGTAATTATTGATAGGGAAGAAGTTATTATTGCCATTTTCTTCATTTTTTTTCTGTCTTATAGACTTTTTGTCTCTCTTTTCCTTTGCTCTCTTCCTTTGTGTTTCATTGATATTTTTAGTAACATGCTTTGATTAGTTTCTCATTTTGTTCATATATCTTTACAGGTATTTTCTTTGTAGTTACCATAGACTTTTTTTGGGGGGGAAGAGAAAAAAATAACATCCAAAATTTATTCTCCAACAACACAGACAGCATCAGCAGCTAAAACTACAGGCCTTTCTCCACAGATCATACATTCACAAGGCATTATTTGCTTAACAGTAAGAAAGCCTCTGGTGTGTTCTCTGTAACAATATCCACTTCACAGTGTAAACAGGTACTGGTATTGTGTTCCACTTACAATTCCAGGAGGAAAGGCACAACATGGCAAAAAAACCCACTTTTTTCCATAGGATTTATATAACACATTGTATAGTTATAATAATCTCTTTTGAGCTGAAAACACCTTAATTTCAATCACATACAAATACTCTACACTTTTACATCTCCTCCAACACTTAATGTTACTGATGTCACAGGTTATATCTTTTTATATTGTGTATCCATGAACATATTTTAGTTATATTTTTTATACTTTTGTCTTTTAACTTCTATCTGATTATTAAAAGTGATTTATGCAACATCATTATAGGATTATGGTATTCTGTATTTGTCTATAGTCTTGCCTTTGCCAACAACCTTTATACTTTCATACAGCTTTGTGTTCCTGTTTAGAATCTTGAAAGACTACCATTAACATTTCTTGTAAGGCAAGTCTAGTGGTGAAAATCTCCCTCATTTTTTGCTTATCTGAGAACATTTTTGTTTTCTTTCATTTTTGAAGGATAGTTTTGCCAGATACAGTATTCTTGGTTGGTAGACTTTTTTTTTTTTTCTTTCAGCACTTTGATTATATCATGTCACTCTCTTTTGACCTGCCAGGTTTCTGCTGAGAAATCCACTGATAGAATAACAGTGGTTCTTCATACTTGGTGAGTCACCTTTCTCTTGCTGCTTAAAATAATTCTCAGTCTTTGATTTTTGACATGACTATAATGTGTCTCACTGTAGATGAATATTGGAGTTTTAAGACTCTCTAAAAACAAACATGATGGCATATGTTTGAAAGTTGTTATGAGAGCAAGCTGAATGGGTGTGGATATAGAAATGGGCATACATGTGAGGTGAAGGTAAAGTTTATTTGTTATTGGCTTAAGCAATTAAAAATTATTTTAATTTAAATGTTCATCATCAAAGCCATCTGATCTCTTCTGTGGTTTGAGTACATTGCCATTTTCTATGGTGACAGTTCATCATCTAAATATCCATTTCTTCAAATCGGATAGATACATTTTTTTTTTACTCTCAATCTCTGTAACAGATACTCTTCAAAACCATATGTTATGCTGGTTGGTATTCCACTGAAATGCCATTTAGTTCCAAAATATAATACATCTGGAAGAACATCTCATGGAAATTATTACAATTAATAACTTCTACTAGATTAAGAAAAAAAATTGTTCAAATACCACAGTACAGTATTTATTACCATCCAACTTTCTGCTCCCCCTGCATTTTGATTTTGTCTTCCTGAACAGAATTGTAGAATCGTTTCTGTACCCTGGACCTCTGTCTTGCTATGACTATTCACTACAATTTCAGAGCTCTTCCTTTAGAAAAAAATGCAAACCAATCCAAGGTGCTGTGCAATACGTTTTATGGCAACTATAAAAATTTCTTAAAAATAAATAACAGCAAGTAAATTTAGATAATGAAAATGCATTTGAGATAATTGATTTGATAACTTGTACAGCCCAAACCTGACATTTTTATTCTCATCTTCATTTTGCTTTTAAGGAGATTTCCATTCCTTGACATGTTTATTATTTTGACACTTAGCCAGTTTTGTCAAAGCATTTTCACTCCAAGGAGCCTAAACTAAGCAAATAAATATTATGCTATTTAAAATATCTTAGCTTTACTTAGAAAACTAGCATACTGACAAGTGATTGTTCATACACTGAATCTCTCAACAGAAACCTGCCACTTTCATTAATAAATTTAAGACTACACTTCCAAGCTTGTTAATAGAAAAAAAAAATCTTAACTTATGAAGTGGTGACTGGTTTTCACTGCCTTTCACACGACCCTTTTTGTGAGTTGTCCTTTTGGTGCCAACTTTGAAAGATTGAGGTTTGATTTTATTAAGGGCATAAAAAAAGTAACATTCAAAATATTTAACCACAAACCATCGGAAAAGACATGGGCCATTGTCTGGCCTATAACTGTGTCAGACATTATTCTTTACATGCTGGATTGTGAGAGGTATTGGGGGTTAGTTGGGGTATCAAGTTCACTCAGAGGATTCAAGATAACAATTACTCATTAACGGGCATGAAAATATCTCAATAATTGAACCATCACTGAGTCAGTATGCACCAAGTACTTATCAACTAAAACAGCATTTGTTCTCCTACGTCTCCATGGACTGACTAGCCTTAATTGTAAAACTCGGTCCTTCGTATGATTGCAGAAAGAAATCAAGCACAATGAAAACATTATACTTTATATTGAAGATTTGTAAGTCATAAAAAGGGGTCACACTTCTTAGCACATTAACACTTATTTCACGTAACATTTATATTCAACCTGCCTCTAGCCAAAGAATCCTCCTTATTTCCCTACTCCCTAGTTCCATTTGACCTCAAAGGAGGCAGAGAGGGTTTTTGTTTGTTTGTTTGTTTGTTTGTTTGTTTTCCTGAACATTCTCCTCTTCCCATAAATTAGGATTTCTCAAAATTTGCACTATTGGCATGTTGGACCAGATAATACTTTGCTATGGGTAAAGTATGTATAAGGGCAGTGTCTTGGCCTCCACTCAACAGTTTCCAGTAGCATAACCCTCCCAAGTTGTCACAATCAAAAATTTCTCCAGACATTGCTAAATGTTCCCCAAGGGGCAAAATTTCTTCCAAGGAGAAAAACTGCTCTAACTCTAGTACTTATTTATTTTTTTTTAATTTTCTTAATGTTATTTATTTTTGAGAGAGACAGAGACAGAATGCAAGTTAGGGGCAGAGAGAGAGGGAGACACAGAATCGGAAGCAGGCTCCAGGCTCTGAGCTGTCAGCACAGAGCCCAACGCCAGGCTCAAACTCATGAGCTGTGAGATCATGACCTGAGCTGAAGTCAGACACTCAACCTACTGAGCCACCCAGGTGCCCCTCTAGTACTTATTTCTTATTTAGAACAATTTAACAGTTCTATTCCAGGAGTGTCTGGGTGGCTCAGTCAGTTGAGCATCTGACTTTTGATTTTGGCTCAGGTCATGATCCCATGGTTTCAAGTTTGAGCCCTGTGTCAGGCTCTTGTGTTGATGGCATGGAGCCTGCTTGGGATTCTCTCTCTCCCTCTCTCTCTCTCTGTCCCTCCCCCAGTCACTCTCTCTCTCTCTCTCTCTCTCTCAAGAAAAATAAACTTCAAAAAAAAAAAAAGATAAAAAAATAAAAGCTACTGTTCCAGTGCCTTTAAACTTCCACACATATATCTTTGAGTCACTCATAAAACAAAGGACACGTGCTCCTAAGAGGGTAGTGAAGGGAATTCTATTCTGTTTTTGTTCAGAGAGTATCCTTAGGACTAGATAAACAGCTTGAATCTGATGGATGTTCAATGAGACTATGAGCTTCATTATTGCAAGTAGCTTATGTGTTGTGTGTGTGCTTTGTTAAAAAGGATTTTATGGATAAAACACAATCTGTTGCTGCACTGTATATAAAATCTTTGTTCTGACAAGGTCTAAATGAAAATCAAACCTAAATGTAATGTCTTTAGTGTAGAATCTCTTCTTGGTTTGAAAAATTCTCAGGAGGAGAGAAGTTAGGATTAGCATGCCATTTGACGGCTGCTTTGATATTCTCACTTTCTGCTTAATCATCTTTTACTCTTGTTGATCTGTTACTTATATTACTCTCTTTATCCAAGTCATATGTAGGTGTCATTAATTGTAATGCTTAGTACCAATTCTAAGATCTTGCGTATTTTCCAACTAAGCTGAGATCAGTATGAGAAACTCCTCTTAAACCATGTCCTACTTTTGTATAGTAAGTTATCTGTACGTTTTAATATGATTGGTTTCAGTAAAATTCTCTTTTTAGCCAAATCAGATTTCCTAAGAAAATACTCTCCCCCAAAACAATCAATCACTGGCACACTTATAAAGAAGTTAAAATTGTATTTGATTTTCTGGGCCTCTGACAATTGCAGAAATTAAGATTAATGGAGATGACATAATTTGTTAATTATTTCATGATTAATTAAACTATCAGAAATATTGTTTTAACAACTATTTACAGAATACACCTTCACAAAGAAATTCATTGCATTATATTTTATAATTTTTAAGAGTAGTATCCTAATTTACAAGTAAATTTATGAAACACTGAGATACATATTAGGTTTTATATTCCAAGAACTTCAAAATCATTTCTTGGAAAAGTAAATAGAAATTCTATTTCTAGAAAAAAATGAATCATGAGATTTCTAGATAAGCTGTTAATTAGTTTCTTAATATTTCATTAGTACATATAGTTAAAATGCTTGATACTGGAACACATATGTATCAGTAAATAGTCCCTACTTAAAATAACATGTAAATTTCCTGCTGCTGGTTTTCATGACAAGGTTGGCATAGAAAATATATCAAACTTCAAAAGCATATAAAACATTACTTTGGAATATTTTACTACACCACACTTTCTTGTTATCTCTATATAAATATGCATTTATGTTCTGCCATTAATTTTTGTGAGAGTCAGCTTTGCCAGTGAAAACTCTAGAACCATTCATTGCCAGAATTCTCTCTTATGGGAGACTCAATTGCAGAAATATAAATATATAATATAATATAAAAAAAATAAAGTTCTTCCCCTCCCCCCACCCCGCAGTCTATTACACAGAAAAGAATTGAAAGCACAGGTATAAACTCTATGGAAGCATCACCACTGATTTTACTCCTAATATGTTCTTAACTCTTGGCTTTTTTTTTTCTTGGCAAAATTAGAGGATAAAATATTTTTAATTTAAATAAATCTCTTAATGTGAAGTCTTCCCCTATGGAGAATTCTAATCGGGAAAATGTAGTAAAAATAGCACTAAAGATAAGTATGCCTTTCCAATAAAATCTAAACATTAAAAAATGCTGATGAGAGTATAGACAAATATTCTACAAGTAACAAAAACTGATTTAGATAAGCAAGTAAAACGAAATATTTTTAAACAAAAGTCAGTTTAAATTAATCATTTTCTATCAGATTTGTCTTTACTTTTGACTAGCTATGTGGCCCCATTAAAGGCTATTTTTCTGCTTTAATGCTAATGGATTTTACACAAACTAGTGAAATATCGTCCCCTACTGTTCAATTCTGATAGACCAGTTAAAAGCAAACTCTGTTTCAGCCTATCAAAAATAGTGGCTACCCTGAGACCTCTGTGTGGACGCTAGATTGCAAAGAATAGAATTCTTTCTAGTGGTTCTATTCACATAGCTATTAAACTATTTTCAATTAATTCACTCAAGGCATTCTCTAATTGATTGAAATGCTGACATTTTGGATAAGATTAACTATAAAACAAAGAAAAGATATATGTTATTTTACCTATCCTTCTTATTATGAAGGAATACTATATTTATTTAGTAAATAAGTGAATCATTCCCTTTAAAATATTATATTCCCATTTATAATTACTTTATTAAACGGTATACTTCTAAAACTAGCTTTTCTCTCAACAAAGCTTATCACTCTTGGATCATTTTTTTTAATTTAAAATTCAGAAGGCATGATTTATTTATAATATAAGAAATATTTCATTATAGCTGCCAGCATTTGATGCATTTTTGTAAAGGAGAGAGGTTTTATTTTTTTTAAATACACACATGCTTAAAAGCCATTTACCTTCATTTTTACCTTTATTTGGATATTATTTTTACATGTTTTGGACGTTAGACTTATAGTTATCTATAGGGCATTAATACTGGTAGCTTAAAGATAAATAACTAAAACAATTATGTCCATTTGAATATATATTAAATTGCAAAAATTAATGAAAGTAGCCATTACAAAGTAACACCTGCAGAGGGTTAAGGGGTTTGTCTTCTTATAGTTACTAAATGACCACACTTTCACCAGTTTTTTAAACACTTAGCTGTAAGAAAAGAAGAGAATATGCTTTGAACTGATTTATTTTTTAAGCAAAATACCTTTAAAATCAAAGATAATGCCCTTTCTGCTTCTGCTCTGACAACCGAAAGAACAATAAAGTCCTTTTACCTTATTTAAAAATTGACATCCCCACCATTATTGAAACTATGAGGGAATATGGCTATAAGTCACAGAGACAGAAATCCAGAATTCAAAGCCACGAGTGTCAGTTTATAGTATTTCGTTCATACAAGGAAGAATATCAAGAGTTCAGCAGAGATCATTTAAAAAATGTAGACTAAGATATTGGTGTATGGAAAAAGGAACAACTAAAAAGCAATTTCTATGAGAAGATATATAGTAGTTAAATGGGTAGGAAAGTTGATAGATACACCAACCCATCCTCATAGACTAGGTATATATCTCATTTTCATATTTATAAATTCCACAAAGATCAATGTAGATATGGCCTGTAGAATCTGTCATCACTGATGTAGGAGCAAGATCCTCAGTGTTTGGTGTTATGCTTAGCTCCTTAAGAATTTCAAACATCAACCCTAGTCCCCAGGTCACCTCTCTCTGTGGGGTTAAGTCATCAATTACTATCCGTCAAACATAACTTACCTACATTGAAAAGATGTTCCCTCCTTGTTTTAGAGTATATATTATGATGATTAAGACCATGGGCTTTTCAAAAAACATGTCTACAAGGATGTCTATTGAAAAATGTCCATTGAAGCATTTTAATTTATAAGGAAACTGAGATAGACTGTGGTTCATGCAGAGGCAAGTGGTTAGATAAATCCTGCAACACACATGAATGAAGTACATGGGCCATTCCTGGTGCAAGGTACTGCAGGAATTATTTATTCAATATAAACCTGTCAAATTAGAAAATAAATTCTTAAAAATATGAGTAAAATATTATGTTGATTATATTTGTAAACATATTTTCTATCCACACGTAGAATAAAATTATACAGAAATTATTTTTTTATGATACCTTTGCTGCTATACCTACTCTACCAAGAGAAAGAGCAAAGAAAAAACAAAACAAAAACAAAACATCAACTCAAGAAGCAGAAAAAACTCTAATAAGAAACCAAAATTGGGCAGAGAACTCCATCAGAAGCAACCTTAAAACTGAGTCCTTTATTTTAAGGTATAATTTACACATTTGCCCAAATTCTACATTAAACTTCATTTTAAAGTGTAGAATAGATAGATAGACAGATGATAGATAGATAGATAGATAGATAGATAGATAGATAGATAGGCAGGCAGATAGGCAGACAGATAGGGAGAGAGACAAACTGACTCTCGAATCACTGACTGTTGGATTTCTTCTTCTGTTTGAATCCCCAAAAGATAAGAAACTTTCAGACCATTGTTCTTGAGAAGCATCTCATGCCAGTATTAACTAAAGGGTTATTAGTAATACATCTTTCAACACAAACTTCCTTCTCTTTCAGTCAGGACCAGTTTATCTCCATAATGAGTCAAGTCAGTGAAATGAGTGTATACAATGGAGAATTTTGAGGGTTAGGCTGCCACTTTGTTATTTAAAGTAAGCTACATTCCCATAAATTCTTGCCGAGTTCAAAAAGAACTTTATTTATTCCTCTGTGACCTTTAGTCAAAGTGTGCATAATGCTGTTTCCTGTACAAGAACCACCTGTACAGATAAGCGTTGATATATGTTCATGATCATTTGGCAAAGTATTAGTCAAGTTGATTTTCAAAGGCCTGTTGTATTTTTCTCACCTCATGGATAGGGACTACATTTTTAATACTACTTAAATTAAAGGCCCAGAAAAGATTCTAACAAGATGTATATTCTTTCTTTGTAAAAGGTACATTTATACCAAGTATACTACATACATTTAAACAAATGTCATCATCTTTCTCATAAAGTATAAAAAACAGATATAGTAACACTGATTCAATTATTATTATCAAATGTACTGTAAAGTCCCCCATAAATAGATTCAATATATTTACAAGGCTCATGTCTTTTATGGATATACAATATATTAGGTAGCCTGGTCCATTTGATTTTGTTGGAAAGAGTAGGATACAGGTAATTAGAGTTGTGAATTAATCATCTTAATAGCCCATTTTTTTACACAAATATACTGTTCTTTGGCCACAGATTCTGGCCCAAGTAATGTATTCTACCTATGTAGGCCTTTCATTCCATGGGAGTCTAGGAGAGACTGTTGATAATTTATCATGGCTTATCATTACTATTGAAAAGAACAGAAACCCTGTTGTATCATTCACTGCATAGTCATCTGTAATCAGGATACTTCCAACCTCTTCAATCTCATCTAGTGTTTCAATTCCTTCCATGTGTCAAGGAATCTCTTGAAGCTTTCTGTTGCACCTGCCACTGCTTCTGCACACAGTGTCATCCCCAAGGTCTTTACTCAGCTGGCCCCTTCTCATCTTTCAGAAAAAAGACATGTTGGGGCGCCTGGGTGGCGCAGTCGGTTAAGCGTCCGACTTCAGCCAGGTCACGATCTCGCGGTCCGTGAGTTCGAGCCCCGCGTCAGGCTCTGGGCTGATGGCTCAGAGCCTGGAGCCTGTTTCCGATTCTGTGTCTCCCTCTCTCTCTGCCCCTCCCCCGTTCATGCTCTGTCTCTCTCTGTCCCAAAAATAAATAAACATTGAAAAAAAAAAAAAAAAAAAAAAAAGAAAAAGGACATGCCCTCTCTGGTGCTGACTCATGCTAAGTAAACTTCTGCCATATATCAATACCCCCCACCCTCCAATACGCTCTATCATAACACCCTGTTTGCTTTGTCTCACTCTCCAAAATCTATAATTTGCTTTCTTATCATGTATTTCCTTATTTATTAACTGTCTTCTCCACTTGAGCATAAGCTCTCTATGGTATGTTTAGGTTCCTTCATGACGTCTGGCAAATTGTAGCTACTCAATAAATGGAAGAAGCAAACTGCTCTTTGTATTTAACACAGAGGAACATGTAAAGTATATAAGAGGACTGCATTAAAGAAAAAGAGGACTGCTTTGAGCAATTCTACTGAGTACTATCTGCAACTGGGGATTCTAAAAGGGAAATGTGGAAAAAAGAGAACATTTTCTCCCAGGTGAATGGATATTTGCACTATTGCCATAAAGATGCCAACCATGGTAAAGTGACAGAGACTCAGTTGGATCCAGAATTGTTAACAAGGCATAAAAGAGAGCTAGAGTGATGTGGCGTTAATAGCAAGGCAGACATTATGAGGAAGTAATTTTGAATCCCAAATTTGAATTGGGCTGTAGAGTAGTCTAAAAACTAGGCAGAGACACATAATATGGCTGAGTTCTGGAAGTGAAAACTAACATTTCAAAGTAAAAAGATATGATAACATCTTAATCTAATTAATGTCCGGTTAGGCTACTAACCTGAAAGAGGTCCACAGGATTCGTTTTCATAAATGGTATGCCATGGCTTTCAAAGTGGGTAGTTAAAGTCTCATTGTTAAATATGCAGTATTAGGCACTGTGAGGTTTCTCTGAAGTCTTAACTTTATAAATATGTGTGCTGTTTAACCAGAACACTGGAAAAAAAAAAAAAAAGGAGCTTGAACTCATGGGAACAGCATGCTCGGTAACCAGACAGAACCACGGCAAAGAAGGTAAGAGAAAAGGTGAGGAGGTAAGGCAAAACAAACCAAGCAATCAAGATGCTTCAGCAGTGGCACCCGAAGTAAATTACACAATTGCAGACACAGCTCAAATGTGTAGTTGGGCAGTTTTCAATGTCTCAAACCGATCCTCATGATGTAGAACAACAGTGACGATTCAGAGCTCACAATTTTGCACTGCTTTTCTTTAAAATGGGAGCTTTTCACCCACACCTGAAGGAGAGGAGAAAAATTATTTTCTCCTATGAAAGTACCAAAGAAATTCGGGTAAACAGATTCAAAATTTCAAAATATAATTTTCTTCACTTTGTAAAATGATTATACCCTGAGATAATAACATAGACTCTTCCTTCTACTTTGAAAATGAACATTCAGAATTGTGCCTAATTTGGAGCACATAAATGCATGTATGGGTGTAAACTGTCCTTTTAATATGTGAAATTGTATCTTTCTTATGTTTATTTCCTTATTCACCCCAATATAACTCCATGCAGAAATGTAACTGCTGTAGCCTTTTTATTCACATTTAAGGTTCCTGCTGGTAATTCCTTCTAGCTTCTTTGAGAATGACTGAAATAGTAATAAATAATACAGCAATATTTTTCAATTAATCAAAAAATCATTTTGTAACTCTTATTACTGTTATCTGTTCTTTTTATATGACATCAAAACAAGCAGATAAAAAACAAATTCCTTTATTTCAATGTTAGTTATAAGCAGAAGCATTGGATGCTGATTTAACCTCTATGTGCCTCAGTTGCCTCATCTATAAAGTAGATAGAATAACAATATCTACTTGACAGGGCTGTTGTGAAGACTAAGTGACTTAAACTTTGTCAAATATTTAGAATAGTACCTGCCACACAGTAAGCATTCCATAAATATTATTTATTACATATTTATTAATGTTAATCTTAAAAGAGATTGGAAATTAATCTGGCTCTTTTTTATACAATTTCTGAAGTGTCAATTTGCTTGGGCATTGGGTGGAAATAAAGTTAAGATTCACATAACTGTGCTCAGGTCAACAATTAGTAGGTTTCACTTGTATAGTCAGATTCTAAGTTGGCACTATTCTGTGTTTCTAATTCTCTCTAAATGTGATCAAGGTTTTCCTTTCTCATTTAGCATACTACTAAGCATCAAATAGATTAGCTTTTCACCCAGTGGTACATTGAGAATCTTCAACTTTATGAAGGACTTCTCCTAATGCAGTCCACTATAGTCTTCTTCAGCCTACTAATTGACAGACACTAGGAAGCAGTCCACTTACATTGATATTTCTTTCCCTCGATGTGATGCAATAAAAGAGTTTCTCAATAACTCTGAGCACTCAGGATGCCTCTACATTGAGAACTAAAAGAACCTTCCGAAAGACTTCTTACATTACATATAAAATAACTTTGTGTTCTTACTGTTCTTTTTCATTGAGGTTCTTGTATTTTCCACACCATGCTTTGTTTTCTATAAAACAATTTTCATAAAATAGTTTCATAAAATGTTTTCTATAAAACAAACTAATTGCTGTTTAGATGCATTTTAAGGAGTCTCCAAAAATTGAAGAAAGATCCAAACAGAATTGTTTTCCCACAGTTTCTCTCCATTCTAGTCCTCACTTTACTAAAATGTGTCTTCCCTTGATTTTAGGATAAATAAAATTAAATTCAGTATTTCATGATATCAATCATAGAGTTAAAGTAGTGCATTCCTCTACATTCCACTTAAAACTCTGGCATTAGGAATAGTATTACTGTTACATATACTTATACAAACTAACATTTACTGGTTATTTATTGTGTTAAGCATATTATATGCAGAAACTTTTTAATCCTCCTAACAACCGTGTAAGCTATGATTGTTTTGTGCTTATTTTGCATATGAGAAACGAAGGCACAAAATAATTAAGGAACTTGCTTATAATCCCAGAGCATGTAATTAAGGGGCCAGAATTGAATCCAGGAGGTCTGCATCTAGAGTCTAGACTAGGATTCACTTTACTAATCAAATATTATAGTAATAATATATATTATAATCAATATAGAGGAAAGGTCAGTATTCACTGAACTAAGTGATGTATAGGTTACCAGTTTCTCAGCAGTGAAATCTAAGATAGAATTATGATGGCCAAAGTCAAAATTAACTTTCCTAAAGGACACTCTTTATGTATTTACTGGTATCATTTTGATGTCTGGACTTACTACATTTGTGGAAAATTGAACTATACAAAATAAAAGTAAGAAAAATAATAATTTAGTTATATTAAACTGTAAAATTACTAGGAAACTAAAAGATTCAAAACATTATCCTCCCTGCTAAATTGATTCATATTATCATGGGTATATGTGGCAAACCATATATCATTGTCCCTAAATTATTCAACAACACAGGTTGAGCCTAAGTTTTCTAGACAGAAATGTGATATTAACTGATACTGAGCATTTGAAAAATAGACACCATTTTCACAGGGATTTAAAAGGTTCCTTGAGTCTACTGCTGTCTTTATTAATTAGTAGAGAAAACCTCAGTTTAGCTAAACTTTTCCTCTACAGTCTCAACATTCTTGTCATACGTTATTAACCTATTTACTTTCTAGTGTTTGAACTGAGAGGTTTAAATTCTCAGTCTATCCAATTTAAAAGGTTGATATAGGGGCGCCTGGGTGGCGCAGTCGGTTAAGCGTCCAACTTCAGCCAGGTCACGATCTCGCGGTCCGTGAGTTCGAGCCCCGCGTCGGGCTCTGGGCTGATGGCTCGGAGCCTGGAGCCTGTTTCCGATTCTGTGTCTCCCTCTCTCTCTGCGCCTCCCCCGTTCATGCTCTGTCTCTCTCTGTCCCAAAAATAAATAAACGTTGAAAAAAAAATTAAAAAAAAAAATAAAAGGTTGATATAATCTACATCTTATAATGCAGCCCTATAATTGACTGAAGTTATAAAGTTGACAATAATGAAAAATGGTAAGAATAGAAATCTGACTCTGACATACTAAGACAATCTCATAAATGTGTGGAATAGAGTAATCTCCATTTACCCTTGGGAAATAGTCAGTCCAACCTCTATAATATAAGTGCCAGAGAAAATTTCACCATCATGCAGTAGGCTGCTTGTTTCAGAGTCAAGAATGAAAATTTCTAGTGAAATCACCCTGTAAACATTTATAAATTCAGCAGCTGGCTGGTTGATAATGCTCTTTCTTGATCCAGTATTGCAATTGGATCACTTGTGGGGCTTTATACACACAAAGACGTAAGAGACACCATTCCAGATCTAGATCTAGTAGCATTTGTTTGTTGCACTTCTTGGAAAGTAAGATGAGGACAATTATTAAAAGCTCTATAAGAGGTTATGAGATTTGGTGGCTTTTCATACATGTGAGTTCCACTAGCTTATGCTTATTTCATTGTAGTTCTACTGTCTTAGTTTTGGATTCATAACGCCATATGAGAAGTGGTATCTTGATTATACTCTCATGATTCAAACAGCTAGATATATTATTATTGAAGTTGATTGACATGCAATGTTATATTAGTTTCAGGTGTACAACACAGTGATTCAGCAATTCTGTACATAGTCAATGCTCACCATAAGTGTAGTCACCATGTGAAGCTATTACAATATTACTGACTATATCCCTATGCTGTACTTTTGAACTCTATGACTTGTTTATTTTATAACTGGAAACTTGTAACTCTAGACTTTTCACAGGTAAGGTCCATCAAACTATCTCCTAATTATTTCCCTTTGAGAAGACCTTGCTTCTCTAGGGTTAGATTTAAGAAAAAAGCAATACCCTTAATAAATCTATAAACTCAAACATAAGCAAAAAAGTTTGTTGCATATTTGAAATAATCCTTAAGTTTCTGCTTTAGTGCTTTCTACTTCAGTCCTAAAATTTATACTTAGTTCCTTGTTGATTCATATTTTGCCTCTTTTTTTAAAAGCTTGGATGTCTCCGGGGCGCCTGGGTGGCGCAGTCGGTTGGGCGTCCGACTTCAGCCAGGTCACGATCTCGCGGTCCGTGAGTTCGAGCCCCGCGTCAGGCTCTGGGCTGATGGCTCAGAGCCTGGAGCCTGTTTCCGATTCTGTGTCTCCCTCTCTCTCTGCCCCTCCCCCGTTCATGCTCTGTCTCTCTCTGTCCCAAAAATAAATAAACGTTGAAAAAAAAAAAATTAAAAGCTTGGATGTCTTATTTGCTTGACAACAGCAGATAAAAGGAGCAATCTAAGGGAGGAAGAAAGGTTGGTTAGTATCAAAGGACTCTGAGAAAAGGTGGAATTTGACATATAAAAGAATTATATTATTTTTTTCACATTATTTTTGTTTTATAAAAACAGAGAAGGCGACAAAACAGAGAGACTCATAAATATGGAGAACAAACTGAGGGTTGATGGAGGGGTTGTGGGAGGAGGGGGTGGGCTAAATGGGTAAGGGGCACTAAGGAATCTACTCCTGAAATCATTGTTGCACTGTATGCTAACTAATTTGGATGTAAATTTTAAAAAATTAAAAATAAAATTAACAAAAATAAAATGAAGAAAAGAGAAGTGTAGAACTGACCTCCCTAAATCTGTTTTTATTAATGCTTTTAAGCTTTTTGAAAGTGCAAAGTGAAAAAAATTATTACACATTTCTAAGTATGAGTGTTCAACACTGTTTTATCCAGAAACTCTGACTCTGTGTTCTAAATTGTTTCACTATTGTGATTGTCTTTTGTTCTTTCTTCCTATAAATCTAGTTGTGTTTTCATTTAAATTTAGGCAACTTTCTTTATCCAAAAAATAAAAATTAAAAGAAGTATATTTTTGTAAAATAAAAAAAAATTTTAAATTAAAAAAAAAAAAAGAATGATACCTTGGCTTTAAAGGTTGCAGAAGAAAACAGTAAGGGGAAACACCAACTCTAATAACACAGAGTATGATTAAATATGCTTATAATGATTCAAAGTCAACAAGAACAAATGAACTTAGTTTTAGTATTTTCCATAAAAGAAAACAGAAACTTAAAGCAAATTTTAGAAAGAGCCCATGAAAAATGATATTTTAAAGCCATCATTCATACAAGAGAAATTTAGTGGTATAAGTATAGAAAGAGTTATAGAAAGAGTTATGCACTAATGAAGTGAACTTATGAAGTATTTTACTTAAATACTTTATACCTTAACAGCCATTCTCTGATTCATTTAGTTTTTCTTTCACAAGTATTTACTGAGCACTACTGTGACAGATTTTGGATTAGGTATTGAGGTAGGCCAAAGTGAACACAACATCCTAAGGGGGAGTAAAATATTAACCAAATAAACACAAATAGAGTAACAATGAAACTGTGGTAAATGACAACAAAGAGAGATATACTGTTCTCTAAGAGTGATAAGGAGCAAATAGCTCCATTGGGAAAGTGAGAAAGGACTCCTTGGAAAACCTAGAAACTAACTATGGATGATAACAGGAAGTGGAAAGAAAGTTCTCTGAGGTACAGAGAAGAGCATTTCAGACAGTCCAAGGGCCTGTGGTTAGAGGGCACAAGAATGCAAAGAAGAAACATCAGCAAGAGTTGAATTATACCAAAAGAAAATCAACAGGTTATATACTATAAAAGCATATGTATTTAAATTGAATAAAATAAATATCAAAGCACCAAATTCAGTGCTAGTGTAACCCTGAAAAATGAACAACCTTGATCATTTTACTTTTTTGTAATGAAGTCACTTTAAGTCTAAGTAAATGTAAATCTTGAAAAAAAAAATTAATCTGGTGAATTAGGATCCCATCCTAACATTTGTAGCACTGCAAAACCGTAGCCTACATAATGTTTTCTACAGGATGACTCAAACCCCTCAAACAAAACAGATCTAAAACTGAACTTTTAAACATATACCATCCAAGTATCATGCACTTCTGTTTTTCTTTCTCAGTGAATGGTACTCCCATTTATCTAGATATATCAAGCCAGAAAGCGAGCTATCATCATTTATACATAGTCAATGACAAATAGCATGAAATTATTCAATAAATTTATTTTACTCATGTTGTATCATAGGTACCACATTTGTGAAAAAAATAAAACATAAAAAAATGGTGGTGCAAAATAGTCAAAGGAATAAGTAAATATAATGTATATTTATTTTAACACATAAACCAGGGACATATTCCAGGTTATCAATCTTAACACATATCAAAATTCTAACATCTAAAACAAAGTATTTATATTTTATACATACATTCATCTTCTTCACCAGATCATGATGAAGGGGTTTGGGCATGAAAACTAAATGTTTAATTCAGATTGAAATTCAGTCTCATCTAATAATTAAATAATGCCTTTACTTTTGCTCATTTTAACTGGAAAAAGAAATCTATAACTAACATATTTCTAATCTTCTTACTTTTTCTCTTTCCCTTTACAAGATGGCATGTAGGTCTAGGTAGTAGGGATACAGATTACTCAATATTATATTAAAGCAACAGATTCACAGTCTCTTGGTTCCTGGGGTGGATGGAAACAATTTATTTTTTACCTGAGTGTCGTCTGCATGCTTGTTTGTTGTACCTCTGTTTTGGGTATGTATCATGGGGTATCTCTCTAGGCTTAGGTTTGGTACAACTGCATGCCCTTGTGGAAACCTCTTACTTTGGCCTTCATTGGTGATCAAGATGGCTCTTGGTTCCCTTTGGAGTTACACTGGCCCTGATGCAGAAGGTGTACCATACTCAGCTGACTTCATCCCTTCTGTAGTGGCCCCTTCTGTCAGTTTCTAACACAGACTTCCAGCCACTCTGGGCCCAGTCTTAACAATCCCTGGAGTTTTAGGAAGAAGAATCCAAAGCAGCTCAATACTGATAAATCAAGGCACATTATTGTCTGTTCTGACTCTTAGTATTCTGAGCTTCCTCCTAGAGTCCTCAGTAGGGACAGAGCAGGAGTGAGGTGGGCTTTCATTTTAGTGATACTTCCTTTCTGATTTATCCTCATTTCCAACTTCAACATCATAATTAAATCATAACAGGCAATGGTAGTAATTTTCTCTACATACCTGGAGAATTCTAGGGCTGAATTCTCAAGACTTGACCCTCAACAAACTAAAGGAAATGTAATAGATATTGGAAAATCTCCTAATACATTGGCCTTACTTACAAGAATTCTGTCTTACTGTTTTAGTCTATTTTGTAGATGGTAAATTTGCTCATTTATGGTTGCTCAATAATTATCTGTTAAACCTCTCATTTTACATGGATTAAATTTCCTAAAATTGCCTATATTCTTGACTAGATCAGACTCATACTGGATCAGATATCTAGAATCAAATAGAAACCAATGTCATGTATTTAGAAAGACAATAAAGGAAAGCATATTATTTTCTTCAAAATATCCACATTACAATCTAGTTTCAATAAATTAATGAGAGATTTTATTACTATTTTTTCTATCATTTCATATTTGCTTAGGTGTACAGTTCCTATTGGTCCCAAAAGATTATTTGTATCTTATAACAGGCTAAGGTCATATCTTATAATTCACTTAGATTCCTTATAATTTTGAGAACATTTTAATCTCTAGTAATTAGAGATTCTCTGAAAAATAACAAAAGTATTTTTTTTTAAAAAGAATCACTTCAGCTTTTATAGATTTTGGTAAAATGTGGTTTGATCAACATTCTTCCAATATATATAATTATATATATTATGCTATCTACTTGGCCATTTAAGTGCAACTTTCACAAATTTGTTCACATCTCCCTTTTATATCCTCACACTTTGGTGGTTGCTTTCCCACAATGACTTGGCCTTGGCTATGAGACTTACAAACCTGACACAGTTTGACAAATATGATATGGGGCAGTGAATATAAAAAGCCCTTACCCATTGGGATGCGCCTTTGTACGCTCTGAAAATCTACCATCATCTGAATACTTGCCTAGCCTGCTAGAGGTTATGAAATTTTGTAGACAGGGACCCCAGTCATCCCGACTGTCACAGCCAAAGACATTAGAAACCAGCCATTCCATAGATAACCAGTCAGCTACTGAGAGAAGTATGAATGAGTCCAGCTGAGATTAACCAAGCCAGATCTAGACCAGAAGAATGGTCCAAAAAGGGCCAGCCCAGATCACCATTCTACAAAATTGTAAAATAAGTAAATGGCTATATTTTACATTTTGATTTATTTTTGACTAAGAGAGAGAGAGAGAGAGCACACAAGCAGGGAAGGGGCAGAGGGGGCAGAAGATCTGAAGTGGGCTCTATGCTGACAGGAGTGAGCTCGATGCAGGGCTCAAACTCATGAACCATAAAATCATGACCTGAGCCGAAGTTGGACACTCAATCAACTGAGCCTCCCAGGTGCACCTCAACAGCTATATTTTAAATTGCTAGCTCTGAGGTAAGTTTTATGGCAGCAAAAACTAACTATATCTCACATATGACTTATATTGTTGTTTAAATTTTTCTTTAAACCAGGTCTGTGTTTAAATAATTACTTTATTTTTGTCTTGGGCATATATTGGAAATTCCATTATATTTAGCATATATGAATACTTATCTTCCTCTCCCATCTCTGTGGGGGGGCAGTGATATACAAGGGGAAAAATAAAGAAATGCCTACTAAGAGATAAAGTTGTAATATGTATTGAATACACCCTGTGATAGTACACACACACACACAATTATTTTGAGTGAAGTTCAGAGACACTGTACCATGAAAAACAAAATGAAAACCCTTCTTTTACACAACTAATGATGATTTCTGGAAAACCATATGATTGTTTTTCATCCCTTTATTACCAGAAAGACACAACTAGAGAGAGTTCAAGTAATGGTGAAGGCTCTGAAATCACTGACTTATTTATTGAAGAAGCTAAACATGTATTGATTGTCTAAATGATAATGGAGAGAGAAAACAATAACAATTCATGGATGCTTGAAATGGATGAGAGCAGTTATATCCTGCCTGTCATTAAAAACTGAACCAGAACACTAAAGGTCATTTTGTGGGGAGAATTTGAAAGGTGGAAAAATTTTCTTGTCCATCTTATCTCAAATGCCAGAGGCTGAAGAAAAATAATTAGTAGTTAGAAGCAATCCCAGATCTAAAAAAAATAGGAATTCCTTCCAGAAAAAAAAATGTAAACAGATATTATGTACTGTATGAAGCAATGCATGACATAGAGTGGGCACCCCTCAACAGCTACTACAACTATTGTAACTGTTAACTGCTGCCTTTACTCTCCCTCCCCCTACTCTTCTATTACTGCTATTTTTGCTGCACTCCTGAATAACAAACTGCCCCTCCTCTACAAGATGCGATCTTCTCCCTTTGTTCTCATCTCTCTTCTCTGTTCTCACAGGTATAATTTTTTCAGGCTCATTAATAATATAATTTTGAAATACATGTGATCTTAAGCTACATGTGTATTTAAAGCTCCCACACAAAGCACTAGGACACTGGAATGAGAGGTTCATAGATTTGGAGCTCATGTCTGCCACTCCCTGGTTGTGTGATTTTAGGCAAAATATTTAATTTGTCTTAACGTTTTTGTCTATAAAGTGAGAAAAATAACATTTTTTACGTCATGAAGCAGTTTTTAAGATTAAAATTATCATTTTTCAGAGTTCTAGTAAAACAATTTGTTTTCTTTCTAGAAGCAAATTAAGCAATCTCAAAGTGTTTCCTTCTTTAATCTTCTCCAAAACACTATCAAAAAGAACTCTCTATCTCTTCTCTCTTTCTCTTTTGGAATCCAAGATCCTAAAACGTTTCTCCTTTAATTTCTATTCTTTTCTGTTCTCTTCTTTTGTAAAGTTAAATAATGATTTAACTTCATCTCAATTTCTTTTGAAAATTTGATAGCTTCATATTGACTACTTGCTCTACACAGAGAATTGTTTGAGGTGTACAAGTGGGTACACCTTGAAGTGTTTTCACCATTTTCTAGTTATAGAGACAGACTGCTAGTAAATCACATGAAGTACAGAATCAAATAAGCAGCAGTGACTGAATCACGAAATCTAGTGAGAGTTTTTTATGCTAGCTTCTTGCTTAAGCATCATTTTGTCATGTTAGTTTTTTTTTTCCTACCTTTCTGGTCAATCATTTTTTTCTCTTTATCAACCTATGGTCTCTCTGTACCAGTCCCTTCTTTCTTTTATGCATATTGGATCTTTATCCTTGCCTCTTCTACTTCCTCTCTTACTAGTATTCAATTCCAGTGCCATGAATACAACACAGAACTTAAAAATTAACACCCTCCTACCCCAAACCTGCGTCTCTAGTTTAGATTTTTTTTCTGTGTCACAGATATACCCTTCTAAACATCCTCTATCTGCCTAAGAGAGACAGAAAAATGTAGTGGTTCTGAGTGTGTGCTCTAGAGTCACAATACCCGAATTTGTTTGAATCCTAGCCCTAGTTAAATGTGTGACTCTAGACAAGTTATCCAGCCATTAAGTGCCTCATTTTCCCAATCTACAAAATAGAAATAATAGTACTGTATCACAGCATTGTCAAGATTATAAAAAGAAATATAGTAAGAAATCAGTCTATCTTCCTTCGCTAATTTCTTTCTTCCAACCTAGTATAATAGCCTACAGCAGCCCCAGTGAGTTGAGCAAGCAGGCTGGTGGTAGCTGGAACCTACATAAAAAAGTGACATTAGACCAGAGGGAGAAGATAACCCAAAAGGAGCTGAGTGTGTCAGTGGCCTAGTGGATTAGGGGATTGAGTATATGCAAAGAAATTGAGAAAAAGGTAATGTATTGAGGATAAGGACAGCCAGAATTTTTCATGCTTTGAAAAGAAAAGCACAAATATGAACTTCATGGTGAATTAGAGTTACCAGTAGAAGCTTAGGGGTTTCAACACAGAGAATAATATAAATTAAATGAATACATAGACACATATATGCATATTCATGTATAGAAGTTGTATTGGTATACAAACACATATTTTTTAGTTCTATCCTTGAGAGAGCTTGGAAGTAGTGATATTGCAGTAGTTATGGTTGAGTACCTAGGTCTTGGCATCTATAACTGTCCAACAAGAGAAACAAAGTCTTTTTGGAGAAACAGCTGATTCCGGGACTGGAACACACAGTATGAGAAAGTAAAGAAGTGTTCAAAGAAGGATGCAGAAAGCAGCTTGGATGGGCTCTGACTCGTCAAGTCTGGAACAGTTTGAGCATCAAAATAATCTGTGAGAGGGATAGATTCTAATCCACTGAGTGAAATGTAGAAGCCATGAGTAGATGCTGACATAAATGAATTAATTAATAATTGAAAAGAAGAGAAAGCTTTTCCTTATAGTAAAGGGACAACTAGCAAATATTATGGAAAGATCAGTAAGATCAGTAAGTTGTCACCACTTGACAACTATAATAATTGTAATTCTTGCAAGAAACAACAAGGATATTTGACACTATGGGTGAAAGTGTCAGAAAGAACAGGACTTTACACAGCCTCAAGGAAGCTCCTCACAAAATACTTATTAGGAAAGAAAAAGTAATTTTATACTGGAGAAACATGAGAATCATCATAGGCAAATCCAAGTCAAGACCACTAGTGATGAAACTTAAAACTAACACCATCTGATCCACAAAAGAATGCAATGAAAATAATACAATATCACTATATATTTGGCCAAAAATAAATAATGTGCAACTAACCATAAGGAAATACCCCCCCAAAAAAAACCCAAGTGAAGGGACATTCTATAAAATAGTACCCATCAATATCCATACATAAAAGTCATGAAAGTCATGGAATGACAAAGGAAATGTTTTAGATTGAAGGAGACTAGAGAGATAGGACAAAAAGCGAAGGCTTTATCCTGAACTGATTTTTTTTTTTTTTGCTATAAAGGTCATTAGGAATGATTATCAAAACTTTCATGGAGCCTCTGAATGAAAGATACACAGGAGTTTTGTTCTGTTTTGTACTATTCACGCAACATTTCTATAAATTTAAAATTATTTCAAAAGAAAAAGGAAAAAATGTTAGTATATTTTAAGTACTTATAAGAATGATTGACTCACAGTAAGCACTACACAAGAATATTAGTTTGGATAAAGGACAGGTGGTTTATCTATGAAGAGAGCATGGAAGGAGATGACATGGGGTATGTAAGCAGGGGCTAGCTACAAATAGCCTTTAATATTGCGCTAGAGATAATGGACACTATTCTGTTGGAAAATGGGGATAAAAATACTCATAAACACAATTTTTAAATATTGCCATCATGACCATAGAGAGCTCATGATTGTATTCACCACCTCACTTTACTGCCTCTATACCAGTCCATGAAAGTTCGTTCGCCTGCTATTCCCTAAGACATCATGTGACATCATGTTTTGTGATTTTAACATAAGTAATTTTCCTTTCCTGGAATATATTTTTCCCTGCAGCCTACCTACCTGGAAACATTTTCAACTTGTCATTTAAGACAGTATATTCAGCATCTACCCTTTTACTCCATGGTGCAGTACCTCCACTGTCACCCTGTTGACACCGCCTTCTAAGTGTCTGTTTACGAAGCTTTCTCTTCCTAGGTTTGAACTACTTGAGGGCAGAAATTTGAGTGTCTTGTTTTAATGTCCCACTTCAAGAACATATCATGACTTATACCACATAATTTATGCTCAATTAACTGGTTTTTATTTAAATAATGAATGCAGCTGGTTTGTGTGCCAACACAATATAATGTGCCATAAACAGTTCAAGCTGTTGAATAAGGAGAGCCTGGAATTCAATGCCAGCTCTACCACTAACTAGCTGTGGACCCATTGGGAAGTTATATAGAATCTCAAAGCCTTGGTTTCCTCATTTGTACAGTGGGAATAATAATGACTACTCAGGTTGTAAATTTTAATATAGCTATCCAACTCACATCAAATTTCTAACTACTTCTTTTGTGCTTTGCAGTCCTGCCCTGAGAAATTCTTACCACTTGTTGGCACCTTGAGATTTTCTCCAACCTGCTTTCGTCAACCTTAAACATGAACGGTAACAATTTGAGGTGAAAATTACAGCAGACCTCATATTATACTAAAGAATGTTTTTTTGGATGTTAATTTGAAACACACTGAGTCAATATTCTAGCTAAGTTGCCTCCCCTTCTCAAATCCTTCCATTGAATTTCACTAAAAAGTTAACTTGACTATACAAAATTTAGTTAAAATTAATGTAATTAATTTAATTTTTAAATAATTTAAAATTTAAAAATTTAAATACATAAGTTTCTTATCAAAACTCAGGTTTCTATATTGTCTCCTTGATTTTGATTCTTTTGATTACCACAGTTTTACTTCATTTTATTTCCCTTAGTTCCTTGCAATTTCACACTAAGTTTTTAAACTCTAACTAAACCATATTATTGGTAACCTAAACTCCAAGAAATAGGAATGAAGTTAAGCGGTCTCCTAAAAAGAGTAGTTTATTGTACACAGTTCCACATTTGTAAATAAAAAGAATAGTATGTGTCAGCTAAACAGGTGATGAATAGAGATAGAGCAGAGACAGTTTTCTACCAAGAGTGATGGTTAGGTAAAAGGTGCAATTTACGGAGAATTTTATGTCATATACTCACCTTATTTAGTTTCCCTATTAAAATAGTCTGTCCAAGAACACTACCTCTATTTCTAACTTTAGGTATTGCTGGAAATGCCATATAGAAATGCCATCATGCTTACCATGGTGAATTTTTAGCCATTATGATTTAATTTCAGATTAAGTTTAAAAACAACAAATGTGAAGGGCACCTTGGTGGCTCAATCGGTCAAGCACCTGCCTCTTGATTTCAGCTCAGGTCATGATCTCATGGTGCTGGTTCCATGCCGATGGAGTGGAGCCTGCTTAAAATTCTCTCTCCCTCTCTCTCTGGCCCTCCCACATGCACGCTCTCTCTCTCTTTCAAGATAAATAAACTTGAAAAAAATGCTAAAAATCCAAATGTGATAATGTGCAAGAAAACTGAACAACATAACTTCATTTTTACATTCAACAATCTTTAAATTGCCTTTACAAAGATTTCAGACCCAGAATAGTTAAGGGAATAGATAACATCGATGATAGATAGATAGATAGATAGATAGATAGAGATAGAGACAGATATATAGAGATAGAGATATATTTAAATATATTTAAATGTTAAATGGGATACTCTTTAAATATTATGACTTAATATGTATATAAAGTATATATATGACTTAAATATAAATAAATATATATATATAATATACATATATATACATATATATATTTAAAGTACATAACGTTTGTAAATGAGATCAAAAAAGAAAAAATTAAAGGGGCGCCTGGGTGGCTCAGTCGGTTAAGCATCCGACTTCGGCTCAGGTCATGATTTCATGGTTTGTGGGTTTGAGCCCCACGTCAGGCTCTGTGCCGACAGCTCGGAGCCTGGAGCCTGTTTCAGATTCTGTGTCTCCCTCTCTCTCTGCTCCTCCCCCACTCATGCTCTGCCTCCGTCTCTCAAAAATAAACATTGAAAAATAATTTTAAAAACATATGGGCTTAAAATAAAATCGAGTAAGTCTTAGCACTGACCCTATAGTGGCAATCCCTGCATCAAAATCATTAAGTATGTGGATTCTGCAGTGAAATTGCCTAGATTTGAATTCTGGCAGTGCCATTTATTAAGTGTGTGACTTGCATTCAATTACTTAGTCTTTTTTACCCTCAGTTTCTCCAACTGTAATAATAGTACCTACTCCATGCATTGAAAATGCATGCATACAAATTAAGTTGTCCAGTATTTACTTAGCACGCAATAACTATTAGTTATTAGTTGTGATTGTGATACCTAACCGAACTGTGGATCTCAGATAATTAATTTAACCTTTCTTAGTGTTCACTTCTTTCATCTATATACGATGGAGATAATAATCTTGTAGGATTTGTATGAGGATTAAGTGAGAGTATATATTTATAACACTAGTATATACTAGTAGATATACCTCGGTACTTTTAGAATTAGTGTTTAGTGTTCTTGGAGGTCTGCACATATCTTATATCTTAAGCCATGTCCTACCTATTCCAGGTTCTCAAACTTGACCATGAAAATCAACACAGAAGTTTATAATCAGGATTCTGAAGTGTTGGGATGCCAAACTAGAATGTTCAGTCAATGTCAGGGCAAGCTCTGAGGACAAAACAGATAGGACACAGTGATACAAGGCAACTGAGACAAACCTGACCCTAGTTTTTAGAAGCATCCTTGGCTGTTCCTGGCCAAAGAGGAAACAACACAGGGTTTTCCCTTGGCCTTGAGGTCAAGTTCATTAACATATTCATTTGTTCATACATTGGACAGGCATTGACTATACCCAGTGTGTCAGGCACTGGGCTGGGTCCTGGAGTCACTGTGGTGCATGAAGCAAGTACTAATTAAGTCTATGTAGAGTTTAAAGGTTGCTACAACACACCTCATTACAGTTGCCAAGTTCTGATGCTATTTTTTTTGAAGCGTGAAAATCATTTAAAAAGAAGATAAATAATATTAACATCTAATTCACATCTAACAAATATTAACATCTAATAATTGTTGAACACAGCCTATGTGTTGGAAATTCTTAATTCTTTACGCATAACTTCTAATGTTCACAATAATCCCCAAAAATGGGCACTATTGTTACCCCGAATTTACAGTTGAAGCAGCAACTGGGGGACAGAGTTGCCAAGTCATTTGTCCAAAATAATGGAGCTGGCAGAGAAGAGCTAGGGTCCACAGCCAGGCAGCCTAACACCTAAATTAATGTTCTTATCTGCATTTCTTCTAGTTATTTTGCAGTTTTCAAGAGCTTCGTCATTTCAATGTTCATTAGAAAGACAGAAGAAACAATGAGCTTGTAAATTTTGGCCATTTAGAAAAACACTAATTCATCTATCAAAAAAGTAGAAAACTGAAAAATTTTGTTTTATTTGCTTGCATAAGTTGCAGATTATGTTGGATGCCATAAGGAGGTGGTGCTAGGAAATGTTTCCATTTTCATGAAAATATTTCTGTATGATTTATCTAACAACCTAAAATGTACTAGATATTTTTCTAGAAATTGTGTAGAATTTCAATTTCTACTGCTAAAATGTTATTTTTTATTTTAATTATGCTCAGAATTATAAATTATCAGTTTAATAGTTCTTTCATAAGTTGCATCTTCTTAGGCTATACATACTAATATCAAAATACAATTTGTGTGGTGCCTGGGTGGCTCAGTTGGTTGAGCGTCTGACTTCAGCCTAGGCCATGATCTCATTGTTCCTGAGTTCAAGCCCCCCCTCACCAGGCCCTGTGCTGACAGCTCAGAGCCTGGAGCCTGCCTCGGATTCTGTGTCTCCCTCCCTCTCTGACCCTCCCCCACTCATGCTCTGTCTCTCTTTCTCTCAAAAATAAGTAAAACATTTTAAAAAAATTTTAATAAAAAAATACAATTTGTGGGTTTTTTTTAGGTCAGAAACACATTTGTTTCATGTGTTTGCTCCTTTGCTGATATAGCTGAATGAGCTCAAAATGACTAGGACCAGTCATTAAACTCAGGTTGTTTAGAATGTTTATCTAATAAGATATATGACTTAAATATTACAGTAATATAAAAAAACACCTCATATTCATATAGTGTTTACACTTGCCACAGCATTTTAAATGCATTATTATCTGTAGATTTGAAGCTTTAGCTAGAGTAGCATATTAGCACACTCCCAGTCATAAGCTGGGCTGGAATGAGCTCCTTGTTGTCTTATAGTATCCAGCGGCCAATATTTTAGGTTTGCAATACAGCTTCAAAAGGACCTCCGATGTCACTGATAAAACCAGAGATGATAAAGTCCTATGTTCAATGTTTTATTTGCAGCAATTTTATTGACTAGCTTCTATTCATTTTATTCCTTATAACATCCCAGTGCTTCCTTCCAGCATTTATTAGCCTATGCTGAGAATGTGGAAGGTGAGACGAGATAAAACACATGCCAACTGTCACCAGGTTGGACCACCACCAACCAGGCAGTCAAGTTGCACCTGAATGTTTATAGAGATCATCATTAGTCATGAAGTAATCTTGCATGATAAATTATTCCCCGTGGGACCTTCTGAAACGCATACCCCTGCTATTGCGGAGCAAGACACCTGCTTTGCAGTATAAGGGAATGCCAAATTGAAAAATGGATGAGAATGGGTAGGGAAACATTTGACAGAAAACAGACCTAGAGTAATAAGCCCTTTATACTTTGAAATACAGGTCTTCAGCCTTTAATTCTTGCTTTTCCTACACTGTCATATTAGAATCATGTCTTTAGCTACATTTTGATTTAAGATGATTATGAATTCTTTTTTTCTGCTCTAAATTCAGAAAACACATTTAAATTTTTTAAAACTTCTGCCTTCCCCAGACACACCACCACCACCCATTACCCACGAGATCTGCAGATTTTCCCTTCTACATTCTGGGGCTTTTCTGTCATGTAAAATAGACTTGGTAATCTTTCTTTCTGTACTTCTCACAGAATTCACGTGACACTCAGGCAATGTAATATGTTGTTGAAAGATGCTGAAATGAAAGGAAATGGTCGAATAAACTACAACTCTATATCCTTTTGTGCAGGTGTTTAGAGATAATCTTGGGTGACCAGGATTTCAGATTTTCTCTTACTCTGTCAGCAAAACCTTTGTGCTGACCAACTCTTCTGTTTATTTTGACCTGTTTTTCTGTAGAACTGAAGTCATGAGGCACTCTGTTTGTGCCTCACTTTGAATCCATTATAGCTACCAACACTGGGATCTATGGTATGCTTGCATTCCAGATTTGAAACTAAAAGATAACCCTGACATTTTATGAAGTCAATTTCATTCATTAGGCAAATTGCCACATTTGAGAACAAGCAAATTAAGCATTTTCATCTGTCTTTTGGCTTCTCTGAGTGCTGTAATCACCATGGATTGTGTCATGGATCGGATTCAAAGCCTTGTAATTGTATGTCAGTGGGCGACATGACGTGGAGCATTCTCCTGGGGCTCCTTCCCAGCCCACCTTCAGCTACACATTCTCCCTGGACATACCATGACTTCTGATATACAATAAGGATCATTTGGAAGCATTGTTCTTTCAAGCCTCTTAGACCATATCCAATTTGGAGGATCTTGCTGTCCCCATCTTAAGCTGAAGTAATAATAATACACAGTAAAAGTAATGAATAGTTGCCTATTGTTTGTCAGAACTGTGTGGCAAAGAAACACTCTGCATGTGGACCCCTTCCAGGAAACTCAAATTTGTATTATTAATCCTTGTTGTAAATTGCTACCATCTATGGAAATTGCTACGGTGCAAAATACAAAAATATATTTCCTTTGTTAAAAACCTAATTGATTCATTTAGAGCTTTCTTTTGTTAATCTACCAAATCACAGCTACTAAATATTGCATGTTATAGCCATAGATACAGTCATTATTAACATGGCAATTATTGTGGGGGGTTTTCAGCCCACATTCACATATATTTTCCTTTTAATAACATGACCCATACTTCAGGAAATGTTCTTGCAACAGAATTTACAGTTTATCTTTAAAGGCAAAGCATTCCAGGAGAACAATATAACAAATCTTTCTCCACTATATAAGAAATGTGTGTGTGCTTATTTGTGCATATACATATATATATACTTTATGTATAGTATAGTACATACACACACATATATATACAAAGTATATATATTAACATATATTGTTGTATTATATTATTATTATAGTATTGCATTATAAATTCTATTTTGTGGAAATCAAAAAGTATATTCTTTTTTTAAGTTTATTTATTTTTTAGGGACAGTGAGAAAGAGGCAGAAAGTGAGAGAGAATCCCAAGCAAGCTCCACACTGTCAGTGCCAAGCCCAATGCAGGAAATCCATGAACCATGACCTAAGCTGAAATCAAGAGTCAGATGCTTAGCCAACTGAGCCACCACCCAGGTGCCCCAAAAAGTATATTCTTGATAAATACCATTGATCAATTATTTCTCTGCCCAAAATGATACATATTTTCAAATTATAGAAAACTATTTCAATAATGCTGATTAAGTACAGCAATAAAGCAAAGTAAAAGTACTCTCCTTTAAATAAAGCCTTTTATATTAGTAATTATAAGGAGGCTTCTAAATAATAAAGCCTAACAACTTGTTGATAACTTACTATGTGCTAATATGGGCATAATAATACATACCATACTTACACATCAGCTTGTTACTTCTCATAACAACCCAGCTCAGAGCCTGGAGCCTACTTCAGATTCTGTGTCTCCCTCTTTCTCTCTCCCTTCCTCTCTCTCTCTCTCTCTCACTCTCACTCTCTCAAAAATAAATAAACATTTAAAAAAATAACCTTGTCTTGTGTCATCTTGGACTTGAATCATGAAGCTGTGCTACTAGACCCTGAGTCCTAAATCACTATCTTATACTACCTCTCTTGCAACACAATAAACTTAATGTTTGTTAAATTCAAGAAAATGTTAATCAAAGAAAATTTCAGCTTTTTAAACCCTTCTAAGTTTTAATATGACAATAGCATTTTTAATTTGAGATATTAATTTTTATGTCTATGCAGTATATAGAAATTATGCATTTTATATGATTGCTCTCCTACCTACTTTTAGAAAGGATTCGACTAGTGTGAGGAAAATATTATTTTTCTATGGTTTCTGTGTTCATACAGTGGTTTTGTTTTTGTTTTTGTTTTGTTTTTGTTTTGTTTTTGTTTTTATTTTTGGCTTTTGATTCTTCCAAAGAAATTGGGGCCCTCAGCAGGTGGTACAAGACAGATCTGAAGGATCACTATGAATAGTTCCTTAGCCATGTGTTCTTATAGTATTAATTTCACATCTCAGATTTAGTTTCCACTCCTGAATGATGGTACTAGACCTGAGAATATATACAGTCCCTTCCAATTGTGACATTTATCATTCTTAGGAAATACTCACCATTGACTGAATTATCAGGCATTTGAGATCATTAATCTATTATGGTAATCTGAATTATTGTGTGAGAAGTGTAAACAATTCAATCAAACTAATACTCATGCTCATTGAAGAGCCGTTAATGTTAAACATTACTAACCTGATCTGTAAGTAATCTATTCCTACATGGCAATAAGGACTCAAGTCAAAGTGGCAGCTGTGTTCTTTTATTCAACTTTGTTCTATGAATCTCTGTGACTCTTGTGAAGAAAATCAGTTTTCTCCAAGGTGGTGCACTGATGCCATGTTGGTGTATGTCTTATTGAGATGACGACATCTCCAGCCTTATATCATCTTCTTGATAACACTATGATGCTCACTGTCTCAAATGTCACCTCTGAATCATCAACATCACAAGAGGCAGAAATCTGAATCTTTTTTTCCCTCCGTAGGGTATCTATTGACATTTATCATTTACTGTATAAAAATGAGTTAAAATAGAGCCTAAAACATGTTTGTGTTATAGGACACAGGCAAACCCCTAAGGATGTAATTTTCTGCTTCTAAAAAGTAAGATGTCAAATAAAAGATATTTATACTCCCTCATCCCTTTCTATATATTCTTCCCCCTTTTTATCAGAAATCACATCCTCATTTTCATGCCCAATTTCTGACTCTTTTGAAAAATATATACCTTAAATCTCTTAAAGTCCTCACAAACTTCTGTACCAAGTTTCAAACTTTTTACTTGCAAATTAGAATGCAAAACAGTTGAACCTAGATGGTGGTAAAAGGAAAATTCCTATTACAGCATCTGCAAATTACAAGTGAAAGTCACTTATAACTTATCCTGCAGTGCTTTTGAGAAACTTAGCTTGTTTTCTTCAGAGAAGAAAAATGCTTCATGAAAGGCCTAATAACACATTTAAATTACTGAGGATAATTTGAAAATTTAAGTTTTATGGAATTTAGATGATTACTGGAATCCCAGCAAGTAGCATAATGGACATAATTTTTTATAACAATTGAGAATTACTCTGCACATGATACACTTGCATGGATTTGAACCTAGCATTTAAAAACTGTACTTAACCCAAGTCACCAGTCAGAAAGAATTTTTTTTGGCAAAATACAATTAGCTTGATAAGAACTTTAGGTAGCCCATATTGTCCTATAAATTCAACTCCATCTATACATCAAGTCATGTAATTTTTGCATATTTTTATATTTTTATGAAAAGTATTTGGAAAGCTATAGAAATCCATGTGTCTGAGTATGCTTGCATGTCTGTGTATATATCTCTATCTATATTATATACAGGCACCCATATAAAGATTTGTTTGCTTGTTTGCTTATTTTACCACCCAGAGGTTAAAATGTCTCCAGGAGTCTCTGGTTCCCTGTGAGAGTGGCTGCCTTCACTAAAAAGGCCAAGGGGAGCACACTTGGCGTCTTGTCATGGTATTTTCATTAATCACCTGAAAGGTGCACAAACAGCAAGGGTGCCCTCCTGCCTTCACTCCAAAAATATTATTTAATTTGAGGGGAGAAACAAGAGGCCAAGAATGGCAGGAGGGAGGGAAAGGGGGGAAAGAAGGGAAAATGAAAGAAAGTCTAGAAAAAGGGGTGAATGGAAAGAGAAAGAGTGTGGAGGGAATTCCCTTCTACTCTGCCTCCACTCTTCTTAGCCCCACAGCTGCTCTGAAGGTACAGTGTCATTGGCAAACCTGGAGAGAAGAATATCAGGAAGAATGTCATGTACACACAATGTGGAGAAAGAGACGCTTTAGCATCTAGCTTCTAGATCATTGTTAAAGCACTACCACCAATAAGCCACCCTAAAAAAGTAAGATGCTGAAGGCTAACTAACTTGAGCCCCTAACTGGATTATCTAAACCTTAGAATTCTCAGGAAAAAAAGAAAGAAATTTACTTTAGTCTTAAAGCATACATTGAGTAAAAAATAATTATATACAATATATCCAGGTTATATGATTATCTAGATTATATTCCTTGAAGAAAGGAATTTATAAACATATCAAAATTGAGATGATCCAAATATGTATTAAATATCTAATGCTATATACAAATTACTCCAAAACTTTATAGTTAAAAATAACACATATATGTTATTTTACATAATTTCTGAAGTTCAAGGATTTGGAAGCAGTCTGTTGGGTAGTTCTGTGTCAAGGTCTCATGAGATGTTGTGGCAAAGCTGTTAGCCCTGACTGCAACCATACAGAAGCTCAACGAGGGAAGAGGGACCCACTGCTAAGCAGAGGTTGTTGGCAATCCTCAGTTCCTCATCACAGGGCTGCTCATGACATGGTAGGTAGCATCTCCCAGAAGGAGTAATCCAAGAAAGAGAGGATACCAGAATGGAAGCCATAGTCTTTCATAACCTAATTTCACAAGTGACGTTTCACAATTCTGACACATCCTATTGGTCACACAGATCACTCTGGTACAATGTGGGAAGGGACTGCATAAGGATGTGAATATCAAGAAGTGGGTTTCATTGAAAGCCATCTTGAAGCCTGGCTATCACTCGATCCTTACACACTTGTTTGCTTCCTAAGTCACATAAATACATAGATAAGTAGAATAGAATAGAATAGATTAATGAATGTATAAATTTATGAAGATACATTTAATGTCAAACATCCCATTATTTTGTGATTTTATTGCTGCTTTTTCCAAAATGGAAGACCATTTTCTATCATGTGGCTGTTACTGAAATACATAGAAGGCAAACCTGAAGAGAAAGTTCTAATAAAAGCACACTACTGTTGTTTTAATATATAATGCTTCAGGGGCGCCTGGGTGGCTCAGTTGGTTGGGTGTCTGACTTCGGCTCAGGTAATGATCTCACAGTTTGTGGGTTCGAGCCCCATGTCGGGCTCTGTGCTGACAGCTCAGAGCCTTGAGCCTGCTTCGGATTCTGTGTCTCCCTCTCTCTCTGCCCCTCCCCCACTTGTGATCTGTCTCTCCCTCGCAAGGATAAATAAACATTAAAAAAATTGATACCTAATGCTTTAATACACATTGCTAATGCAAAGCAATGAAGAAAATGGACTTTCAGGATACAGATTATTCTGAACACACACAAAACAAAATAAACCCACGCCAGCATACCTACTGCTTCTATCATCACACTTTTTTTTTTTGGCCTAGGCAGGTCACAATTACTTCTTAGGTGGCAAATCCTCTAAAACCCTTTTGACCTTGACCTTCCTTAACACCAGATTATGGTACTTACTGCCTCATTTTTGGTTTTGATCATTCTAATCACCACAATCTCTAAATGCTCATTCTCTCTACTTCCAATCACATTGTCATCCAAAGATAGTCCTAAAGAGAAAATTTGGAACCACTTCATCCAAGTAACTCTCTTCCATTAATAAACTCACAGTTTCAAGTCAATTTCCTAAATTGCAAACCCATATTTTAAATGGAAATCTAGAGATCTTCATTTGCATGTATTCAGACACACCAAATTCAAGAAGTTTCAAGCAAACATCATTCTTTTCCCCAAATTTGCTCTTCCAGATGACCTTCTTCCTTCAGTAAATTGCATCCTAGTGATGAAGATAATTCATGTCAGAAATCTGAGATTCATCCCACTAAGGCTGCCATATAAGATGGTACTGTTTGTGCACTGCACAAAGGTGTCCAGTTGAGATGACAAATTGGGGTTGAAACCTAGTTTACACTCTGCTCTCCAAGTTTTATGCCTTGTGTGTCTGTGCTCCATCAAGCAGAAGGAAAGCACACCCTACCTTTTTGACAAGGCTATTTCTTGTTTGCCAGTCTAGAGAAGTTACATCTATCTAGAATAAGTGTGTGTGTGTGTGTGTGTGTGTGTGTGTGCGCGCGTGCATGTGCACGCGCACGTGCACACACACGTGTGTTGTATTTCAAAACAGCACTGAACCCTGAACTCTCCACTGTAATCTGCCTTCAGACACTATTGATTCTACCTCCCATACAGGTTAAAATAGTGACTACACTTCAACTCCATGGCCTCCTCTTTGGTTCAAGTCCTCATCATTCTTGGCCATTTCATGCAACAGATTCCTAACTGGTCCTGTTGCCCAGAACATCAGCTATCTAATCCAGTCTCCACACTGCTAAGACTGACCTTTCTAAAATGCACATCTGACCAAATATCACCAAGAACTTTTCATGAATTCATGCAACAAATCTTTTAAAGTATGTACTATATGCTTACCACTATGTGATAACTAAATCCTTAAGCAGAAGTCCAAATTCCACAGAAAGTAAACACAATTCTTCAGATCTGACCCTTACTTATGTATCTATCCTTATTTTCTCTGAGGTCCCTCTTCACTCCCTGGGAGCCAATCACCCTGAACTACTAAAGAGTAATGACATCTCATGCATCTAAGTTTTCACACATGCTACTTTCTCTGTCTGAAATGTCTCCCTACCTTCTTTGCTTAGTAATTTTCTTTCATATTAAAAACTAACACCAAACATCATTTCCTCCTTTCCTGTCTTTCTGCTCCCAACTTGGGTATTTTGTTTCTCCTTTATCCTCCCATAGCACCCTATATGTTCCCAGCTGTCAGAGCACTTTCAGCATTGTATCATTATTACATATTTACTTATGTTTCTTTCTTACATGGTTGTAAAGTTCCCAAGCATAGGAAAAATAACTTATTAATCTTTGTGTCCCCTCTGATAAATCATTTTTTACCTGAGCGAAATAGCTATTGTAATTCTCAAAATTTATCATTTTCCATCATATGTGTTTATTCTTAGTATGTTAGCAATTCTAGTTTTCCTATTGCTTTCAATATTGAATGACCAGAAAAGATTATAAATTAGCACAGGATAAAAATAAAATGCACTTACTTTTAATTATCCCTTTGCCAGAATGTATGTAATCATTTCAATTGACCTTTTAATAATAATGCCACCTTATTCTTATGATATTTTCTTGCTTGCTGCAAGTTTATTTTTTTCTAAAAAACTTAACATCTTTCATATTTATCTGGTATGTAGAACTAAAAGGTAGAAGTAACTTCTATTATGGAAGTAACATTTAAAGGAATTTTGCTACCTGAAGAATGTGTGTACAGAGCATTAAGTACTTAGGTCTATAGATAAACAGGTATGTATGGGTTTGTTTGGGTATGAACCCAAACCCTAATGTCTGATTTACTCCATGATTCCTTCTAATGCATAACTTGGATCCTATGAGCTAGTATAACGAGAGCTTCACTCTTTAAACTTTCTCTAGTACTTGATTTCATTCATGTACGATTCTGCCAATTTACAACTACCATTTGCGTGGGACTCCTTTGAATTGTAAAAAGCACTTTCAAAATATCTAATTTAAGGTCCAAAACAACTCTAAGATTAAGCAGAACAGATGTTATCATGTCATATTCACATATCCTAAACTTAATATGATAAGCACTTGGGAATTGATGTCTTATGTTATTAGAATAAGCTCCTTTTTCTGTTTTTCTCTCCTTTGTATCTTCTTGACACAGAGGCAGGCGTCTCTCACAGTGTTCTGCAGCCCCATTGCTAAAGTTCACATTTACATTTGTAATGGGAACATTTCTGAACCTCTGCTGGCTCTTCACAGGTTGTTTATTGCATGCTGGTGACATAACCATTATCTTTTCATTCTGATCTTCCTTGTCAATGGAACATCTGAAGTGCAGGATAGAGGATTAGCAGTGCCCTGACTTAATCAGTTTATAAAAATCTCCAGAGAAAGCCACCCTCCCTTTCATACATCACAGATGTTTTGTTTTCACTTGATTAGGCAATTGATTTGGCCCCTAGCGCCTCAAAAAAGGAAAGATGCTCTTTACCATTTATTTTTACGCTAAAGGGTGGCAAGGGAATGGAACAGGTCCTATCTAGTACAGCTGGATACAGAATAAAGCATCCAGGAAGCTGCCATGCGTTGACTTTACCAGCTGGAAAAGGGGACAGAACAAGGCGTTTGCAGACATTTTATTCTTTTCATCCACAACCTGCTAAAATGTGGTCGAGTGCACTGTGATTCACAACACAGCAGGACCTTCTCTACTGTAATTCATGTTTTATATATAGCAGCTGTACATTGGGAAGATTACTAGGAAACCATTTGGAGAGAAGTCAAGTTCAAGTTGTTTGCACAGGTGAATGAGCAGTGCAGCTGGGGTTCAGGACTATTCTCCCCTTCCAGCGCATTACCAAATGAACCTATTAAAGGTTCATTTAAAGGAGTAGAGGTGGGACAATGAGGCTAGTGATGTCTGGAGTGATTTAGTCCCAGAGGTGTTACCAACTGCTCTCCTGTATGAATTCTGTATTCCATCCAATGGTATCTCTAACTCTTCTGTTTGTGGCTGTCCAGCTATTAGGATAATACTTTGAAAGTTTACTTGTTACACTGATTTATTACCATGCATTTTCTTCAAGCATATTTCTTAGCCCAAATAGTTGAATATTTAATTTTTTTATATAACATTTTCTAAAAGTGCTATTCCTTGATAGGTTACTAATACTGGTTATTTAATTCAATGAGAAGGCTACTGCAGGCATTTAGCTTACTAGAACTATTTGCTATTTGACATTTCACCTGATTAAACATTTTACCTGTTTTTTTTTGGGGGGGGGGAGATGTATTTTGACTTAAATTATTACCTCGGTCCAATATATCATTACAAGAATAAGGACCTATTTTTAGTGATCAAAATTTAGTGGAAATAGTATACTGTGTGCATATCTGTTAGAGTAATAGACTGTTGCAAGTTTAACTGCATATTACCTTTCCATAAACTTACATTAAGCATTTCATAATGAGAGATTTTTATTTTTTATCTGTTTACTATTTGAACATTTGCGTGTTAAGGAATAGGGTCACTTGTCATTGTGTTGTTGCCTGGAATGTGACTATCCATGATATGGGGAGGAACATACCCTTCTTGATAAAGGAACTTGGTGTTGTGTTAGCTCAGTCCCTCTTCATTCACATAACATAGTTCATGATGGCTAAACTGTAATCACAGCATCAGGTATGAACATTGTAAAAGGACAATCACCTCAGAGCCTATGCTTGTTGTTTAAAAAAACAAACAAACAAAAAAGGTAATCAGAGCAGAGTTGTGAAGAGATTAAAATATAATCAACAACGCATCTCCCATTTATATGCTTCTGATATACAACACGAGAGCAAATTCTTTTTATAGAAATCCTAAAAGCACTTGTTTGAGATTGGTCTCTAGTAGGAATTCAGCGTTTCCCTATGGCTTCTAGGTAAAACATGAACATTTAACAAGTATGTGAAAGCTGAGGTATTCTGAAAATGTGAATGAGGCATTGAAATTGGTGTTTATGATCAATAATGGACACACAGATCACCATGGAAATGAATAATCCTTTCAATCCTTCTTGGAATACACTTTCAAAGCCAAAATGTAATCACTGGATGATGAGAGTTATATATGCCCTCTGATAATAAAAGTACAGGGACTAGTATGAGTAAGCCTAAGGAGCACCCCTTAAACTGTTCTTTACAGATAATTAGGTTCATGAGATTAAGAATGTACTCTGAAGATTAGCCAGAAGACCTGACCGGAGAATACTGTAACATGTGAAAAGCCCTTTCAGGCCATATGGTGACCGGGAGCAGTACGGCCTCCAGGGAGCCTTGTCAGACTTTGGCACAATCTGTTGCCAGGCCCCACAGGTGAAAGCTGATTCCAGAGGAGTTTAACACCAGAAGTCTCCTGGAAGACGCTATCAAGATTACAAGGACACGATAACCACCCTGCTGCACTGCTTGCTGACTGGAACGTTTCTCTTCCCATTTGTGTTTATCAGTCCACAAATCTAGCACTCTCTTAACCTAAAATCATCAGTGACATCAATGCTAAGAACACTCCCTCTAAAATCAGTGAATTTGAAATTAGCCCTGTAATACAGTGGAGAATACTGCAAGTGCATAGCATTTTATATTTACATCAATTTACACATCTTGTCCTTTATATATCCTAAATATCTTAAAAGCTAAGTTGTATAGCTATAAATGAAGAAACCTTCAATAATTGATCTCTTGTCAGTAGTATTATACTCTTTGATGTTGGCTTTGCTTCTGAAAAAAGAAGCAAAATCTTGTCAGACCAAATGCCTAAATTTCTGGGATTTGAAAAAGAGTAATTATCAGCAACAAAAATAATAGTCCATACATAGCATTGGCAACTTTTTATTTTACTGTATTAATGTTTAAAATGTCTTATCACCATCATTTTAATAAAGGATCATTCTCTAATTTTAATTTTAAAACTAAAATTGGAAAAACCTGCTCTTAAAGACAGCCTTCTATATCGAGTAAATTAGTAATATTAGCAGAAATGAAATTTAGAAGTGGCTTCATATGTTTTTAAAGGGGGTGAAGTCCATAGCCACTTACTCTTCTGTTAGTGTTTCTTTAAATAATGTCTATTTTAATACATATGAATTATTAAAATCAAGAAATGATTGCTATGGAGTATTGACGACTTAAATTATAACAACTAAAAATTTGCTATTATTTAAAAGATTATTATTATGTCATGGGTTGTTTTCGTATTCCAAGTTTTTAATGTGGCACCTTTATACCATACTTTCCCATAGATAATCAACCAACAATGTTTAGTTATTTTAATTGATGAGATCTGTTCTTAATCAAAAGCACAACAATTATGTTTCTATGCATGTATATAACTACTATCTATCCATTCATCCATATATTTCACTCATATATCTGCTGTCTCAGTAAAAAATACTTTGTTTCAACAGCAGTCTTTATAAAATATTTTTTCTTCTCATTCTGAAAACTAGAGATATAAGAGAATGTGCCTTCTCACTGGTTTACGTTGTCATTTACACATAATCATGGATGACTGTGGCAATGGAGATGCCGCCATCTAAATACATTACAAAGAATTTAGAATTTGAAAGTCAAAACTTATAGTCAAATCTTGGTTTGCAACTGTGCATATTTTACTAATTTAGGCCCTGTCAGAGTTTTAGGACCTCTAGTGAGTAAGAGAAGTTGGGTATTTTGGGGGAAGACCTGGCACGACCAAGACAGGATTAGAGAGCACTTGGGGCAATAAACTGGACCACACCGTATGGAATTCATCTGAATTTCAGTGTTCTAGCAAATCACTGCATAGTATCTTATGTAGGGTTTCCTGGTAGACAGAATCTGAGACAGAGATTAATGTGCAAGATATGTACTGGGAGTGCCCATAGGAGCAATACCTATTAAAAAGTGAATACAACAGGATTGGACAAAGGGATGAGTTAAACTATAAAGTAGTTCCAAAAAAAGGTGTTGGGAGATACCACAGGAAGCTCTGAAGCTGGGATGGTCTTTTGAAATTGTCCACAACTGAGCCAAGGTAGCCAAGATCTTATATCCCACATTTTCCATTTACTGGATACACGCACTCTGGGAAAAGAAGTGTAACTGTGGAAGATGGCACACTTCAACCAAGTGTAATACTCAGAAACAGATTTAGGTGAAACCCAACAATTGTCAACACTTCCATTGTCTGGGAGAATGACTATTCAGTCCAGAAGGACGGATCTGGACAACAAACTATGACATTTATTGCATTGCAGTAATGTTTACCTGCGAGATTCAGCTCTCTCCCTACCCTGTTCCCCACCCCCCATTACACTTATATCATCTAACACAGTATGTCTTTTATTCATATATTTTGTTTATTCTATGTCTCCTTGCTTATACTGGGTTCCCCCAAAAGAACATGAGGTGAAAGCTTATGTGCTTTCTTAAAGAGTGTAATGCCAAGCAACAAGTCAGGTTAAAGGGAAATCAGACTGAGAACTGAGAAAGAGCCAACACCAGATGAGCTAGCAGACCAGCAACCACCTGACATCAAGCAAACTGCTCTATCTCTTGAGACCATCTTGCAGAAGACCATGTAAACACATGATTCTCAGATCACACATGCAGGAAAAGGAGAGAGAAGATTTTCTCTGCTGGCTCTCTTCTCCCACTAATCAAAGATTCATTCCACAGAACATTGATTTCTCTGAACTACTGAGTTGAAGATGCATAGGTACATACGAGCTTGTGTTTGGAATGCCACTTTTAGCATTTTATTCAAAGCCATTCTCAAAAGCAAGCAAAAAATAAAAGAAATGTAGATAAAAAGTTATTTAATTAAGCTTTGGTTATAATTGCAAATATCAGACATGACACAACTGTCCACCGACTAAAGCAGATTAAATAAACCACATTAAGGCCATATTATGGATGACTGTATATCCAGTAAAAGGAGTGATACTATCTTTATATGCTATATAAAATAAGTTTCAAGATTTATCATTAAGTGAAAAGGGAAAAAAATAACAACCAAGACAAAATATATATAAATCTAAGAAAAATGTGTTTTCTTGATACCTAAAGAGCTAGAGTTCCAAATATCTCACCTTATCAATGAGATGTATTCATATAGACCTTTGTTAAGAACCAATCCATACAGAGAAAAAAAATAATCTTTTGAAATATGAAGATAGCTTGAGATTTCCTAGGGAGAGTGAGAGGAGTGGCAGAATGTAAGGCATTCATGTTGTAATGTGAATCCAGGCACAGGCACTGTGGCTGTTGTATAAATCATGGATAAATGCTAGAACTTTCTCTTACAGTTCTGGTTCTAGAAAAGGTATGGCTTTCAGAGTATCCTCGGAATTTCAGCCTCAAGTCTCTTCTTCAGACATCCCAATATTTCTGTGAATTATTTATATACTTTAGTAAGGATCTTTCTCTTTAAGCTAACTAGCTAGATTCTATTTTCTGTAACTAGTCATGTGGACATATGGAATATACCACCAGGTTTGTATGAAAAAGTATTTTTTAACACATACATAAAGAACTAATAGCATTGGTTGAGTCTAGGGAGGGCAATTGGAAATCTTAGAGGCAGGGATAAGAAATACATAATTTCATAATATTTATTCTTTTTAACATTTTGAACCATATGAAAATATTATTCTTTAAAAAATAATCATCAGGGAAAATTCTACAAATATGGAAGGGACATAAATATATACTTCTTAAAAACCTTTGGCTCTAGAACTAATACATTCAGTCAGTAGTGTTTATTGAATTCTTACTACATGTCAGAGACATATGTAAGAGACAGAATAGAGAATACACAGGTCAGTTTCCTGATTATATGTAGACAGACAAAATTGTGGACAAGAGGATGAGCACAAGTTACATGAATATCCTTAGTGTCATTTTCACAGAAGAGCAAGATTATTATCAGTATATTGATTAGGCTAACCATTACTATTCACCACCAAAATCATATATACGATTAATCTCTTATATATTATCTCTATATATACTATATATAAGATAATAATCTTACATACACTAAGATAATAGCAAGATAATATATAATCATAATCATATATATTATACTTTTCTAAAAAACAATATCTCAATTATGTGAAGGGGCTAATAAAGCTTCCAAATATGTTACATTTATAAGTAAAAATAAGATTTTATATAATCTTGGTCAATTAAATATCTGAAGAAATATTTTGGTGGATTTTTTCCTCCTTTTAAATGGTGGCTAGTAGATGACTTCCTGGTCACTAACCAGTCAGATGACAGTCACAATTTTAAGTCAAATTTTCTCATCATCTAGGAAGAAGAGTATCCTAGCCCTTTCAAAAATTATAAATGTGTTTGTTAATTATCCAAAGTGTCAAAGATAATCATGGAAAACACATTAAATCATTTGAAGATGGTACATTAAAAAATGCCCCCTGAGTAGATGTTCTGTTTAAGCTGACTCTAGTTGACTAATCAAAACTGAAAGGCTTTTTTTTTTCCCTGCTTGGAACCCAGAAGCTGAGTAAACATCAGGTTTCTCACATATTACATAAATGTAGAAAATAGTGACACATTAATCATAATGGTTCTGAAACAATATGTTCAAATATATGAACAATTCTCACTATTAGTGGGTAGATCTTGGAATAATCACATTTAGTAAAAGGAGGGAAGATCATGTGAGTATTGAGACTAGACTCCAAACTTTTTGAAATAAGTGGCAGTGGTCCATTTATTAGCTCTGTGGTTTTATTTTTTAATATTTACTCATTTTTGAGAGACAGAGAATGTGAGCAGGGGAGGGGCAGAGAGAGAATTTTTTTGAACTGAATTTTTATAAAATTATTTTTGCTGCCTATATATCACATTTTATTATCTCATTGGGTCTTCACTTTTGTATATATGCATACATGTGAGGAGAATTAATAGTTATTACTGTTGTTATTATTATTAGTATATTAATATATGCATATACATGAGGAGACCTAATGTTAAAATTTGTTATTCCTGTGTGACCAATGTGAATTAGGTTAACTGTTATATTCTTTTATTTTTGCGTATTAGATTTTTATAAGTGTATGTCCTTCGATAAAACAGAAGAAAACAAAAAAAACAAAAATACAAAAGCTCAATCTTGAAAATAGTTGCCAAATTCAGAAAGAAAACTAAAACGAAAAGAAGAAAGTTTAGATGTATCAGTAGTTGAATTCAACAAAGAAAGAAAACAAACTGGAATTCAATACAGAAATATCACGCACAGTACCGTGCAAAGAAACGTGAGTCCGTGTAGCTCAGAAAACCAGAGCTGCCATAGCAACAGTTACAGGAGCAGGAGGTACAGGGATCTTTTTGTGTTAGGACACTGAAGCTTGTGCAATATAATAAGAGATGGAGTAAATACCGAAGGCATCTGCAAGGGTTTGCATGCAACATACTAGGAAAATGAAGTGGAGCAGAAAACTAGTCTAGCAACAGAATGATGGCCATCTCTCTAGTATGGTTGGATTGGAGGTGTGGGTGAAGAAACAGCTACGTATATGCACTTTCTTTAATTTTTTTTAATGTTTATTTTATTTTTGAGAAAGAGAGACAGACAGACAGAGTGCCAACGAGGAAGGGGCAGAAAGAGAGGGAGACACAGAATCTGAAGCAGGCTCCAGGCTCTGAGCCGTCAGCACAGAGCCCGACGTGGGGCTCTAACTCATGAACCCGGAGATCATGACCTGAGCGGAAGTCGGCGCTTAACCCACTAAGCCACCCAGGCACCCCTATATGCACTATCTTTAACTCTCAGTCACCCTGATAAGCTGGTTAGGGCACTGGCATTATGGTTAAAAAAAGCTTCAATATTAACATCTTGGAAATGCTCTGGTCAATAATGAATTAAAATTTCACAACAAAATTATAAAATCCAATCCCCATACAGATACTGTATTAGATTATGTTTTCGTGGACTCCAGCATAAATATATATAGGGAATATTATAGTCGTATGTTGAATACTATTGTTCTTGTTTAAATATTAATATTATAATAAGGGATATGAAAAAGCAAACATCGACAAAATGTAACACTTGGCTAAACCCTCCAAACCCCAGTTTTCAATTCTAGCTGACTGATGAGAATGGCTATCGTTTCTCAGGTAAATAGCATATTAGACTGATAACTTAAGGAATCAAGTAGAAAGAATCTAACTTAATGATTCATAGAAGTAAATATTTACTAGTTTTTTCCTCAAATAATCACTATAATACTGTGTTAAGTACGACTTCATTCTTTTGGATTTAGTTATTGAAGTACTTTACCATATAGCAAACATGCACAAAATGAAAAAAATAATGGATAAATAAATACCAAGTTTTCAGCACATTTAGAAGCAAGAATATTTAAGGTATATAAATTAATTTTTAATTATAATTTTAGGGGTGCCTGGGTGGCTCAGTCGGTTGAGCGTCCATCTTTAGCTCAGGTCATCATCTCGCATTCCATGAATTCGAGCCCCGCATCAGGCTCTGTGCTGACAGCTCGGAGCCTGGAGCCTGCTTTGGATCCTGTGTCTCCCTCTCTGTCTGCCCCTCCCCCATTTGTGCTCCGTCTTTCTCTCTCAAAAAATAAAAATAAGCATAAAACATATTTTAAAAACATTATAATTTTAATTATTTTTTCCCTTTAACAATTTTTTTTCTTTGATTTTGAGAGAGAAAAAGAGAGCATAAGTGGGGGAAAGGTGCAGAGTGAGAGAGACAGAATCTCAAGCTGGCTCCACGTTCAGCACAGAGTCCAACTCAGGACTCGATCCCATGACCCTGGGAACATGACCTGAGCTGAAATTAAGAGTTGGATGCTCAACCAACTGACTCACCTAGACGCCCCCAATTTTTCTGGTTTTAACAGCCAATTTTTGGAATGAAATAAGTTGAAGCGGGAAGGAACAGACCTGGTTCCTCCATAACTGGGCTTAGGACTATAGTGCCTGTTACTTAGACTGTGCACTCTGCAAGTTTTAATTTATGAAAATGTTTGAACACACCTCAAACACCATCTCTTTCACAGAAGAGCACATGGCCAATATTATCAAGTGTAAAATGAAATTCTTTGTTCATTGAATATGGTAGAGACAGAATCGATAGTCTGTCTGGGGAAATTTATTGCCATCATGAATGATAAACCACCAGTCCGTGGCTGAGGACCTCATAAGTACAGAACAACTTATTCAGTTTGGGGGATTTGTTTGTTCCTTTTGAGGGTGGTTTAGAGTGGAAAAGAAACATAAGACATGTTAGTCATGTGTTATTTAATCCAAGAGCATAGGATATAATAATCATACATGGTAAAAATGACAAATTATAAACTACAGTTTTATTTGGGGCCATTTCCAAGTGAAGCTGAAGGGAAAGAGAAAAGAATATTTCATTCATACTGCTTTAAAAAAAAGTCCTTTACAGTTTAAAAATACACAGTTTCTAGAACTTTCTTTTATAGGCTTGAGATGTTCTTCCCTGACATCAAGAACACAGGAGGAGCAGACACTGCTTCGGAAAATTCTGACTGCTCTTTAGCATATTTAGAGTAAATTCCCTAGGGTCATTTAAATGGACTAATCCAAAGGGCTTTAGAAAGAAATTTAGTCTGGAAATATACAAGTACCATTAGCTCAGAGGGGGCACTTTGGGCCTAGATTATTTCATTGGGTGGCCTTCATGCATCGTCCAGACCTGGGTCCACTCCAAGTGAGATGCCCACACATTTAAGGCTTTTCATCTTGCTACTACTGCTGCTCACATTTGATTCTTACCGCCAAATTAATTTGAACTTTTTTTTTAAAAGTGATCCAGAGGGTTACTTCAAACATGAAGAAGTAAACATTATTAATTTGCTTGAGGGAATCTGAGCATTTGGTTGCCTCAACCAGCAGAGCATGCAAAAATGACCTGCTGGTTCTTCCACATGAATTTCTCTTCACCACTTCAGACCCAATATGCCCTAATCTAAGCGTTTAATTTTCATGGGCTGAACATGGGCTTCTCTTCTGGACACCCTATCTTGTTGTCGTTGTTTTATGTTATATCATACTATCATCCTCCATTTCACTCATGCTTACAACTCTTGACAATAAAATACATTGTTTTAAACAATACAAACTTAGTTTTATCAATAACAGCAATTGAAAAGTATAAAGGAAGGAAGACAAATTTTACTGTTTAACCCTATCAAAATGTTCTAGAAAACATGGATTAGTATTCTTAATAATAACAATCATTGTTCTCTGAAGTTAAAACTAAGTTCTCATTAACTGTAAAAGCCCATAGTGTCTCCATGCAATGCAAAACTTCATGGAATAAAATGGCAGCTCATGGTTATCGAAAGGATAGGGGCGCCTGAGTGGCTCAGTTGGTTGAGCGTCTGACTTCGGCTCAGGTCGTAATCTCACAGTTCATGAGTCCGAACCCCACGTTGGGCTCTGTACTGACGGCTCAGAGCCTGGAGCCTGCTTTGGATTCTGTGTCTCCTTCTTTCTCTGCCCCTGCCCCACTCATGCTCTGCTTCTCTCTCTCAAAAAATAAATAAATAAATATTTTTTAAAAAGAATATCTAAAGGATAAACAAGGACTATTGGACCCTCATAAAAATATGGTTCTTATGGATCAGTCTATTTCCTGCACCCACCCCCATGTAAAGAAGCATCAATCATTAAATTATGAAAAGCATATCATTTTCAATTAAAGGTGTATCCATTATTTTGGCCCTGCATTGTGTCTGTAAGACATGATGTTTTTTTTTCTTCTCACAGTGTATGCACAACCCAAATACATTTTGTCTGATTCAGCCTTCTAAAGTGAGATAATATTTCTTACTTAACTACTTGAAGACCATCTGAGTCTGAGACCTCATTATGATAAATTAACATAAGTGGCTCATGGCTTAGGTAAGGCAAACATAAGAGTCTACGTGTATATACATATATGTATAAATTCATACACACACAGACACACACACAGACACAGAAACACACACATACTGACTGATACGAGGCTAACTAAAATATTCCACTTCAAACTACATCTCCTAGAGACTCTCCTGGCACCTAGTATTTCAGTCTTCATAATGGCGTCATGGTTTAGAAACTGATTATAAGGATATGATAATGCAGGAAATTAAGGAACACATGCAGGCTACTCTCTCAGCAGGTATTCCTTCCAACAGAACAACTAGCACAGCTGGTCTGCTCAGCCCAAGTGCAGGCACAGCACCGGATCCCACTTCAAAATCACTCCTCAGCATATCAGAGATTGCATGTTTCATTTTAGCAAAATAGTCTTTTAAAAAAAATGTTCCTTCTGAGGTATTCTTTCACCTCTATGCTGGAATATGGAAAGATCTTACAAGGAATTTATTTCATTGTATTGTTTCATGATACTAAGCACCAAGCTGAAATTTTCAAGTAATTGTTTTGAATTCAAGATGATTACTCGGTAAATCCAGGCTTGTCACACAGTCTCTTCTAGTGTATCAATTTTCTTTTTTGCAAAGTGGACATAATAAAAATTATTTTCTTAGCAATATCTGACAAAAATTATTGGATGTAAAGGACGGTTATTTCTGTGCTTTTCTGATTTTTATTATATTAGCTTCAAAAATAATTTTAGCATCCATTTTATGTTGTATTCTTAAACACTTTGACAAAAAAGAACTTTACCCATCGGGAAATTAAGTTATTAGATGACTTTGAGGGCAAGATTTAACTCTGATTTTTTTTTAACTTTTGGAATCTTAAAGTTATATAAACCTGCTGCTGTTCCTATAAGGACTTCAAGACCTTAAAATCTGGGGATATGTCTTTGTTCTCTCTTACCACTGTTCAGATTTGTTCATATTGAAGTAAAGATAGTCATGATGAAAAACAACTTAGTTTTAAAATATGCCTACTTCTTCTTACGCGTGATATTGTGCATTTTCATTTTAGGTAATCTTTCCAGCTATCAGTTTCTGTGAAATAAACATAGTAACACCTCAAAGGGTTTTACCGAATGTAAGTGAAATAATCATATAAAGAATTTTAGCACAATGTCTAAAATCTGAAAATAATGACTAACATTTATGGAACACATATGTGTCATTCATAATTAATAATTGCCACAGATGCCTGGGATGAATCCTGTCACATAACTCAGGCCCCCTAATTTCAGCTTAGCTCTGGTTGACTGTTTTATGCACAATGCCAAGCCCCCATCAAATTGCCAGTGGTGTTTCTGCTTTAAGCTGCAAGGCTTTTTCTGAAATCAAGGAAGACAGATGATCATCCATGAACAGGTAGAGCCCAGAATCGAGAAGAATTATCACCTCCAGGCAACTTTCAACCAGCTGGGGATAGGAGTTAGTGGATCGATTACCACGCCTCCACTTCCTCTGGTGGGACAGATCTAAGGTTCCCCTCAGAATGTTCCCCATGGCACTGAACCCTAGTAGCCCTCAGTGGTAACCAGTCCATTAATTCACCTTCCACTGGCTTTTCTCCCTCCCCTCTCTCTCCTTCATCATTCACTTGTTTCCTATGGTCATCTCTCAAAAAGACAACTGCACAAATCCTTGTTTTAGGGTCTGTTTTCTAAGGAACTCAACCTAAGACAAGCACTTAGGTATGTGTCAGGTACTGTGCTTAATACTTTTACGATTGACTCACTTAATCCTCACAACAAACCTATAATGTAGCTACTATTATGAGTTTCATTTTCTATATAAGGAAACTAAAGCTTAAGTGAATTGCCTAATGAGTGCCAAATAAGATCTACTGAATTAGAAACTCCGGCTGAGATTTAGAGTTTTTATTATATTTTTAATGTATTTCTTTTTTTATATGAAATTTGTCAAATTGGTTTCCATACAACACCCAGTGCTCATCCCAACAGGTGCCCTCCTCAATACCCATCACCCACCCTCGCCTCCCTCCCACCCCACATCAACCCTCAGTTTATTCTAAGTTTTTAAGAGTCTCTTATGGTTTGGCTCTCTCCCTAACTTTTTTTTCCTTCCTCTCCCCCATAATTTATTTCTTTATTTCACTTTTTTTTTATATTTAGAATTTTTAACAAGTTCCCCAGATGATTCTTAAGTACATACACTAAAGGTCCATAGACCAAATCAAATAAGTTATTATTTTGAGTTTTTTTTAATGTTTATTTATTTTTGAGAGTGTTGGAGACAGAGAGAGAGAGAGAGAGAGAGAGAGAGAGAGAGAGAGAGAGAGAAACAGCATGAGTGGAGGAGGGGCTGACAGAGAGGAAGACACAGAATCCAAATCAGGCTCCAAGCTCCGAGCTGTCAACACAGAGCTCAACGTGGGGCTAGAATTCAGGAACCATGAGATCATGACTTGAGCCAAAGTCGGATGCTTAACCAACTGAGCCACCCAGATGCCCCTAGTAAATCATTATTGTGGAGACTATTCATAGGTGAATATTCATAACTTGAGCCAGAAATGGCAATCAGCAATTTTGTCTATCATTTAATATGTTAAATACATACCTACATTAGACACTTGCCTAAAGAAGCTACTCATTGCCCCAAATTCAAGCCATAACATGAGAAAAAAGGAAAGACAATAGCCTCATCACTGATTAAAGCAGCACAGAGTGACTGTTTGAGGAGAAGGAAATGTTGGTTAATCACAGGCATCCTGGCACAACTTGAAATCACCATGGACTACCAGAGAAAGAAGATAATAATAAGAAATGCTTTTAAAACCAGGCATGATTTTCAGCAATATGGCTGGAGTTAGAGTGTATCATGATAAATAAAACTATTCAGACAGAGAAAGACAAGTACCATACGATTTCACTCATATGTGGAATTTTAGAAACAAAATAGATGAATATAGGGAAGGGAACAAAAGAGAGGGAAGCAAACCATGAGAGACTCTTAACTATAGAGAATAAACCGAGGGTTTCTGGAAGGCAGTTAGGTGGGAGGATGAGCTAAATGGGTGAAGAGCATTAAGGAAGGCCCGTGTGTTGAGCACTAGGTGTTATATGTAAGTGATGAATCACTAAATTCTACTCCTGAAACCAATATTATACTATGTGTTAGCTAACTAGAATTTAAATAAAAATTTGAAAATAAATGTAAATAAATAGTAGGTATAGTAACAGAGTAGCAAAGTACAGTATAGCACAGAAAATGCCCTGATAATGATCCCACTATTTCTCAATGATTCTCAATAAATGTGGTTTAACTATAATTAGGTTCTGTAACAAACATTGTTCACTGAATTTTTAGCTATTGGAATTGCTTTAGAAATTCCTTTATACTACCTGTATCTGCCACCTTTCTTTTACAGTAGGGATCAGCAATTCAATTTCTCTTGGTTACACTGAATGTTGAACAGGTTACGGGGATGTTGTAAATTTAACCTTAACCGTCCTCTACCTTTGATGAAATTTCTGTTAATTAAGATAGCGTATGATAAGCCTTAAACAAACAGTACCTCATTTAATCTTGAAAATATTTCCATGAGGTCAATAATTCTATCTAGATTATATAGATGGAGGGATTATAAGTAACTTGCCTCAGTTTACAGAGTAAACATGTAATGGTGAAGCCAAAATTTGAATTCAGTTCTTTCTAACTTGTCTGCTGCCAAAACTAATTAGCAATTTTTAGTTGCTATTGTGAAGCAAAATTTGGCATTTAATCTTTCTAGAAGTACTCTCTTCCCTTGGCTGTCATCATTATGCCTTTTCTGGTTTCCCCTACCCCACTGGCTTCCGCTTTATAGCTTGTTTTGAAAATTCCATCTCGGGGCGCCTGGGTGGCGCAGTCGGTTAAGCGTCCGACTTCAGCCAGGTCACGATCTCGCGGTCCGTGAGTTCGAGCCCCACATCAGGCTCTGGGCTGATGGCTCGGAGCCTGGAGCCTGTTTCCGATTCTGTGTCTCCCTCTCTCTCTGCCCCTCCCCCGTTCATGCTCTGTCTCTCTCTGTCCCAAAAATAAATAAAAAACGTTGAAAAAAAAATTAAAAAAAAAAAAGAAAATTCCATCTCAAGCTTCTTGTCCCACCCTACATTCTCTCCCTGGGCAATCCTAGCTCTGCCATCAAAATCTATTACCTTTCTAAAGGATGATGATATATGACATTTATGTCTCTGTATCTGACCTGTTCTCTAATTTCCAGACAAATAAATATTCAGGTGCTTACCTAACATTTCCTTTTGCATACCTCAATGACAGCTCAAATTCAGTCTATAGAAACCAAACTCAGGATTCATATATGAAGATAATTACTTTGCCTTGCCTCTGTGTATGTCACTACCATCATCTATTCAGTTATATCATCCAGAAGATTAGCAATCACTCTTTATACATTTCTCTTTCTCTCAACCCATATTAATTAGTTCTAACTCTTCACTCTCCCTTAAAACTATATCATTATTTTCAGATCCAAGACAATTCTTTAGTCCAAGCTACCACTATGTGCCTTGTAATAACTGCCCAAGACACCTAATTGGTCAATAAGATCAACAATCACCTATTCATTAGGCTCTCTACATTGCAGCCACAATGGTCTATTCAAAAGACAAGTTTCTACTAATGGTGGCAAGATTTTCCAACATGCCAAAAATTTCTTGATGAAAATGGAAACAAAACTAAGTAAAATCTTCCCATTTGCCCCATAGTTGTATTCTTGAAAATTTTGCTATGTATTGAAACCATGTGAGATCTATTTTATAATCATAGATTCTAGACCTGTTAAATATATATACATATATATTTTGTTATATGTGTTTGCACACACAACATATATGTGTTTACACACACATGCACACACAACACATATATGTTGTGTGTGCATGTGTATGCCTATATGGTTTACTGAATACCCAGCAGAATATTCAATAGTTGTGAGGCATCCAGGACAATCCGTCTTAGGAGAGACTATGTTTTAGATTGTCGTCTCCCCAAAGCAGACAATGAGACAAGAACATGAGTAAAGGGAAAGATGAAAAGGGAATTATGGAGGAATTACTATGTAGGCTACCTCTGTGAGTAAATAGGGACCAGCCCCCATGAGAAACCATGTGGTACATGCTTCGGAATTCTATAGCTAAACCAAGGATAAGAAAGCTGGAGCATTTATCCATTACTTCCCTTGACCCACTCCAGTCTTTACTCCTGACTTCCAGATTGCCTTTGCTTGTGACAGAGTAAGCTCTTGTGATGTGAGAGAAAAGTTTTACTAAGAGAAGAAGAGACATGAAGATGTTTGAGGTGGAAACTGCCTACTTTAGCTAGCAAGGGACAAATAATCCCTGCATTGCAGGGTGGCTCGGGCTGGCCCCCACACTAAATGCCGGAGATATCACCAATTTCATTGTGACCTTAAGAAAGGTGCCACAACTTTTCAAAAATGTATCTTAGGGTAAGTTAGTACCCCTTGGATAACAAGTATTTAACAAATATTGTGCAAGTATTTAATAAATATTTGTTACTCAGATAGTTCATATAAATGAGGAATTATTTTTCTCTCCAAAATATTCGTTTAAAAATTTGGAATAGGCACACCTGGGTGGTTCAGTAAGTTGAGTGTTTCACTCTTGATTTCAGCTCCGGTCATGATTCTGTGGCCATGGGACTGAGCCCTGCATTGAGCTCCACACTAGTGTGGAGATGCTTGGGATTCTCTCTCATTCTTCCTCTCCACTCTCTTCTGTTCTTCCTCTCTCTAAAAAAAAGTGTCTAAAATTTTAGTATAAAATGTATAACTTTTGTGACTATAATTAATTTACATTTTATTTGAAGTGGTTTGGAAGAATTTTTTTAATTTAAAATTTTTAAATTTATTTATTTGAGAAGAGAGTGTGCAAGTAGGGGTGAGGGGCAGAGAAGGAAAAAGAGAGAGAGAGAGAGAGAGGGAGGGAGAGGGAGGGAGGGAGAGAGAGAATATGAAGCAGGCTCCACACTGATGTGGGGCTTATCCCATGACCCTTGCTGGGATCATGACCTGAGCCAAAACCAAGAGTAGGATGCTCAACTGACTGAGCCACCCAGGCACCCCAGAAGAAATATTTTTAAATCAGGTAACTGCTTCAATTTAGTGTCCACAATTTTCCACAATTTTGACTTATTCAAAAATAGACTAGAAGTATTCCTCAGCAATACCCATTATTGGGAAATAAAACTATAACTTTACCTGGGTTGTTAACTGAATTGTTACATCAAACCACCATCATTTCATATTAGTCTAATCTGTTATAAAACAAAACAAAACAAAACTTTTTACTTTGTGCCAAAAAGCTAATTTGAGAAGCAAAGTGTGAGTTACACAGTGGATTTCTTTTAAATAAATCAACTAAGTACTGGAAATGTATAACCCTTCTAATCTACAGGCTACATATAACCATGGTATTGGTGCATTTGAAAAGTTAGAGTACACCCAGGAACTACCTGATGTAATGCTCACCAACTCAATCATCAATGCATAATAATTAATGTGATTTTCCAGACTATTTTATCGCTAGGCTCTCACAGAGGGAGAAATGTTTTTTTGACTTCCCTATAAAACATAAGACCCAAAGCTTCTCAGTTTCTGCTGCTTGGTAAGAAAAATAAAACTGGTTGAAGCCAATGAGTTTATTTATTTTTTTCTTTCAAACCATAGCATGAGTAAATAGATTCTGGTGGCCCATGAGGCAACAGAGCCCCTTGAGTTTAGGGCTGTGCTTTCTTTAAATGGGTGTTGCCTCTAACACCTGAAGTCGGAAATGTCTTTAGGCCACAGTGGCTGTGGCAGATTTCCAGTTGTGACTAATCTTTACTTGCTGGAACCTTAAACAGTTACAAATGTGCCATATGTGTATGTTTTAATTATGGTAATCACCATGCCCTGACATTCACTCAAAGAAGGCATTCTATATTCACAGGCAGCACTCGACATGTCAGAACAGCATGCCCTTACTTGGCTACTTTCTTAATAGCACATTTGCTTCTGTCACAGACTCGGTGTCCTGTGCCCATGTGGTCTGACTAATATTACTGGTCCTGCAATTATTTTGTCACTGTGATGGTTGAAGTGTGATCTATGAAAGGCAGTGTTTTTGTTTTTGGGTTTTTTTCCCTCCTTTTTCATATTGATGGTTCTGTCTGGCAGAATCTACAATACTAGTGGCAGATATTCTAATTTTTATGTATGTTGTGCCAAATTTCAAGAGGAAAATTGCAGACGAAGCACAAGCAAAATAGAACTCGCTATAGGGAACATTATGGATAGCAGCTATGCACTTTTTTGTTATACCTACTTGCCTAAAAAAGACAGAGGAAAAAAAGAAAGGGAGAGCAATTAGTAACATTTTAAATGTGATATTTAAGTAAATTAGCAACAAGGCGAATATTCATCAACTGTATCCAGAATTTTCCATTTGTACAAAAATATAGACAACTAGTCATGTTAAAATGAGGCAGAAAGGAATTCTCTCCCCTTTAACTTTTCTTAAAGCTACTAAGTTGGTTTGTTATACCTAAAATGTGTACAAATTTCCATATCTTTAGAATGAAATTATTCATCTATGGAGTAACTTCAGAAGTAATTTTTTTTTCAATACAAGAAATCAACCATCAAGGTACATAATAAAATGAATCTGGAAATATGTTAATCCCCTACTTATTCAACTGTACTAGAGATTTAATATTGATATTGCTGGGACCTGAATAGGAGCCAAACTAATTCCACAAAAGTGCTCTATCTGCATATTAACTACTGAAAATGCACAGAGACACAATCCTATTTATGCTACTCTACAGCATCTGATGTGATTTAGTGTTGCAATCTATTCAGCTTTTTAAAAGTGTTGCTATGTGCCCCCCCGCCCTTACCTGGAGACAAATGTTCCATTCAGTCAAATTTTAGGACATCCTACATTACATTCTGCAAATGTAAATATTTATAGACATGAGAATTCATTTTATTTCACTGGCTTATACATTTCTCTTATTCTAATGTTTAATGTGGTGTGCACTGAATCATGTATTTTCTTGAGAAAACAACTTGCCTCCTTGATACACTCAAGTATGGCTAAATCATCTTTATGACATAGTGAGTCATCAGTAGTCTTCTTGAGAATAAAAGCACAAATTTGAGATTAAGTCTTAATTAAGGTTGACACAACATCAAATTTTAATCAGCAGGAAATAAGAGATAAATTATTTTTCTATTTTCACAACTTTTGAGTTGGGTTATAATGTTCAATAGAAGGTAACTTTAATTTCTTTATTATTTCCAGAAATGACCTTAAAAATTCCAACTCTTTTTGAAAATTTTCAAATCATTTACTTTGTAAATTAAACAGCAAATTTTTAATTTAAAAAATGCCTTCACAAAAAGACCCGTAAGAAGATTACTTTAATTCAGTGATTCTCAATTGAGGTTTTAGAGAAAACACGAAAGAATATCCCCAGAATGATATAACATACTCCACAAGAAGGAGGTCATGCTAGGGTATACCAAGCATTATAAAGTATTAATTATGGAGAACTATATAGCTAGAGAGCTAGTTGCTAGATAACATAAATAGATAGGGAGAGGGAGAGGGAGAGGGAGAGGGAGAGGGAGAGGGAGAGGGAGAGGGAGAGGGAGAGGGAGAAGGAGAGATAGAGATGAGACAGAGAAAGAGAGATAGAGAGAGAGTTTCCATCATACCAACTACAAGAAAAAAAGCTTGATGCAATCTTGGGTGAAGGGGATGTCATATAAAATTTTTAGGGGACACAGCCTAAAGGCATATAGTCAAAAAGATGGTAAAATTCATGCAATTCATACATATTGAAAGGAGGGATCCATTTTAAACAATACTGAAACTTTGTTTTCTACAATACATTTTAGGTGTACCTCTAAAAAAGGCATTTGATTTATGAGAATTATCTATGTACACTGTGTTTAAGTATTTCATTTAGCTATTAAAGTGCAACAATGTACTGGAATCTCCTGGAATTAGAAAGAAAGAATAAAAAGACAACAAATCCACCTTGGTCCTCCATTTTACATTTTCTCAGGTACAGGAAATTTGTCATAATACCTCTTAGCCACAGCTTTGCTCCTTGAAATTTTCTTTTTTTTTTTTCTTTCCTCCAGAGAATAACTAAGGAAACAAACTACTGTTGACTAGAACCAAGGGAAGGGCTAAGTAACCCCTTGATGTTATAATTTTTTAATCAATAAAGTCTTTTTTTTAAATTTATTTTGAGAGAGAGTGTGTGTGGGAGGGGCAGAGAGGGATAGAGAAAGAATCCCAAATAGGCTCTTCACTGTCAGCACAGAGCCCAATGCAGGACTAGAACCCACAAACTGTGAGCTCATAGACCTGAGCCAAAACCAAAAGTCAGACACAACCGACTAAGCCACCCAGGCACCCCTAACCAATAAATTCTTGACTATTCTCCTTCATATTTCAGGCAACGGGACTGCCAATCAGCACTTTCCTTTTCATCCAAGAAAGAAAATACTACTAACAAGAAGTTGCATCTCGAACACACATAACTCTATACAGTGCTTCTATTTGTACATTTGTATTACTGCTCCTTGACAAGGGGGGGGGCAGCTGACTTAATAGTACTGAGTCTAAATCTGAAATAAATGAGCAGAAAGATTCTGGAAATATGAACATTTCTATCCTCCCACAATTTCCCAAAGACACTGCAGCAGAAGAAACCTTAATGCACACTTTGATTTGATGTTTCTTCAAGATATACCAATGGATGTTTAGATATTCTTCATTATTATAATCAGAAAGTGTTTCAGTTTTGAAATAATGCTCATTTCTAAGATCAGGTAAAATAATAGGACTATGTTTTAAATGCAAATAATAATAATAAAGAGTGAATGCAAGCAACATTATAGTAAATCAAGATGACCTGAACATCACTGAATAATGGGTATCTGAAAACTAATCTTTCAGGTATCTATGCAGTACTTAGAATCTCCTTATAATAAAGAATATAAGCAATTTCCTCTGCATATTGTCTTTTTCTCTCTTTTCATTTATTCATCATACAATGCATATGTATCAATGTGACTAGGTTACAGCTCTTCCAGAATTGTACTTCAGTTTGCTATAATTACATTGTAATATAAATGGCTGAAAGACTTTGCATGAGTCAATCAGTGACCTTGATTTATTTTTCCAGGTCATGGAGATCTATCTTTGAACCTCATCAAAAATTCCAACTTAATAGCAGGTGTCAGCATTTAATATTCGTCTGGTTGTCACAATCAGATCTGTCAGGAAACAATCTTACAAATAATAAAGTAGGTAAAATTTTTATTTTCGCATCTTTACTTTACAAATTATCGCAAAAAAAATAAAATGCAGTGTTTATGACACCAGATAAAGAAGAAAGAGAAAATATTTAAATACATCTTTATATGATCTACATTCCTTTGGAAGCAGCAGATTGAGAGAGAGTGATCGTTTGTGGATTTGAAAGAGAGTAAGCAAAGCTTCCATACTCCTGGTTACCTTTCTGAGAATGGCACAGCACTTAGAATTGCATCTGTTCAAGAATGTTACAACCCCTCTTAGTGTTAGAGCAAGCCTTTCAAATGCTGTTACACTAAAAGCTGGATAGTACATTCAAGTATTGTCACATTAGAGAAATCCTATCCTGCTGGCCACGCTTTTGGTAAAAGCATGTGATGAAATTTGAGCCCAGGTTGGTAGTGTCAACATTCTGTGTCAAAGCAAATTTGGAACGATGAAAACAAGCCGAGGCTTGCTTATCAATCTGAGATAAATAAATGCTCCAGCTGGGCACACACGTTTTAAATAAGAATTTGATAGAGACCCCACTTTCCAGAACAAATTCACCCAAGCATTTTTAACTTGTGGTTATCTGGGACAGCTCTCTGTGATGGGCTGCAGTGAGACAAAGACATGGTGTGGGGGCTGTGAGGTTGAGAGGAAGAGGAATCAGTGAACCTCAAATGGCAGCTACATCCATTGAAGCTGGGTAATTGTATTTGCCCGTTCGAAAGAGACCTCCTCAGCTCCAGGCACACACCCCTCTGAGACCCCAAAGAGCCACGTTCATAGAATTGGAATGACCTCTTTTTACCAGATGACTCTAGGCTTATGAGGCCTCTTTTACATGTTTGGGAGGGACAACCAATGGGGGAATTTACTCTCAGCTACCGTTTATCTCCCATTCATTATGTCCTTCTGCTTCTTAGGACTGTGTTCTAAGGCAGGAGATGAGTAGGTGACATTAAGTATTTCAAGGACAGCTACACCAGCTTCTCAGGATTCTTAGCCAGAAAAAAAGTAACAGCAAATTTGAAATTGGATATAGCTAGCCATGTGCTAGTAAGATATTTAAGAACTATCTCTTCAATAGGGGATAGGAAGGAAGGAGAAAACTGACAATTTTCATGGCCTGGCTGATTTCAAGCTACAAACATGATGACGTTTCTGGAAGTTGGGCAGAAATGCGAGCAACTGGGTCTTTCAAGACAGCTGCAGCATATCATAACTACCGAGACTATAGTTCCTACAGTTCAGGAAACCATTCATATCCATCCCAGAGTTCCTTTTCCCTAGACATCAAAACATTGTTGATTATTAAAATTCTTATAGGAGAAGTATCAAAAATAAATTTGTATGGAATATCTTCAAAAGAACATGCAAAAGAAGCACAGCTTTAAGAGAGCCCACTCGCCAAGTGTAAGAACACTTTATGATTTTTAAAAATTTTGGTATGCATTATAAACCACTGAATAAAATAAAAATCCATTATTCCATATTAAAGTATATAAATAAATGAGGAAAAAGGAAATATCATCCTTGAAGTAGAATACCAGCTAATAAATGCACAGGGAATAATGGAATTAGAAAATCACGACTATACAATAACCTTGGGTAAGTGATTCAGGCAGGAATGAGAAATTTGTAGGAGGAAAGGAATATTTATATGGTCTCAAAATATATTCTCACATATAACATATTAATTATCCACTTTTTTAAACCACCTTAAAGGAATGATAAAATCTTAACATCACCAATAGTGTAGAGAGAAACAAACAAAAAAGCAACTACCAAAGAACCAAGAGGCACCTTCAGATGCAAGGCACTGTGAAGAATACAATATGACTTCTGAGAAATTCTTGACAAAAATGCATAAATTGCATCAAATCAGGAGGAAAAGTCAGAGAAAACATCAGACTAAGCTATCAGTTATTCTACAATTTAACTGGCATATACTCTAAAGTATGTCAAAGTAACAAGAGTGAAAGAAAAAAAAACAGAGTGAAGAACTATTCCAGATTAAATGAGTCTAAAAGAGAGAGGACTAGATAATGAGTGATCTTGCACTGGAACAACTTGTAAAATTTGAAAATTGTGAATTAGGTAACAATAGCCTTATTTTGTATCATTGTTAAAAATATTTATTTTGATAATTGTATTACAGCTACATAAGAGAATATCTTTGTTCTCAGATAATACACCTTGAATATTTAAGAATAAAAGTATGTGGCACCTGCAATTTGCTCTCTCATTATATGTATACATATGTATATTCACATATCTTTATCTATAGATGGATCTAGATACCATTCTCTTATATTTGTATGAGAGATCTATGAAAAATACATTTTAGAGAGAAGTAATGTAAATATATTGAATGATGAATTTTTTTTGCAGCTTTTCTGTTAATTTGAAGTTAAAGTAAAAGAAAGTATTTTTTTAAAGAAATCAGTAATAGAGATCATTTATTTTTCCATTTAGTATTTCTTATATGTTCCTGGCAAGCTGGTCACGTTGCTGGACATTGGCAGTAGGAGAGCACACTTTCACAATACATTATAGGAAAATTAAATATGACTTCACAAATATAATAATGGAGTGTTGCTAAATTAGAAGACAAAAAGCAAAGAGTTTACTTAGTGTAAGAGATGGTGAAAGTATGGGCAAGAATGGTCTTCCAGATGTGGTGACTGGATGATTTTCGCAGGATGAGCAGAAGGAAGCCAGGTGGGTACCACTCTGGGGAAGGCAACCCAGACAGAGGGAGCAGCATAGGCAGGGACATGAATGTGTGAAATACTTGGCAGAATGGTGAGGAGGCAGAGTGGTAGTTAATATCACGAGCTTTAAAATCAGATAGAATTCTATTTGAATACTATTTTTTTCCATTTTTTAGTTACATGGTAATGATAATTTACTTGATCTCTCTAGGCCTCAGGTTGTACATGCATTTGTGAAGTGGAAATAGTATTAAGTTGTGATTCACATGGTTGTTTTCAGGATGAAATAAGAGAATGTCTGTAGAATACATGATGCAATGATGCAAAGCAAACTTTCAGAACATTTTAGCTGCTGCTATTATTATTTTTGAATTTCAGGTGGTTAGAAATGACCAGAGACAAGGATGCATGGTGGAGAGTTCAGAAATATATTCCTGCCTCAGTTATAAAGAACATTTCAGATAATAATAAAGAAAGGTAACCAGCACTTATAAGAAATTACCAATAGTGGCATATGAGTCAATTTGTACATCTGTGATGCACAATGCTAAGTATTTTTAATGAACGTATTATTTTTCTTACATCACCTGGTGAACTATGATGGTTATGGAGTTTTTATTTGTTTGCTGTTTTGTTCTGCTTGCCATGAACAGGTTGATGTATTACTGTCAGAACAGTGCATTTTCTTCCTGGCTTTCACAATGTAAACCAGAATCACTGTGACTTTGCCTTGACCAGAGCTTGCACAGAGATGCAGTCATGCAGAAAAAAAGGAGACAAGGATACAAAATCTAGGGTTGTGTGAGCAGTGATAGGAAGCAACAAATGTCTTTACAGCTCCTCTTTTTGTGAATAATTTGGTGACCCTGACTCTAAAGCAGCCTAACAAATCTTTACTCCCGACTTCAGAGCAATTGTAATAAATGTTGGAAGGAGTATATCTTTGTGGTTAAGACCTTGGGCTCCAAAGTCAGACTAGATTTAGACTCTGGCTCTGCAGCTTACAAACATATTGACCTTGGCCCATTTATTTTACGCTATACCCAGATTTCTCATCTGAAAACAACTGGAGACAGAAATAGGCAACTACTCTCATTCTTGTGAAAAATAAATGAAAATATGCGTGTAAAGCTCTTCCACACATATAGTGGTAATGACAATGATGATGATGATGGCAGTGATGGTGGTGATACAAGCAATGGTGGCAGCAATTTTCAGGTTACTAATTTACTCATTACAGAGATATCTGCCTTTTTTAGACAATGTATTGGACACTAGCAATAGAAAAATAAATAGGGTAGAGTTTTTGCTTTATGAAGATAAAATTGAATAGGAAAAAGCAGAAAAATAAACCAAGTTCTGCAGTTTAACATAAGAAATACATAAACTTTATGCAAGATATGACAGAAACATGCAAGAGAACTGTATAAATAAGACAGCATTTAGAGAAATCTGGCTGGGAAAGATTGAGGTGTATGCAATCTTTCTAGACTCAAAAACTAAAGAGTTAGTTTTTTGAAGAGGAGCAAAAAATTGTAGACAGTGCAAAGACACAAACACACACAACAATAAAATAAAAACAGCATTACAAAACCAGGACTCAAGAATTAATAGTTGGAAAAAAAAAAAAGAATTAACAGTTGAATGATTGATCCCTAGCAGAGGCAAGCTTTAACATGTAGGAAAATAGAAATCCCTCATACTAGTCTCTGAGGAGAAAATAATGGTGGATGTGTTAATCTTTCCCAAGGGAAGTCTGGTTTTACTCAATATGGCAATCCCAGATTTCATTTCAAGCAGAGCAGCCCATGAAAAAAGGTCAGTCTTAGAATATTAGTCTCTTTGGTTGTCAGAGCTGAGCGAACAGCTAGGTCAGTTTCCTAAATGGCAGTCACCATCATAATTGCATTAAAACCACCTGGGGAGTTTTTAAGAAATACACATTCCTGGTTACTACTCTCAGGCATTTTGAAAATGTTGGTCTAGAATAAGACCTCTTTGCTTTGACACACCACGTCCAATCACCACTGCCATCATGTTGTTCTGATGAATACTAAGTTTGTATTCCTGTCTGCAGTCATCTCTTTTTCTATGAGCCCCAAGAGAAGAAACTTACCTTAAAAATCTTAATAAGCACAAAATTGGAACCAGAATCCAAGTCTTCTAACTCCCCATTCAGAACTTCTCCTACTGGACCTTAGAAATAGTATAGGGCAATAAATACTACCTTTTCCACTGGCTTTTTCATGATGCCAATCAGAGCAACTATTAGAATCATCCTTTTGAATCACAGCAGAGCTTCGTACCAGGAACCACAGCAGACTGTGGGCTACTTCTGGCCAACAAGCTGTTTTGTTTTTTTCTAGAAATAATTTTTTAATGATCTAATGATGTGTAATGTCTTTACACTGGGCATGCCCTCTCCAATTGGCCAGAGGCTCTTCTATAGACAACTGCCTTATATCCAGATGTTTTCATCTTGTAATTTTCAGTCAAACCCCTTAGAAGCATTTGAACTTATGATCTAGGCACCAAAGAGCCATTAAAAGGCAAAAAGCTTTATCAGAGGGTAATTTACTAGCACTTTTTGAATATATTAACTGATTAATGAATTTATCTAACAGTTTATTAATTTCAAAAACGCAACAAAGCTGCATGGAAAGAAAGGAAGGTCTCAGGTGCCTTTCATAGCCACGCCATCTTTCTCCAGTCTCCACCCTTCATCATTGAGAAGAGATACCTCTTTCTCTAGACACTGACTAATTCAGGGCTGGACATGTAATCCAGGGGCTGTGTTAGGTCCATGAGATTCTGTCTCTAAGAAAATTACAACTGGTACACTTAAGGACTGGCTCAAAAAAATTCAGATACTATACTTATAAAGTGAGTTAGCCTCAAATTTAAAGGTCACTTTCTAGGGACAAGTCATGATGAGGCCTCCTCTGCAACTAAGCAGCATATATTCTCTGAAGTTAAAGAAAAGAAAATGCATGGAGACAAGAGATGTATACACATGCAACCCCAGAGAAAAACAGTTGGAGAGGGTAATTTCTTTTAATTATTGATGACCTCCCAGGTCCTTTTTTTTCAGTTCTACATTAAGGCATGGCTACAGTTTCTGCTCTTGGCTTCAGATAGATGGTCATTCTCATTTGCTCAGATTAGTTGAGGTGGGTTTCCATATCTTAAAACCAAACAATCCCTGGCAAAGACAGCCACCTAGGGATATACTTCAAAGGAGGGTAAGGATGTACAGAACAAGGGCTGACTTTGGAGGGAAGTACAGAGAATGCATATCCACAGACAGTGGCATCACCAAGAAGGCTTGAAAGCAGTGAACTTTACAAGGATGGGAGAACGGGGCGCCTGGGTGGCGCAGTCGGTTAAGCGTCCGACTTCAGCCAGGTCACGATCTCGCGGTCCGGGAGTTCGAGCCCCGCGTCGGGCTCTGGGCTGATGGCTCAGAGCCTGGAGCCTGTTTCCGATTCTGTGTCTCCCTCTCTCTCTGCCCCTCCCCCGTTCATGCTCTGTCTCTCTCTGTCCCAAAAAATAAATAAACGTTGAAAAAAAAAAATTTACAAGGATGGGAGGGAGTCAATTGGGAAAGTCTAAAGGAAAGACTCACTCACCTGAAAAGAAAATTTGGGCAGAAAAGGGTGCAGGTTAGGAAAGTGATGAAACCAATGACAAATTTTGCCTACTTCAGCATTTTAAGAGATGGCTGTCCCTGAGCTCAAAAATATAAATATAAATAATATAAAAATAATACAAAAAATGTTCTTAAAATTTTTAATTGAAAAATATTGGATCATTCATTTTTGCTAAAAGAATGAAATACTTTTCAAAGCCATCGAAAAGATACAAGCCTGTTTGGGATACTTCCAACCACTAAATTAATTAGCAAACACTCTAACCGAATTAGATCATTCCGAAGATCATCACAAATACTCACTTATTTAGTTACATGTTTCTATTACAAAAAACATAGTTGTATTTTTGACATTTTGGCTATAATGAACTTTGAAGTATAATCTGGCCTTCAAACAACTTTATTTGGAAGCACTGAAGTTCTCTGTGACTGAACTACTCTGCAACCACGTTAGAGCCTACCCAGCAACCAGTGAGCATGGTAAGAAGATCAGAAGTCTGTTCTTTTTCTTTTTGTTTTTAAGTTTGTTTATTTATTTTGAGAGAGAAAGAGCACGCACGAAGAGAGGAAAGGCAGAGAGAGAGGGAGAGAATCCCAAGCAGGCTCAGCACTGTCAGGCTGGACCTCACAGACCATGAGATCATGACCTGAGCTGAAATCAAGAGTCGAACGCTTAACCAGCTGAGCCACCCAGGCACCCCCAGACTTATGTTCTTTCTGATGCTTTCTCGCCCAAACATTCCCTGATTATAAACCTTTAAGCTGCAGCGGAAGCCCTTACAGTAAGCAGTTGAAATCTGTAGCTCTGAGCCTAAGAAAATACCCAGAATTCATGCCCTTACTACAGATCTCCCACTCTGTGCTCATACAATGACAAAGGTCCTTGTTCCTCTGAATCTGCTTTCAAGTTCCATACTCTTTCTTAAATGCACAATTGAGGCAGCAAAGAAGAAGTAAATTTCCTTCAAGCTCATGCTTACTTTCCTCACCCCCACTACATGAAAACATTTTCTCTGATTCTTGTGGTGAAGAATGAAGAATCACCCTGCAAACTGTTACATGAACTGTTATTTGGCTATGATCAAATAATAAATTCATCAGTAAAATTAACAATCTTAGATTAGGAAATATTTAGTTCTAGTCACAGAAAGGTCATTCATTTGCCTCTTTATTCTTCTAGTATTAAATTTTGCTATGATTGTAATGTTATTTTTTTGATCTGAAACTTTAGGTTATTTTGTTGTAGAATTCAAAGAGACAAATGTAGTTCTCACATCTATAAAGTCCTTTGAAAAACTGAACATAAAATTCAGAGGAACTCAATGTTGCCATTATAATGCTTACTGCAAGGGAATGCTTAAGAATTGTTTCCTTAGATTGAAGGTACTTAGTGACATAGAAGTGAACAGAAGGCATGCTTATGGTAGTTTTTATAAACAATAGTGTATCTTATTATTTGAGGATATAATTTAAGAGTGGCAAAAAACCTGCCTGTGCTTTTTTGACAATGCATGGAACTAGTCCGTATGTTGATTTTAATCTAGTAAAGTAAAAATGCCATATAACAAGATTGTATAGTATTTGCACACACAAAAATTGCCATCTGAAAATATTTGTGAAAACCTATTTTTATGCCTGAATCTAAGCTGAATGCATAATTTAGTACATATTTTCAGAACAAATAGCCTGGAAAAATTTCATGCACAATTGATGATAATTTGAGTGTGCAATCCATGGCTGGAGCTCATTAACATATTTATTCTGTCTAAGCTCTGTGTGCAAATTTAAATTGTAGTTTTCCAAAGTAGTTTACCCATAACAACTCCAAAATATCAAAACCAGTCATTTTTAACACCAGTGGTTGAGTCTGAAGACTTTCCCGTGCTAAGAAATCTTTTGGAAGGTATCATAACAATACAGAATGTAATTTGCATCTGGATTTTACTAAATCAAAAAGTTCTTAAAAACTGCAATACATAAACAGAAATTTCACGTGGGAGTAACAAGGGAAAAAAATGTCTATGTATGTATAATATTCCTAGTGAAAATCCCAAAATACGTGTTCCTGGTTTTGTTTTCTCTTTCAGATAGTGATTTTTTAACTTCAAAGTTGATTTTTTAATTGGTCTATATGTCATCATAATAATAAAATGCATTTTAAAATAAAGAATATTGAGATGTTATTTTTCTAAAAAATTTTTACATATGTCTGTGTAAACTAAAAATCTCAAAACCTCTTTTTAAAATTTAATTTTAATTGACATTAAGTGCAAATTCTGTTGTTGGGAAAGCAAAAGAGGTTTAGTTCTGATTTTTACACATACTTTACATGCTGTATTTGATATATGATTAATTGTTTCAAGTTGATCATGTGTGGTAGAACATTTGATTTGTCTTAACTGAGTTGCAGTTTATCAATTATTATAAAAAGGAGGATAAAATATTACTAGAAAAAATAGATTTTAAATAAACATGCTGTTGAAAATATAATCAAAATCTAAAGCATTGACTTACTATATACAGTATTGTATAATACAATACTCTAAAATGGTCATATTTTTCATAGAAATTTTAGACATCTCTTTCATTAAAATATGTAACACAGGTATCTTTCATAATTTTAGTCTTTTCCATAATTCAAAAAAATTGATCCATAATTATATTATGTTGAACATAAGAGTAGACAAACCTTAATGATTTTCCATAAACAAATATCTGATAAATCAATGAAACTTCTAAAGAAAAATACTGTATAAACCAGGGTTATATATTTAATAGTATAGTTTTGCAAGAGTATGCCTTTCAGCACTGAAGCATTACATAAGAGGAATTGACAAGGTTACAATTTGTGTTGCTAATGGAAATTATTTTTCAAGAATTAACCTTTAGGCTATAAAGAATGACAGATATTCAAATATTCTCAAATGAGTATTTAAATTGAAAATTTCTATTCATTCCTGCCCCCCAACAGAACTTCCATTCTGGATTCCAGCGTGTCATGCACACAATTGAATTCTTAACAGCTGCCATTCAAAAGAACTGCAGAGGACCATTTGAAAGTAATATTTTGCTCTGTGTGACATCTAATTTTTTTCCCCTCAGAAATCATAATTTTTTTACACACCTCACAGTCTTCCTAACAGGAAACCAGCTCTGCCTGTCATTTTGATTGGGGAGGAACCTTGTTTTCCAGGTCACTGGCTTGAATCCTGGAGACAAGATATTCATGAGGGACCTGGATGGGGAATTTACATCTCGGTGCAGAGTTTTCCTCTCCATTTGCCAGCATGCCAGGTCAGTGAGCTGCTCTGTCAGAGGGAAGATAATGGCTGCTGTAGTGCCCCCCGCTTATTACACACTCAGTGCTTCTGACCTTCTTGGGAAACCTCCCAAAGCATTCTGATTTGAGGCATCCCCCTACTCTTTAAGACCCTCTCACACCCAGAGCCTCCTGTCTGAAATACACATTATTCATGACTTTGGCAGAGGCTATTCTCAAATACCAGATTTCAAATTTTTCCCTCCACTAAAAACTTACTGAATGTGCAGAGAAGAAAAAGAAAATTGTTACATAGCTTTTAAATTTAAATTTTATAAAATAAACACCCCAAATCAATGCATCCAATTCAGCCAAAATAAAGTAAAATAAAATCATCTGCACAGTTGGGAGAAAAAAAAAACCTCATAATTTGTCAACCTTGATTTAAAACTTGAGCCAGTCATCCTTAAAACAAATAAGTATCTAGTGGTGCCTGGGTGGCTCAGTTGGTTAAGCATCAGACTTTGGCTCAGATCATGATCTCTCAGTTCCTGAGTTCAATCCCTACATAGGGCTCTCTGCTGTCAGTGCAGAGAGCCTGCTTAAGATCCTCTGCCCCCTCTCTCTGCCCCTCCCCTGTTCATGTGTGCTCTCTCTCAAAAACAAATAAACATTAAAATAAATAAATATGATATATATTAGACACCAAAATAGCAAAATTTTATTTTTGAAGAAATTAAATTAAATGTATTCTAGTAGATTGTAATGCTGTATTTGGATCTGGCAAAATTATAAATGACTCCTCTTCTTATGCTAATAATGCTTTAATTTCATTCTTTTCTTTGCAATATAATGGATGTTTTGGGACACTGAGAGACAGAAACTAAGCTTAGGGTTAACAGTGCCTTCATTTTCTATTACAGACATTCAGACATTATCTGAAATAACTCCACTCATCACCTGATTTTTTTTTTAATTATTTGAACAACCAAGCAGTCTAACACTCCTCTGAAAATTTAGATGAGGAACCAGTGAAGAGGAATTTATGTACAAATGACAACAGTGGCTCACTATGGAGAGAAGAGTACCACTTCCTCTGGATCAGCAGTGAGACCCACAGGTAGTTTCCTGTCACGACTTTCTCACCTCATTTCTGATACACTCAATAGTGACAACAATAAGCAAGCATAATTTAGGCGGGGAGAGGGGGGCCTCTCACAAGAATGTTTCAAACATACCATATTCCCTCTCTTTATTTCAGTTACAGCTTACTTGTTGGTAAAAGAAGCACACATGTTCCAATACAACTTTAAAAACTTATAGACTGAGTATTTTTTTTTCTCCCAAAGGGAAAACATAACTATCTACTGATGCTGGAGGACCTCCCTACATCTTTTCCCTAATTAATGTCTTTTGTGGATTTTTAAAAAAAACATCTTTGAAACTAGCAGCGTTTTGTTTTAAAGATTTAAGTAACCTCTACCCACACAAGGGGCTGGAACTCATGACCCCGAGATCAAGAGTTGCATGCTCTTCCAACAGAGCCAGTCAGGCACCTCTGTAGATGTTTTAATTTAAAAGTTTTAAACTGAACTTTCATGATATACTAGAAATATGTGACGGCTATACAGGATAACAACAAAAAGGAGAGAGTCATTAGATTATATGAGTTTGCATTTTGTTAAGCGTAAAGGGGTATTACTATTGAGGACTGACTTGATAGATGTAGAGATTAAAAAGAATGTATTTACTCTTTTAGAAATAGAAAGTTCTGAAAGTCCAGTTACATGCCAGTGGCCTTGGGATGTTCCCCATTCAGATCTGGCATGAAGTGGCATGCAGTGAATGACAAAATGCAACAGAACAAAGGTGACCTTACCAATGTCTAACATCCACATCATGGGACCAGCTTCCAGGATAAATTCAGATTTTATTAAAGGTTTACCAACATTTTAGTCTCAGATCCCTTTCATTCTTAAAATATGTTGAGGATCCTAAAGCATTTTGTTTATATGGATTATATCTATTGACATTTAATACATTGGAAATTAAATGACTTTATATTATATTTATCACTTTGAATGAACCTTTTACCCATGCATGATTTTGTAGCATCATGAACTGGTCTCTGGAAAATACTGGGTCTCTGGAAAATACTGAGTTATGCAGATGTTCCAAATATTGACACATCTACTTATATAATGCCAAAACTGTCATACATATATAAATAAGGAAAGAGAGAGAGAGAGAGAGAGAGAGAGAGAGAGAGAGATCACTATAGATCACATTTGAAAAGTCTTTTAAGTATTGGGCAGGTATCATATACAAGCCAGAGATTCTAATTTGTGTTTGAAAGTGCAAATATTATCTTTGGTAACAAATATTCTACACGTTGTTTTCCTTGAAGTGACAGACTCATATTGCTTACTTTTGAGGAAATATCTTCCAAGTACCTAAGTCTACGTAACCATAGTTTGTCAATTATGTTTTAAAGCACAAATAAGTACTCCAAGAAAAAGGTACAAATTTGGCTTGTACCTCCAGTGATCACATAAATTCTTTTCACAAAATAACCCTCATAATTTAGGATGCAGCAGAAGTACTTTCCATGAATTTCTGTTTGTCACACAGAATACTTAAAATCCTAAAGATCAGAATTTCATAAAATTATTAATTTTTACTTCATAGAAGAGATCCTTAAATGAAACTGGCAGTACACATTGGTATCACTGCCTTGAATTATATTATGGTACCAGCAGTTTAACCCACAATTGCTTCTGCATCATCGGGGCAAATGTCAACACAATGAAAAAGGCAAAGAATACAGGAAAACAGTTTTGATCTCCTGGACCCAGTGAAAGGGTCTGAGACAGGAGTCCACAGACAACGCCCACAGAATTGCAGAGTTTTACAAATTCATTTGCCTCTACCAGCCAATTCTGGCAAGTTCAGAAAAGTTAATGAGCACCACACTACAAATGTTAGTGGAATTAAAGTCTAATTCCTTTTAACCATTAAGTTCTTAACTTCAGCTAATTACAAAAGGACTTCCAAAGGACTGTAAAGACCAAAGGAACCCAATGGTAAAAACCATGCTACCTGGTACTACTCTGTAGGGTCCATATACTTCACACACAAAGGTGCATCCCATACATCCCATGGATATCTTTTGTACCCTTAGGTAACATTTTGTTTTTTATTTTTATAAATTTATTTATTTAAATTCAAGTTAGTTAACATACAGTGTAGTACTGGTTTTAGGAGAAGAACACAGTGAATCATCACTTATATATAACACCCAGTGCTCATCCCAACTAGTGCTCTCTTTAATACCCATCACCCACTTAGCCCATACCCCCACCCACCTCATCCCCAGGAACCCTCAGCTTGTTCTCTGAATTTAAGTGTCTCTTATGGTTTGCCTCCATCTGTTTTCATCTTATTTTTCCTTTCCGACTCCTATGTTCATTTGTTGTGTTTCTTAAATCCCACATATGAGTGAAATCATATATTAATCTTTCTCCGACTTATTTTGCTTAACATAATACACACTACTTCTATCCACATTGTTGCAAATGGCAAGATTTCATTCTTTTTGATCACCAAGTAATATTCTACTATATATATTCATTATATCTATATATATACCACAACTTCTTTACCCATTTGTCAATGAATATTTGGGCTCTCTCCATATTTGTCTATTGTTGATAGCACTTCTATAAACATTGGGGTGCCCTTTCAAATTAGCATTTTTGTATCCATTGGATAAACACCTAGTAGTGCAATTGCTGGGTCATAGGGTAGTTCTATTTTTAATTTTTTGAGGAACCTCCATACTGTTTTCCAGAGTGGCTGCAACAGTTTGTATTCTGACCAACAGTGCAAAAGTGTTCCCCTTTCTCCACATCTTCACCAACATCTTTTGTTTCCTGAGTTGTCAATGTTAGTCATTATGACAGGTGTGAGGTGGTATCTCATTGTGGTTTTGACTTGTATTTCTCTGATAATGAGTGATGTTGTGTATCTTTTCATGTGTCTGTTAGCCATCTGCATGTCTTCTTTGGAAAAGTGTCTATTCATGTCTTCTACCCATTTATTCACTGGATCATTTGGTTTTGGGGTGTTGATTTTGATAAGTTCTTTATAGATTTTGGATACTAACTTTTTATGCAATATGTCATTTGCAAATATATTCCCATTCCTTTGATTGCCTTTTAGTTTTTTTGACTATTTCCTTTGCTGTGCAGAAGTTTTTATTTGATGAGGTCCCAATAATTCATTTTTGCTTTTGTTTCCCTTGCCTCCAGAGGACATGGCAAGTAAGAAGTTGCTACGGCTGAGGTCAAAGAGGTTGCTGCCCATTTTCTTCTTTAGGGTTTTGATGGTTTCTTGTCTTACAGTTAGGTCTTTCACCATTTTGAATTTATTTTTATGTATGGTGTAAGAAAGTGGTCCAGGTTCCTTCTTCGGCACGTCGCTGTCCAGTATTCCCAGCATCATTTGCTGAAGAAACTGTTTTTCACTCTTTCTTGCTTTGTCAAAGATCAGTTGGCCATATATTTGTGGATCTATTTCTGGGTTCTCTATTCTGATCCGTTGATCAACATGTCTGTTTTTGTCCCTGTACCATATTGTATTGATGATTACAGTTTTGTAATATGGATTCAAATCCATAATTGTGATGCCTCTAGCTTTGGTTTTCTTTTTCAACATTACTTTGGCTATTCGGGGTCTTTTCTGATTCCATGCAAATTTTGGAATTGCTTGTTCTTTCACTGTGAAGAATGCTGTTGTTATTTTGATAGGGATGAATGTGTAGATTGCTTTGGGTAGCATCAGCATTTTAACAATATTTGTCCCTCCAATCCATGAGCATGGAATATTTTCCCATTTCTTTATGTCATCCCCCATTTCTTCCATAAGTTTTCTAATGTTTTCGGTGTACAGATCTTTTATTTGTTTCGTTAGGTTTACTCCTAGGTATCTTATGGTTTTCGGTACAACTGTAAAAAGGATCGATTCCTTGATTTATCTTTCTGCTGCTTGACTACTGGTGTATAGAAATGCAACCAATTTCTGAACATTGATTTTATATCCTGCAACTGTGCTGAATTTGCATTATCAGTTCTAGCAGTTTTTGGAGTCTTTCAGGTTTTCCATGTAGAGTATCATGTCATCTGAGAATTGTTTGCCAATTTGTATGCCTTTTACTTCATTTTGTTGTATGATTGCTGAAGCTAGAACTTCCAAAACTGTGTTGAATAACAGTGGTGAGAGTGGACATCCCTATTGAGTTTCTGACCTTTTGGGGAAAGCTCTCAGTTTTTCCCCATTGAGGAGGATATTAGCTGTGGGCCTCTCATATATGGCTTTTATGGTGCTGAGGTATGTTCCTTCTATCCCTACTTTATTGAGGGTTTTTATCAAGAAATAATGCAGTATATTATCAAATGCTTTTTATGCATCTATTGAAAAAATCATATGGTTCTTACTCTTTTATTAATGTGTATCACACTGATTGATTTGCAAATATTGAACCAGCCCTGCAGCCCAGGAACAAATCCCACTTGATCCTGGTGAATAATTCTTTTAAAGCACTGTTGAATTCGATTTGCTGGTATCTTGTTGAGAATTTTTGCACCCATGTTCATTGGGGATATTGGCCTCTCATTCTCCTTTTTAGGTTTTGTTTCTGTTTTTGTTTGTCTGGTTTTGAAATCAAGGTAATGCTGGCTTCATAGAATGAGTCTAAAAGCTTTCCTTCTATTTCTATTTTTTGAAACAGTTTGAGAAGAATAGGTATTGACTCATCTTAAAATGTCTGGTAGAATTCCCCTGGGAAGCCATCTGGCCCAGGACTCTTATTTGTTGGGAGATTTTTGATAAGTGATTCCATTTCTTTGTTGGTGGGTCTGTTCAAATTTTCTATTTCTTCCTATTTGGGTTTTTGTAGTATATGAGTTTCTAGGAAGTTTTTCATTTCTTCCAGGTTTACTAGTTTATTGGTATATAATTTTTCATAGTATTATCTTATAATCATTTGCATTTCTGTTGTGTTGGTTGTGATCTCTCCTCTTTCACTCATTTTATCTATTTGGGTCCTCTCTCTTTTCTTTTTGAGAAGTCTGGCTAAGGGTTTATCAATTTTGCTTATTCTTTCAAAAAACCAGCTTTCAGTTTCATTGATCTGTTCTACTGTGTTTTTGTTTCTATGTCATTTATTTCTGCTCTAATCTTTATTATTTCCCTTCTTCTGCTGGCTTGGGGGTTTTATTTACTTCTCCTTTTATGGCTCCTTTAGGTATAAGGTTAGGTCACGTATTTCAAAACTTTGTTACTTCTTGAGATAGGCCTGAATTGCAATGTACTTTCCTCTGACGACTGTCTTTGCTGGACTCCAAAGGGAATGTCATGTTTTCATTTTCATTTGCTTCCATGTATTTTTTTTCTTTAATTTCCTGATTAACCCATTCATTCTTTAGTTGGATGTTCTTCAACCTCCATGTATTTGAGGGCTTTCCAAATTTTTTCTTGTGGTTGATCTCAAGTTTCATAGTATTGTGATCTGAAAATATACATGGTATGATCTTGATCTTCTGTACCTGTTGAGGGCTGATTTCTGACCCATTATGTGATCTCTTCTAGAGAAAGTTCCATGTGCACTCAATAAAAATGTGTATTTTCAATGGAATACTGTGTGACAATGAGAAAGAATGAAATATGGCCTTTTGTAGCAATGTGGATGGAACTGGAGAGTGTTATGCTAAGTGAAATAAGTCACACAGAGAAAGACAGATACCATATGTTTTCACTCTTATGTGGATCCTGAGAAACTTAACAGAAGACCATGGGGGAGGGGAAGGAAAAAAATGTTAGAGAGGGAGGGAGCCAAACCATAAGAGACTCTTGAAAACTGAGAATAATCTGAGGGTTGATGGGGGGTGGGAGGGAGGGAAGGATGGGTGATGGGTATTGAGGAGGGCACCTGTTGGGATGAGCACTGGGTGTTCTATGGAAACCAATTTGACAATAAATTTCATATTAAAAAGAATGTGTATTTTGCTGCTTTCAGATGAAAGATTCTGAATATATCTATAAAGTCCATCTTGTCTTAAACCAGTTCACTTATTGATTTTCTGCTTAAATGATCTGTCCATTGCTTTAAGTGGCGTATTAAAGTCTCCTACTAATATGGTATTATTATAAATGAGTTTCTTATGTTTGTTATTAATTGATTTATATATCTGGGTGTTTCACGGTGGGGTCATAAATATTAACAACTGTTAGATCTTCCTGATGAATAGACCCATGAATTATGATATAATGTCCTTCTTTATCTCTTGTTACAGTCTTTGTTTAAAATCTGGTTTGTCTGATATAAGTATAGCTACTTGGGCTTTCTTTTGACATCTGTTAGCATGATAGATGGTTCACCATCCCCTCACTTTCAATATGCAGGTGTCTTAGATCTAAATGAGTCTCTTATATGGAGCTTATAGATGGATCTTGTTTTTTAATCCATTCTTATACCCTATGTCTTTTGATTGGAGCATTTAGTCCATTTACATTCAGAGTGATTACTGAAAGATATGAATTTAGTGCCATTGTGTTACCTATAGAGTTGGTGTTTCTATTGATGTTCTCTGTCCTTTCTAGTCTTTGTTTCTTTTTTGTGGTTTTTTTTTTTTTTTCATCACTCAGAGAGTCCCCCTTAAAATTTCTTGTAGGGCTGGTTTAGTGGTCACAAATTCCTTTAGTTTTTGTTTGGGAAAGTCTTTATCTCTCCTATTCTGAATGACAGGCTTGCTGGATAAAGGATTATTGTCTGCATACTTTTCCTATCCAACACACTGAATATTTCCTGCACTCCCTCTGGCCTGCCAAGTTTCAGTGGACAGGTCTGCTAATAACCTCATGTGTCTACCCTTGTAGGCTAAGGACCTTTTTCCCCTAGCTGCTCTCTTTATCTTTGTATTTTGCAAGTTTCACTATGATATGTCATGGTGTTGGCCTGTTTTTGTTGATTTTGAAGGGAGTTCTCTGTGCCTCTTGGACTTAGATGCTTGTTTCTTTCCCAAGATTAGAGAATTTCTCAGCTATAATTTGTTCAAATAAACCTTCTGCCCCTTTGTCTTGCTCTTCTTCTGGGACTATTATGATACGGATCTTGTTTCATTTCATGGAATCACTTAGTTCTCTAAATCTCCCTTGGTAATCTAGTAATTTCCTTTCCCTCTTTTTCTCAGCTTCATTATTTTCCATAATTTTATCTTCTATTTCACCTATTCTCTCTTCTGCTTCTTCAATCCTCATTGTCCCTGTATCTAGTTTATTTTGCATCTTAGTTATAGCATTATTTAATTCATGCTGACTAGTTCTTAGGTCTCTGATCTCTGTATCAAGGGTTCCTCTTCTTCTTCTATGATTTTTTTCAAGCCCATCCAGTATGACTGTTGCTCTAAATTCTTATTCAGATATATTGCTTATAACTATTTTGAGCAAGTCCCTGGCTATGATTTCTTTTTGACCTTTCTTTTGGGAAGAATTCCTCTGCATGTCTTTTTGGCTAACTTTCTGTCTTTTGTATGTTTTAAAAGCTTGCTATGTTCCTGCACCAGAGACTACTACTATATTAAAAAGGGTCATACACTGTCCAGGGCCTGGCACTTCAGGAAGTGTTTCCCGTGTATGCTGTGTGCACTCTGCTGTTGTGTTTTGGGTGCTCTTTCCAACTGATCAGTACTCTGTAGAGCTCCTTCTTGCTTCCAGTGCTTAAGTGTTTGGATCTTTAGCTAGGTGTGTTTTGATTTGTTTGTTGAAGTAACCCTCGAAAAAAAAAAAGGGTGGAGGGAGCTGATCCCCAAAAAAGAGAAAAGGAAAGGGAACCCAAAAGAACAGAGAATCAAAAAACTATATAAGGCTGATTCCAAAGAAAAAGAACAGAAAAAAAAGAAGAAAAGAAAAAAGAAGAAAAAAGACAAGAATCAAAAAGCCTGATCCAAAAAAGGGAGACAGAGAGTGAGAGAGAGAAAAGGAAATGAATAAAAAAATAAATAAGGAACTATTACCCTGATTCCAAAAGAAAAAAAGGAGGAGGAAAAAAAAGAAAAAAAAAAGAGTTGTCTGTTGGCAACTAGGGGATGCTGGCTGTGCTGGTCTGCAGGAGAGGCCAGCTGTTTTGGCTCACAGTCAGTCTTGCCCCAGCAAATAAGCATTTTCCAGGGACAGAGGGGCAGGGTTTTGTAAGTGGGTCCCACCGCCACCGGAGACCACTGTGCTGCTCTCTGAAGTCCTATCATGTTGGTGTTGGGGGGAAAATGGTGCCACCCCAATCTCTAGACCCTGGCCCAGGGATCTCAACCTCCACTGTTCAGGCAGCCCTCACAGAATAGCAAAGGCAGTCAGCTTGCTCTGTGCCACAACTCTCTTGTTTTTTCTTTGGCCTGTGACTGGGATTTAAAACCCCAAATCTTAGGGGCGCCTGGGTGGCGCAGTCGGTTAAGCGTCCGACTTCAGCCAGGTCATGATCTCACGGTCCGTGAGTTCGAGCCCCGCGTCGGGCTCTGGGCTGATGGCTCAGAGCCTGGAGCCTGTTTCCGATTCTGTGTCTCCCTCTCTCTCTGCCCCTCCCCCGTTCATGCTCTGTCTCTCTCTGTCCCAAAAATAAATAAACGTTGAAAAAAAAAATTTAAAAA